>NC_133455.1:102455959-102777497 GCF_048565385.1 Saimiri boliviensis
TTTATCCCTCTATCATTAATGGGCTTTAAAAAATATATTAAAAGAATGATCCTGGAATAAAGAGTGATCTTGGAAGCCTGTAGGAATTAAAGGCAAAGTGTTTGTTTTCAGTGAATTCCCCAATCACACAAACATGATGGTTTTAGGAAGAACATTCATTCTTTTACCCTGGTCATACAGAGCATTTCTGCTATGCACAGGAATGAACCTCCAAGCACTCATTCCTGCCTGGCGTGCAGGAGATAGGATTTGCTGCTTGAATAAAGGGAGAACATGGGGATAAGAATAAGAAGATGATAGCTTACATTGTCATCCCTGCTGCTAAGACAAACCAGCTTTTTTAAGACCCATTTATGCATTGCCCAATTATTCTACACTCTTTAAAATTTACCCACTGCTGTAACAAAGAGAACTGCTTCTAGCAAGTTCACTTAATTAAAATAGGTTTTACAATTCCACTGAGAATTTCTAACATTAATTGAAGATTGTATACTTTTATTTCATGTCTTGTTCATCCCATAAAAATAATTATTTAAAAAATAATTATATTGAATACAAGGTTTTCCTGAACTATTTCTTTATCTGTTTTTTTGTTCTTTACTACCTGGCATCTATGCTAACTTAACTCCCTTTAGAAACATTTTTGAAATCGATTTTATGTATTTCCTTACACGTGCGATGGTTTCCATCACAAAATTCTCTTGTAAATCAGGTGAATTTTTATTCATTATTCTTAACTCAGCTCAGCATCAAACAATCCAGAAGCCCTTTCTAATTTCAGTGACTGTTCCCTCATCTGGGATACTATTTTATCTCCAGAAAATTCTATTATTGACCTCAGTATGTAGAACTTTATTTATGTGTCTGGTTTGTGAGCAGAGATTATACTGAGTCCTCAAAACCTGAAGTAATGCAGTAGTGAAGGCTTTGACTGAGGTCTTAACAAATATTTGTTAAATTGAATTTTGTAGAAATGTTCCAGACTTTAGCATGGAACACATAACTTACACATTCTTGTGATCTTCAAACAATAATAATATCACCGGCATTTAATATCACCAAGAAAATGGTAAAAGAATGTTATGGATTAAGTCTGAATGACAAATTTAACTTTAATGTTAAAAGTTTCCATAAGTTATCCTCAAGTCTGGAGATAAATCTGAAATTAATCTTAGTTATGTATGTGTACAATGCATATTCATAGGAAGAATTAAATGCATCATCCTGTATCTTCCATACTTTTTTTCTGATTTTGTGACCTAGATTTGTTTTTTTACCAAAATTCAGGGATTCCCCTCTAATCCCAATGAGAAGAATGTCTTAAAGACTTCAGTAAAAAGCATGAAGAAGCTTCGAAACTGATTTTTTTTTTTTTAGACCGAGTCTTTGTCTGTTGCCAGGCTGGAGTGCAGTGGCATGATCTTGGCTCACAGGAACCCCTGCCTCCTGGGTTAAAGTGATTCTCCTGCTTCAGCCTCCCGAGTAGCTGGCACTGCAGGTTCGTGCCACCATGCCCGGCAATTTTTTTTTGTATTTTAGTAGAGACAAGCTTTCGCCATGTTGGCCAGGATTGTCTCCATCTCCTGACCTTCTGATCCACATGCCTCAGCCTCCCAAAGTGCTGGGATTACAGGCATGAGCCACCACGCTCAGCCGAAACTCTTTAAACTACTCAATCTAACATAGGTCTAGTAGGTGTTTCTCAACTCCTCTTCTCAAAACATGAGATCTTGTTACTTTAATGCTGAAGATGATTAATTATTTTATGCAGAGAACATAGAAGAAATCTGGACTGTGCTCTGTGTCCCTCAACTCTACTTCCACACCTCTCAGCAATTCTCAAGTCTCACCACCAGAGAGAAGGAAGTACCTACCTGAGTACTGCCTGACCTGGCTTTCTTGGCTATCTAAGCCACGCATTGCAGGAGGCCTTTTCGTTTTTGCTGTTTTATTTTTTCTCCCCCAGCACTATTTTTTCTAATTAGAATAATTGAGGAGAAATACAAGATTTTCATGGAATAAAAGCAAAAGTTTTCCAAACATGAGAAAAATAGAACAAAGGCTGTATGTGTCCATATTGATTGGCATGGGAAGGCATTCTTGTAATAAATGTGATGGTTATTAAAGATAGCCTTGATTTTATGAAAATGTTTTATCCTGGGCTGTGACAGGAGATTATGTGGTATTCATGAGATGATCATGCTGTCTTTGTCCAGGTCTCTCTAACATGTAGAACATAGCAAAAGTAGAGGCTCAGCCTCATTTCATTTACAGAAACAGCTTGTTCTTCAGTAGTATTCCATATATAAAAAGTAAACACACACACTATGGTTCATAGAGAGAACACATTCACATGGATTATTATGATACCTAAAGTATCTTTTTAAAATAACAAAAAAGAGCCAGGCACAGTGGCTCATGCCTGTAATCCCAGCACTTGGGGACGCCAAGGAGGGTAGATCACTTGCGATCAGGACTTTGAGACCAGCCTGGCAAACATGGGGAAACCCGGTCTCTACTAAAAATACAAAAATTAGCCTGATGTGGTGGCGTGTGACTGCCATCCCACCTGCTCTGGAGGCTGAGGCGGGAGAATCACCTGAACCTGGGAGGTGGAGGTTGCAGTGAGCTAAGATCACGCCACTGCACTCCAGCCTGGGTGACAGAGCAAGACTTTGTCTCAAAATAAATAAACAAATAAAAATAATAAAAAAGGCTTTCTTCTCAAAAACTATCTTTCTATTATTTCTTCATCTCAAAACACAATAGGTAAGTTTTGAAATAACTCATAATGAGAAGAAATACAAGAAAAGAATAAGAAAAACAGTAAATAGTACATAACTAGAACTGTTAATTTCTTGAAACGTAAGGTTTGTTTTCATGATATGTTAGCAGGATCTGTAAATCTAATGGCATTCAAACAACATGAAGTGAGAACAAAAGAGGCCAGTATTAAACATGTACATATTTACTCTATTCTAATAACAGTCAAGTTGTTTAATTTCTGCATGAATGTCTAGGCTTCATTATGAGTCTTCAGCTAAAATTCTGCCCATTTTGGTGAAGGAACTATGTATGGCACATAAGGAGAGCTTAATGTTACTATTTACTATAGCTTTATTAATATAATCCTGTAATATTGTACTCCATAATCCTAAAATAAAAAAAGTAGTAATTCTACGTATGAACTCAAAATAGAGGTATATTTGTGTTTCAATTCAAAATAATTAGGACTAAATACAGGTCTTACTTTCTCACACATACTGAGTGTGTAATTACTATTACTATTGTTTTCATTTCTTTGATTAGAGTGGGGTGAAACCTGGTAATATAGTCACTGACTGAAGGACATTGTTTGCCAAAGTTTGTTAAGTTAAAAAATATCCTGGATCAATGAATGTCTTTCATTAAAATATTCACATAGCTAAAATAAGTATTCAGAATTGCACAGGATATATGAATGTCATCTTTCTTCTGCTGTTCATTTACCCAAGTTTTTTTTTTTTCTTTTTTTGAGACAGAGTCTTGCTCTGTCACCCCACCTGGATTGCAGTGGCCCAATCTTGGCTCACTGAAACCTCAGCCTCCTGGGTTCAAGCAATTCTCCTACCTCAGCCTCCAGAATAGCTGAGATTACAGGTGCACACTGCCATGCCTGGCTAAGTTTTTGTATTTTAGTAGACACAGGGTTTCACCATGTTGCCTAGGCTGGTCTTGAACTCCTGAGCTCAGGCAATCCTCCTGCCTCTGCCTCCCAAGGTGCAAGGATTACAGGCATGAGCCACCGCTCCTGGCCCAAGTCACTGAGCCCGGTCCATTTTTTTTTTATGTTTATATGTGCCTTTTTCAACCTTTATAGGTTGAAAATTGTCATCCAATGCTCTCTTCAACTAAAAATATCTCTGTGTCGGGAATATCTTGAATTTCCCTGAAGGCTTGATTGTGGGGAACATTTCTGTGTGAGACCCCCAAAAGGCGTGAGTCTCACTATATGGTGAGTTTGATCCCAAACACAGTTTCCTACTGGAGGCAGTCGAGCTATGGGGGGGGGGGAGGAACTTAAAGATGGATGATCAGTTTCTAATATCAACCACAATATCCTTTGGGCCTAAAACGATGCGGTACTGCTAGACCCAGTGACCCCCTGCCAGCAACCAGTTCCTGCTTTTAACTTTTCTATGACTCTTTCTTTAAGAATAAGTTTTAACCTTTTCTTTACTTGCCTGACTGCCTTATACCCTAGATAATGGTTTAACTGTCAGGATATTTGCAAAGCAAATGCCACCATAAGGGATGGCTTTGATTCCTGACTCAGAGACTCCTGAATGGGGAAGTTGAGTTAAGTTGAGTCAGGAGCAGACAAAGGCAAATCCGGTTAAAAGATATTCTGACAGAAATACCTGCAGCAAGGAGGAATAATGTTTGGATGTAAACAAGCTTTGTGATCACAGGAAATTCCGTTACAACCACTGATTGCATATCTGACTTCTCTCTTGTATAGGCCATGGAAGGTATAGATTTGCATTTCCTCTTGCAATGACTAAACCAGAGCAAAGAAAGTGTATTTATTCCTGGCTTTTGAAAAATAAAATTTGCTGTTTAGGCACAGCCTATTCAGTCCTCCAGACGCCTCGCTTTCTCTCTGTCTCTTTCATATTTCTCCAAGCGCACGCTCTCTTTCAGGTATTGGGACCCTCTTGCAGGTCGAGAGACCCCCGGCAGACGTGCCTACCCGTCCCGGATGGTCCCCGACACTTGATGATATTGCCAATAAAGACTTTAGGTAAATTTTTTTTTTTTTTTTTTTTTTTTTTGAGGCGGAGTTTCGCTCTTGTTGCCCAGGCTGGAGTGCAATGGCGCGATCTCGGCTCACCGCAACCTCCACCTCCTGGGTTCAGGCAATTCTCCTGCCTCAGCCTCCTGAGACTTTAGGTAATTTTAATGGCCAGAATGAAAACAGGCAGCTAAGATATTTATTTTTAAAAGAAAAGAATAGAAAACTTTGTAAGAATGCATTGTAGGAAGTATTTTTTTAATTTTTTAAAAATTTTTTTTGAGAGTTGGAGTCTTGTTCTGTAGCCCAGGCTGGAGTGCAGTGGGGTGATCTCGGCTCACTGCAACTTCCACCTCCTGGGTTCAAGCAATTCTCCTGCCTCGGCCTCTGGAGTGGATCGGATTACAGACGTGCACCACCACGCCCGACTAATTTTTGCATTTTTAGTAGAGACGGGGCTTAGCCATGTTGGACAGGCTGGTCTCGAACTCCTGACTTCAGGTGGTCTGCGGGTCTCCACCTCCTAAAGTGCTGGGATTACAAATGTAAGTCACATGCCCGGTCGGAAGTAATTATTAATAGTGTGGTTTCTCCCTTCAATTCTTCCGTTTGTTAAGTGCAACTGTTGAAAATGTTTATTTGTCCCAGGAGATGAAAGGAAAAAATTAAGTGAAACTACTTAAACATAAAATACCCAATTATAGAGTAGATTCAGATTTTTATTAGGAATGTCATTTAGGTAATTTAAAGTATTCCTAGAGCATAGTTCATATTTTCTGTGCTATTAAGTATTTCCTATATGCCTGATTTATGTTGGAGAATAGTATCTCCTTAGATGCAGGGGGCATACCGTGAGCATCTACACCACGGCAAATGGCTTTGCTTTTGCACTCTATACTCATTGCCAAAAAAAATGTTTGATCATCCTACTAAAAACCGGACATGAATCAATGAACACCAAAAGCCAATAATTTTAGAATCTCAAAATAGCGGAAGTTTTAGAATTATGATATTTGAGATTATTTATTTTCTCCATCAATTTTCATTAGAAAACTAGTAAGGAAAAAAGGTTAGAATTTAGGAGTTAAAAAACGAAATTAACACCTTGCTTAAATATTGCTTATTATAATAAAGAACTACAAAGTAATCCAATACCTGCAATTAAGATGCCATTATATATGAAAGCAAAGATTGGTTGTGCTACATACAACGGGCTTATTAAGTCACAAAAGACAACTGAGATTGCCTAACATGTCATTGCCCTGGACTTGCAAGAGCCTCCAACAACAGTTAAGGGGGTAAGATAAAGTGAAAAAGAGCAACCTAGCAATTTTCACAGACCTCAGAAAGCTGGGGCCACCTCGAACTCAATCACAGGTTAAACCAATTTGATTTATAACAATGAAAGAACCATCTGCTTATACTTGAGTTACAGTACATCCCTTTGTGGACATCCACACAATAGAAAGCCCAGGCAGGTGATTCACAGTGGAACAAAGCGTTCATATCAAGCAAAGGAAATTCTGCACTTAGATGAAATTTTATCAGCGCATTTAATTAAAAGGGGGTAGACAGGCGTAAGTAAGAAAACCACAAGCAGACATAGTCAATATACTAGGTAAGTAAATCCAAATCCGGGAGGTTGTATTTAGTAACACTCATTTCAGATTTCCTTGGATAATTGTGGTTTGGCTTATGTCTTCTGCATATGACACAGAGATTTTATTTGCTTTTTAAAATATCTCCTAGGATGTAGCTTGAGTCAGTCAAACAGGAAAACATTTCAAATTCTTTTACCTCCCCAAAGCACTGTCATATGGCTTTTAGAAGTATTTCCTCATTGTCTTTTAGTTTTTGGAATGATACCTGACATAGTGGTGTATGTAAATACAGTGATATTCAGTATTTCCTGTAAGTTTGTCTATTCAGAAAGCTGCATTTACATACATGCTCTAACTCACCGTCCCTGATGATAGAGCAACCGGAAATTTTATGTCTGAACCTAAAAGGAAGTATTGAGTCTTTATATTTCTCTGCTTAAATAATTAGAAATTAAAAGTGCCTCTTCCGCATTCTACAGTTTACATAATATTAAAAGAAGAAATTTTGGCAAAGTAACTGAGGTTATCGGTTCAGTTCAATTTATAAATTCAGTGATACACTCTTGTCCAGGCAAAATAATCAGTAGATACTTCATATAGTATATGTAATCACCACTGTTTCTGTTTGCAAGCAGAGAGAAAAAATAATTTAATTGTATAAATAATTATATGATAATTGTACAAATAAATTGTTACTACCTTTGGTAACTTCTTTTCTAAATTGATTGGAAGAACATAGTAAATCAAAGGTTGATGATATAAAATAGTGGACTAAACTTCAGCTCCAGAAAGTTAGCAAATCTTGGACTCTTCTTGCTCAGTTGTATAATATTCTCACCTATGAGTATCTTACACAGTTGCTGTAGGATTTATTTGAGAAAAACATGCATAAAGATGCTTTGGAAATTATAAAACTGCATCCTTATACAGAGTAAAATGATAAAATTAGATTTGAAAGATAACAATTATTTGGGGGTAAAATATGCTGGATAAGAACTCCCAGAAAAAGGCAACACATATGTCATGTCATGTTTGTCATCAAGGATGACAAGGTTTCAATTTGCCTGTGTCAAAGAGGCTGTGGTTCTATTCCTTCAATAGACTAGTTACTTCTGCTTCCAGGACGTGTTTTCCAAAAGCTAGAAACCTCCAGTCAAAAGCTTACTTTCCAAACATAAAAAAAACTTATTTACTTCAACACATTGTGTCTGTAGGAAAAGTCAAATGAAACAGAACTATTGAATAATTTCCCAGAATAGAGACATAGTATTCAAAATTAGGAACATAATTGGATGATAGTTGTAGTTAGAGTCCCTTTCCAGGTGTAAATTCCCCCTTTAAAGTGGAAGAGTATGGAAATTGCATAATACAGGTATTATAGACTACACATGACTGGAATTTCAGAGGCATGTATGCAATATGAGTTTAGCATGGAGAGATAGCCAACAGGGTAAACAAAATTGGTCCATGCCACTATGAAAGAGAATCAAAGCTGAAGTTGATTGCTAGTTATACATTCAGATCTTTTGTGCAGTGAATTATGATAAGCAGATGCAGATTTCCTTGTTTTAGACATTTCCCCTAAAAATCATCCCACCTAAGGAAATTTCCTTCATGAATGTGTCAGTTGTTGTGTCTATTACAGGTGTTCCAAAGCATACTATTGTAGGATTTGTGAATAAATATAATGATGGAAGCAAATTATTTAGAATGTAATAAATTTTAAAAATCAACTTGAAGTTTACTTTCAATACAATAAAATACATCCAAATTAAGTACAAACATATAGTTACGTGGCTACCACCACAATCAAGACATTGAAGCTGTCTATCACCTCAAAAGTTCTTTTTACTCCTTACCCAAACTTCTGGCTGCAAGCAACCATTGATCTGCAACCTGCCACTGCAAATTCAGTTTCTAGAATTTCACAAAAATAAACTTGTATAATATGCCTACTGTTGTTCCATTCTCTCGATACATTTTAGCTCGCCCATGTTTCAAAAATCAGTGGTTCTTTCCATTTTATTCTATTGTATGGAAATGCCACAATATGTTTATTCTTTAGCTTGTTGGTAAACCATTTACAAATGTTTCTGTTCCTTGATTATTACAGATAAAGCTGCTACATTCATTTGTATACACACGTTTTCATTTCTCTTAAGTATCTAAGAATGGAATATTCTGGGTCAAATGGTAGGTGTGTGTTTAAATTCACTAAAGTATTTGACAAACTTCAATCCAAATTGATTATCCATTTTATACCCCTACATAAATGTGATAATTCAGGGTATTGTATGTCCTCTCAAATATTAAGCATTGACATTTTTGGATCCGTTATAGGTTCTGTGCAGCATTGTTGCATTTTGATTTTACGTTCCATTCCCAAGTGGTTAATCATGCATTTTTTAGTGTTTATTGATCATTTATACACCTTTTGCTGTTGTTGTCTACTCAGTTATCTTGCCCATTTTGTTATTGGGTTGTTTGACTTCTTACTCTGGAGTTTAATACGTTTTTGTATATTCTCAATAAAGTCTTCTATCAAATTCTTTTTCTTTCTCTTTTTCTCTTCCTCTCTAACCATATCTATATCTATCCATCTATAGCTACACAATTATAAAAACACAAACTCATGTAACTCAAGAAATCCTAAGCAACATAACATAAGCAAGCCACAAGAGAAGTCAGGGAGCTAGGAAGGCTGCAGGGTTTGAAGAGTGCAGAGCAGGACCGAGCTCTGTAGCAGGTCCAGGCTGCGGTGTGAGCAACCCTGCTGCTCAGGCCATATGCTCTGGCAGGACCTGTATTCTTGAAGGTGTCAGTGGTGGGAGCAGTATGGCACACACAGTAATTCTCAGTGGAAGAATGACACCACCAGCTCCTGGGATTCTGAAACAAAGCCATGCCCTTCATAGCAGAAAATTCTATGTTGGACCTGGAAGAGATGCTGTGCTTGACAACTGACCACACACCCAGCATGACCTCTGGCAGGCTGAGCTCTAATGGAAACACCAAGGTGTGACACGAGAAGGGCCAGGAAGTAGTTCATCGTGAGGTGGAAATAGTAAATACGAGACAAAGGCCAAGTAAAATGAGAGCAAGTGAGTAAATTGGTGACCCGGATCCTCATGTCACCCACCATGCTTGCACCAACAACCTTCCCTCAGCTCACACGGGTGACTATATTTGGGTCCCCGTGGCCATCTGAAGGAGGGAGAAAGGGGCAATCTCTGTTTAAAGGTGTAGTTGCATTACAGCTCAATGCAAGAGTGACTCTGAAAGACAGAAAGAAATGAAAATCTTCCCAATTAGCAGCACTGGGAGCAGCGGCCGTGGCCATTTACTTTACGTAGAAGAAAATGTGGCCTGAGGCAGGAACATAAACAGATTTCTTTGCCCTGGTCAGTGGGTGAATCATCTGATGGGAGGCTTAGATAGAAAAGAACTATATCTGAGACAAGAAAGCCGGGTTAGAAGCAAATCAGTGGACATGCAGGAGCCAGCAGGGAGTACACCATTGCATCGCCATCGGCACTCACAAGAAAGCACTTGCCACAGAAGAGGCACTCATTAACCAACTGGACAAAATGACCCTATAAGCTGCCAGCCTTGGAGATTGGCTTTCCCACAACAAGCCCCACAGTCAGACGTATGCAGCCACACATACGACCACGTTGGCAGAGATGCACGATACGTATGGACCCCACAGCTTGGACTTCTATGTATCAAGGTTGACCTAACTACTGTTGCCTCTGACTGTTCGACTTCTCACCTACATAAATCAATTTTGAGACTCTTCCGTGGCAAGTCTTTTGATTTTGAATGACCTCCTGCTCATCCTCAGGGTGATCCATCCTTATTCCAGAACTGGGTATGGCGCTTCTGCTTACAGAGCCTGAGCTAGGACCACTTTTCTGAGGCCTCCGGAATCTCCAGAATTCCTGATCCACAGGTATAAAATCCCACATGATACAGCATCTGACCAGGATTTCCTGTTCACAGTGAAGGACGTGCAGAAGTGGGACCGTAGCCACGTAATCTACTGTTCGTTTATATACACATTTCAAGAAGCAGCTGGACTCATGGGGCCCTGGAGAAACATTCTGAAGGTGCAGCTGAGGCGCTCTGCCAAATGAGACATTCTGAATTTAGGGGGAACCATCTTTTATACATGCGCAGTCACAGATCTTTACATAGTAGTTCTTCCTCCATAGGAAGAACCTAGAGGTTCAAAAAATAAGAGGTAGAAACAGAAGTGTCCCCAGTTACAAATGTTCCCAGTAATCTTCTAAGGTGTTCCTGTGCTTCTCATAACCACGGCTCTGGGATCTGGAAGGCACGCAAGCCCTGCTCTCTAAAGAAGGTTATCTGTTGACTGCTTTAGATTCCTTGGGTCCAGTAACCAAAAGACAAGAAACGCATCACCACTGGGGCAGGATTAATATACCCTGATCAGCAGGGGGAGTTAGGGCTGCTTTTCCACAAAAGAAGCAGAGATAATTCTCTCTCTCTCTCTCTCTCTCACACACACACACACACACACGCACACACACACACGCACACACACAAAACTGAACATTTGAAGACAGTTCTGAGACCAATTGCTATAGCAGGGGCTAGAGTTGGTCTCATTCACCTTCCTTTTCTAAGATTCCCCTTAGGAAAGAGAGGCCCGTGGGAATTTTGGAGGAGCTGGTATGAAGAGCCTGTTTGGACACATCTATCTGTCTGGGCAGTGCTGTGGTTTGGAGTGGGGGGCAATAATGGATCTTAACGATGATGGAAATTTGCAATGCAGATATCCTGACTCGGACAGCAGAAGTAAATGACAGCCTCGCTTTAGTCCTCTCTCTCTGGAAGCACTTCTGCACCCACCTGTAAAGCAGGCACGTTTCTACCAGTCAGAGAGCATTGTATGTCAGGACCTTTCCGGTAAGTTGTGAGATTCTCCAATGCCTAACTTTAATTTGAAGACTCTCCACTGATGTAGCCAAAGCACTCTTGGAACCATGCTGCAGTTTCTTCCTACCCCAATCGGCCTTCCTTCCCCCGTCCCTCTGCAGGTATAAGATCTGCACCCTAGTCTGAAGACTCTTCCCCGCTTCTCGTTCTTCCTTCTCCTTCCCTCTAGCAAATGTGATTCCATGGTGGCGTTTGCTCTCAGCAGATCTAAACCTTACTTTAAGTCATACGATCAGATAAGATGAAAACTAACTAAAAAGGTCATTTATAACACGTGAGTGGCGAGGTTTGCATGGTGGCAGGGAGGAGAGAATTCGGATAGAAATTAATTTGGAAAAAACGATGCCGTGCATGCCAGCAAATACCATCCATCTTATTTCTATGAATATTTTTTGTATTTCTATGACTATTTTTTGAAACATGCATATAATTCACTTTGGCTTTATAAAGCAAATTTATATTTTCAGAATACAACAGCAATTTGAGTGCTGTTCACAGCTAGTGTGGACTGAAATTTGAGGTTGGCCACAGAAGAAGGCCAGTGACAGATGGGTTAGTAGAACAAGAAAGACAGAAATAAGAAAAAGTGAAAAATCAATACAATAATACATTGGAAAGGAGTACAGTGGTTGAAAGAATTAATGCTTCACCATTTCTAGCAAGAGTCCCCCATTTAGATGATTCAAAAAGAGAATCCATGAAGAACTGCACATCTTATGGAATATGTGGAAGTGTGATTAGCAAGGAAGCAGGGTAAATTCTGTTTGTGATGTGACTAAGACATGCAGAGAACTCCCCCTTCTGGGTGAGTGTGCAAAAACACCACAAAACCTGCAGAATAGACTATTAGACAGATAATTAAATGATTATACAAAGAACTACTCTAGAGATGAATCTGCAAATATGAGAAATATTACAGCAAACTAAAATTTCCTTTTAAGTGAGTATGCTTAGAATTCTCAGTGGGCTTTTTAAGAAGAATAAAATCCGGGGCCAGGCACGGTGATCAAGCCTGATATCGCAGCACCCTGAGAGGCTGAGTTGGGCAGATCGCCTGAGGTCAAGAGTTCGAGACCAGCCTGGCCAACATGGTGAAACCCCATCTCTACTAAAAATACAAAAATTAGCAGGGCATGGTGGCGGGTGCCTGAGAGCCCAGCTACTCGGGAGGCTGAGGCAGGAGAATTGCTTGACCCTGGGAGATGGAGGTTACAGTGAGCCTAGATCACACCACCCCAGAAACAGAGTGAGCCTCTGTCTCAAAAATAAATAAAATAAAATAAAATAAAATTTTATTTTATTTTAAAAATAAAAACAGGTAAAACAGAACAAAGTAAAGATTGATATAAAAAATTAAAAGCTTTAGAAATGAAAATTATATAAAAAAGTAGCAGTAGGCTGGATGAAGTGGCTCACTCCTGCACTTTGGGAGGCTGAGGTGGGCAGATCACGAGGTCAGGAGATGGAGACCATCCTGGCTAACATGATGAAACACCATCTCTACTAAAAACATGAAAAATTAGCTGGGCATGGTGGCACATGCCTGTAATCCCAGCTACTTGGGAGGCTGAAGCTTACTTGAACCTGGAGGTCAGAAGTTCCAGACAAGCCTGAGTTCCAGACCAACATAGAGAAACTCCATCTCTACTACAAATACAAAAATTAGCCAGGGAGAGTGGCACATGCCTGTAATCCCGGCTACTCAGGAGGCTGAAACAGGAGAATTGCTTGAACCTGGGAGGTGGAGGCTGTGGTGAGCCAAGATCACACCATGGCACTCCAGCCTGGGCAACAAGAGCGAAACTCCATCTCAAAAAAAAAAAAAAAAAAAGAAGCAGAACACTAAATACGATAAACTCAAAGACAGAATTAGTCAATTAGAAGATGATGTTTAAGTTATCCAGATAAATGGATTAAAAAGTCAGAAAGACCAGTCAGGAAAGCCTTCAATACAGGTCTGATAGGAGTTTCCAAAGAAGGAGGCCAAAGAGAATGGAGAAGCCATATTTGAGGACAGTATTCATTCACTCAACAAACACTCACTAAGAGCTCACTTTGATGACGTTTCCATTCTAATAGCAGCGAATACTTGCACAAGAAAACACTGCCAATGCCTTCACTATTTGTATACTTTACATTATGCCATAAAATTTCCATAACAGAAGAAAAATATAAGGACTCTGATTTAAAGTATGAAACAATTGCTGAGCAGAAAAAAATAAAGACGAATCCATGCCCAGACACATTGATGACACTGATTTTTAGTGTTTACAAAGCAGTTCTTTAAAATTAATTTTTCACTAAGAGAATTTGTATATTACCTTCACTATTTTTCCTTTTTGTTTTCTTCCATTTCTCTTGCTTATTCTAGTTTGAAATGATTGCTTCAAAAAAGTTTTAAAAGTCTCACCCATTTATGAATCAATTTATATTTTTCATTGTTTAGATTATAATTTTTACTTTATTGTTATTAATTTCCTTCCCTTAGATATGTTTTTTGATCTTGTATTTACCTTTTGACATGAATGATTAACTCATTTATCTTGTCTGGCTCAGTAAATAAATATTAAAAATCTTGAAATTATACGTGTTTCTCATCATTTTATTGTGGTGTGTTGAGGTTTGTTAACTTTTCCAAATAGTAGATTATTTATTTATAGGCTAGTCATATCTTCTTATAGTAATTTCACTTAGAGGATAAATTTTAAAATTCGAACCACAGTAATTTTTTGTAGACCTTTAAAAAAGAAGTATATTTTTAATTTGAATGGTACAGTGTTAGCTATTTTTCCTAAAATAACATAATTATTTCCATACTCTCCAATCTAATTACTCTGTTTTACTTCCTATGAACCTTATTATAAGCCAGCAATATTTCTTTTGGCCTATTTATAAGCCTTTATTTTTATATTTAAATAAAGAGATTTAATGAAAAAATACCATTGTGTATTTTAAAATTATAGACTGTACATGTACTCAAATAAAAACTTCTTCTGTCTTCTAATTGATATATCTATTTCTGGCTAGCATTTCTCTAGTTTATATAACTATAATCAAAGCTGCTTCCTATTCTTGTTTTTTTTTTTTTTTTTTTTTTTTTTTTTGAGTGAGAGCCTTGCTTTGTGGCTCAGGCTGGAGTGCAATGGCATGACCTCAGCTTACTGCAAATTCCACCTGCCGGGTTCAGGCAATTCTCCTGCTTCAGTCTCCCAAGCAGCTGGGACTACAAGCATGTGCCACCATATCTGGCTAATTTTTGTGTTTTTAGTAGAGACAGGGTTCCACCATGTTGGCCAGGCTGGTTTCGAACTCCTGACCTCAGGTGGTCTGCCCGCCTCGGCCTCCTAAAATGCTGGGATTACAGGCACGAGCCACCATACCCGCCCTGTTGATGAGTTTTTTAAAAAGATACTTAACTCTTAAACATTTTAAGTGACAGTTTTTATTAAAAAATTGTTTTAATCAATGCCACGAGTAAGGTAAGATATATTAATGACCACTATGGAAGACTAGAGTCAGTTACTTCTTTCCAACACTGTATTTTCTATAAATGACTCGTTTGTATGCTCTTGGAATTTAAACCTATTGTTTCATTCTTAAATTACATTTTTGGTCAGTTATAAATTACTTTTAAAACAATTTATTTTTATAATTCCCAAATTCACAGATTGAAAGGCATCACCCTGTAGCACACAGGATTATTGCTGCTGTGTATGGGAGACCGCAGTCCTTTTTTTTTTTTTGAGATGGAGTCTTGATCCGTCCCCCAGGCTGGAGTGCAATGGCACAATCTTGGCTCACTGCAACCTCCACCTCCTGGTTTAAATGTCTCCTGACTCAGCTTTCCGAGTAGCTGGGATTACAGGTGCCTGTCACCACTCCCGGCTAACTTTTGTACTTTTAGTAGAGACAGGGTTTCACCATGTTGGCCAGGCTGGTCTCAAACTCCTGATCTCAGGTGATCAGCCCACCTGGGCCTCCCAAATTGCTGGGATTACAGGCCTAACCCACTACCCCTGGCCCAGTCCTGTATTTTTAAGATTTCATTTGTGTAATTTATTTAGGAAAATATTTCAACATTTTATCATTGCAATTAGCTGAATTGATGGAATCACTTCTGGATTTGAGATTATACCTGCACATGGCGAAAGATTAGAAATAATAGCTAATTTGGGTGCGTGGGAGGCTCACGCCTTTAATCCCAGCACTGTGAGAGGCCGAGGGGGGCGAATCACCTGAAGTCGGGAGTTCGAGCCCGGCCAGACCAACATGGATCAACTCCGTCTCTACTAAAAATACCAAATTAGCCAGGCGTGGTGACGCACGCGTGTGCCCAGCTACTCGGGAGGCTGAGGCGCCGGGAGGCGGAGACGGCGTGGGCAACAAGAGCGAAGCTCCGAGGCAAAATAATAATAATAATAATATTAATAATAGCTAACTCTGTCTATCTGTCAGGCCCTGTGCTAAATACTTTGCATGAAGATGATAACTTCAAAACTAAACACAGAAAAGCAAATGTAAAAGAAGTAATTTTTTTTTTTTTTTTTTTTTTGAGACACAGTCTCGCTTCTGTCACCCAGGCTGGAGCGCAGTGGGCCATCTGGGCTCACTGCAACCTCCGCCTCCCGGGTTCAAGCGATTCTCCGGCCTCAGCCTGCCGAGTAGCTGGGACCGCAGGCTCCCGCCACCACGCCTTGCTAATTTTTTTTCTTTTTTTAAATTTTTAGTAGAGACGGGGTTTCACCATGTTGGCCAGGCTGCTAGAAGTAATTTCTTTAAATAGATCCGATCTCCATTCACTCTAGAGTGTAGATTTTTACCTCTGGCTGATGTCCTTCTAATGCAAGCATTTTACTAAATGACCTTCTTTAAATTCAAATGTTTAATACATGTTGTATACATTTATTTAATTTGACTAGGATATTTGTTTATTAGTTGTACTTTTGTATCTATGGGATTGTTGCATAAAATAAATGGTTTAAATATATAGGATATTTTAAAAGTTGTTCGTTCTGAATTTGAGATTTTGAGCCTTTAAATAAGACATTATAAAATGTCCCATGGAAAGAAATCTTATTTTAACAGTTATTAAAGTAAAATAAAAAGTTGTGACTCATAAAGATGCAGTCCATTTTTATCCTGTATGATGTTTTTTTACAAATGGGACTTGACTATTTTAAGATAGTCCTTTTAAAATATCAAATAGTTTTAATTGGAAATTTCAAAAACTCAAAGCCTCAATCCAATTCCAATTTAACTTACTTGAAAATTCTCACTGATATAAATTTATTTACATAAAAGTGATATTTACAATCAATAAATACAATAGAGTCACTGTTAAGTTGGGTAAAAAAAATTTTAAGGAACAATGCAAACTTATATTACCTCTATATGTATGTATGTACGCATGTACACACACATATGAATATTTATACATATATTTGCATACACACACCATATTTATACCTGTCTATAAATTAATAACAATGGAATATCAATTGGACTCTTATGTCATTTGAAGACCCATTGCACAATGACCAGGACAGAGAGGTTACGAAAATGCAACTTCAAATTTCCAAGATGACTTGAATTGTATCTGAATTTCTTACAGGGTATAGAGAAATTAAAATCTTGTTTAATTGTGCTTTTTTGTTTATTACTGGGAGAGTCTCACATGCAAAGCAGATCAGGATATTCTCTTACCAAATGTGATAATTAGCAGTCGATTCATAATGTAAGGGTGATTCAGATGGCAGATTCAAGATCAAACAGGAAGAGCTTTTGTAGTCCATTCTGTTTTCAATCAACCACAAACCACCCACACCTGCTGAAATAAAAACTAACAAGGCAGGTGGAGGAAAAGATGTTCTAGACCAAGGAGTAGGTACCAGGTCTGCTAAAGACAGCATGCAACCCACAAACACACAAGTTCAACAAGCATGGCTTAGTCCTTCAGAAAATTAGTTCTAACTTTCCAATCATTAGGTATCTTCTTTTTAAAAGACACAGCACACATAAACACAAAATATACCCCTCTAAGGTTATTAGGAAGTTAAAAAAAAAAGTGACTTGTAACTTTTAATAAATAACTAGGGAGGAAAACTTACTCATTTCTGAAATTTACAACTTTTATAAGGAAAGCCAGTAAAGGGGCTGTACTAATAATTTAATTGTGCTGTGTTCAATAGAAGCAATGAGCCATAATCCATACTGTGAGGAGAAAAGCAGGAGAAAGATTTAGTACAGTAACAAGAAACTCTGACTACCGCATTTAATTTCTCTAAATATTTATTAATTTCTGAATGCTATGTGATCGCTTTCATATTAATTTTTCAGTAGAGAAAATGAGTACAATTTCTTGGTTGCGAAGTTGAACATGATGGATTTTAGTTTGATGAGGTACTTGACAGGATAATTTTAAAATCATTATTTTAATTAGATATAATACTTCTAGGTAGAATAATAAAAATAAAGGAAAACAGATTTTCTTTAAGTTCTATCAGTTACGTCTTTCTCATTATAATTTGTACGTTATTTACCGATGTCTTAGTAGATTAATAGCAAATTCTCTTAGATTCAGTTTCATCAAAGAATGATGAGCATTTCTCTCTGATAGATGTCTAATTACTTTCACATGGATTGTAATCATGTATTTTCAACCTGAAAGATACCTTTTCACATATTGATACCAATCATTTTATGATATATCTAATTTTATAATTATGTATTCACTGCTTTCAAATGAGAGTTATGGTTGTATATAGGAAGAATTATAATAGAGGAAGTTATCTGGTGCTCCAGGAATTTAGTTTAAGAGAAGATACAAAGATTTCAGCCTTTGTATCAGGTAATGCTTCATACAAATGAAAATATTTTACCTGGATCCTGAAGAATGAATGAAGATAGAGAATAAGTAAAAAAATCATCTAAGCAGGTGGAATAGAAGGAGTAAAAGGGGAGTAATATAAAATTGTGTCTGTCTTGGAAGGAACGTAACCTGGTCTGTGTGTGGCTACAACACAGTTTTGTCAATAAAAATGTAGACAATTGAGGAGACTGTCTCTCAATATCAGAGATTTTGTATTTTACCCTTCGATGATGGGACATAGGTAAACAATTTTTACAAGCGTTTTGTGTGTGTGTGTGTATAAATATAAAGCATATATATATAGTGTATGTGCATATATATGTAATATATATATACACATTTTCATTCTAGATAGAGATCAAATTCAAAGAAAGAGTCAGAAAGAAGAGCCAAGGTTTTTCCAATAGTACAGTCATGATGTGATGAATAACTAAATTAAAACCTCAGCAGCGACACAGAAGAGAAATAACAGAATAGAAAGATAATTCAAGGTAGAAACAGCTGAACTTAATCATTCATTTAGAAGGAAGCGTCAAGGTATTGTCTCAGTTTTCTTGGTGACTGGCTTGATACTGTCATCATTAGCTGAGTCGGGCAATGCTGTAAAAGAGGTAGATTTATTTGCCAAAATATAAAATCTGTTTAGGGATATGACAAATTTGAGATGCAGGTGGTGAAGACAGAGGGAGAAAATCAGTGGGCATTTAAAAATATATGTTTGGGGCGGGGCACAGTGGCTCACGCCTATAATCCCAGCAGTTTGGGAGGCCGAGGTGGGTGGATGACGAGGTCAAGAGATCGAGACCATCCTGGTCAACATGGTGAAACCCCGTGTCTACTAAAAATACAAAAAAAAAATAGCTGGGCATGGTGGCGCACGCCTGTAGTCCCGACTACTCAGGAGGCTGAGGCAGAATTGCCTGAACCCAGGAGGCGGAGGTTGTGGTGCTGAGATTGCACCATTGCACTCCAGCCTGGGTAACAAGAGTGAAACTCCGTCTCAAATATATATATATATATCTCATATATACATATATGATATATCATATATGTATCTCATATATACATATATATCATATATACGTATATCATATATATGTATATCATGTGTATATATATCATGTGTATATCATATATATAGGTTTGGAACCTACAGGAAAAATTTGGAGTGAAAAAAAGAAAGAAAATCAAAGGTCAAAGAAATGTTGGAAATGTGGCAATGGATAAAAGGAGCCCAGGAAAAATGAATGTGCAGAGCATTGTTACCCAAAGTGCTGTGGAATTTTTATACACATATGAATACAACTCGCAAAACACACAAATATTTTTGCTTCCCTGCAGCATTTATTGGAGTTTTTTACCTATATATTGATAAGTATGTGGTGTGCAGGATTTTCCAAGCTTACCATAGAATTGCATTTCAAGAATACATTTCAGAAAAACTATTCTCAGTTTGGGAAACATTGGTGCAGAATAGTAAGATAGGAAATACCTATTAAGACCGGTACTTATGCCGTAGGCATGAAAATACAAGGCAGCAAGGAGAGAAAGGAGTTGTTAGAGAGGAAGCATGGCCCAATACTGCGTGGTCTTAAGGAAGTCAAGGTAGAAGGAAATTGGAAGAAGGAAATGAGAAGCAATGAGGAATGTTTATCAAGGTCAATTAGGAATCTCTCATAAAAATTCTCACTATATATTATAGGGAATTCATTGATGACTTCAAAAATACCACTCAGAAAAGGCGACTGTTGTTGAAATGAGCTTGCAATGGGTTAAAGATTTTAAAAAGAGGCCAGGCATGGTGGCTCTTGTTTGTAATCTCAGCACTTTGAGAGGCTGAGGCCAGCAGAGGTCAGAAGTTCAAGACCAGACCGGCCAAGATGGTGAAACCCTTTCTCTAATAAAAATACAAAGTTTAGCCGGGTGTGGTGTTGGGCACCTGTAATCCTAGCTACTCGAGAGGCTGAGGCAGAATTGTTTGAACCCAGGAGGCGCAGGTTGCAGTGAGCGGAGATCACGCCACTGCACTCCAGCCTAGGCGATAGAATGAGACTCCATCTACATATTAAAAAAAAAATTTTTTTTTAAAGAGATGAGAAGACAGTGAACTGTTTTGGAGGAAGTGTGATTTATGAGTCATTTATGATTGTGGCTATAACTTGCTATGAATGGAAAAAACAACACACCACTGGATTTCAACTTTTGAGTGGTTAAGAAGGTGGAGACTGTGATTAAAAAATAATAATAGTAACTTAGTTGCTAAGTGCATGGTGTCTGAACCCAGGATGTCAGGATGTCTGGACCTGGCATTGGATCCCAGCTCTTCCACTTTCTGGCTATGTGAGTGACTGTAGGCAAGTTACTTATTCTTTTAATGCTCCAGTGTCCCATGTGTAAACATGTGTAAAATGAGAATCATAATAGTAAACTACTTCGTTGCTTGTGAGGATAAAGTGTATGTAGAGTACTTAGTGAGATCTTGTTGTCTATTACATATTAGTTTCACAATGCAGATTCTAGAGCCCTTAGATTCTCATTCAGCAGGTTTGTGACAAGCAAGGGCCAGGAATCTGCATTTTTTTTGAGATGGATTCTCACTCTGTTGCTAAGCTAGAGTGCAGTGGCATGATCTCAACTCACTGCAACCTCCACCTCCTGGGTTCAAGTGATTCTCCTGCCTCAGCCTCCCGAGTAGCTGGGACTACAGGCACATACCACCACACCCGGCTAATTTTTTGTATTTTTTGTAAAGACGGAGTTTTACCGTGTTAGCCAGGATGGTCTTGATCTCCTGACCTTGTGATCTGCCCGCCTTGGCCTCCCAGAGTGCTGGGATTACAGGCATGAGCCACAGCACCTGGCCAGGAATTTGCATTGTTAAGATGTCGCTTCCTAAATTTGCTGTGACAAAGTGGATCACATTAGGTCGCTTAAAACAAGATACATGTATTCTTCTGCAGTTCAGGAGGCTAGAAATCTGCAATGAAGGTGTCGCCAGTGCCGCATTTTTCTCTGAAGGGCCCGAGAAAGGCTCCTTGCTTGCTTCTTGTAATACCAGGTGATCACTGAGCTTCCTTGACATTGCTTGGCTGGAAGATACCTCACTTTACTCTCTGCTCCATCCTCACACGACCCTCTCCTTCCTGCGTCTCTGTCTCCTCTTCCCTTCTTATAAGGATAGCAGCCATGTTGAATTACGACGCACTGTAATCCGCTATCAGCTCATCTAACACATCATACTTACACAGTATCCACAAAGAATTTGATTTCAAATCAAGTCATACTTACAGAGTTCAGGGGCTAGCACTGTAATATGTCTGTTCTCCTTTTGAAGACACTAACCCACCAAAGGAGGGAAGGTCATGAAGTTCATAAAAATAACTCAAGTAGCAAGACTGTCTTTAAAATACCACTTAAATCTCTCCGAATGGCAGACAGCTTAATTCAGATCAACACAAATCAGGAGATAAACAAGTGTTTGTCTCCTGATTGGCATTTACCTGAGATTAAACAATTATGGTCAAACACATGATCTTCAGTGGTCTTTGCCTTTGGGTGAGCATTCACCCGGCACACAGGTATTTTCACTTCAGCCCTCTCTCTAACAGCTCTTTTCTAATCTGCTGGCCAACAATATCACATTCTTTCAAATCTCTGACTATTGGACCAAACCATAAGGTCTCTCCACGTGAACTGGTAGAAATATTTTTTAAAAAGGTAAATGAACTTACTTGAAGGATTTCTCTTCTCCTCTGCACAAAGGGGTGACCCTTTGACACCTTTGACATGATAGAAATAGAGTTTCAGAAGGAAGAGCCTTCCATAACATGGAGGGCCATCTGTAATCCAGACTTCTTCCTTCTCAGGCATCTAGTCATAGGCAAATCTCTATAAGTCACACATAAATAGAAAGAAGGGTGGGAGTGTGTTAGGAGCAGGAGGCTGAAAATGTGAGTAGCCTGCTCATTTAACGGTGCCTTGAGAACTGAGAAGGCCAGGTGCCATGCATGCGATTTCCATGGAGTGACGGAAGACGGGCTGTAATTGGTATGATCCTATGATGCTCAGATCATAATGGGTCATCCTTATTCATGACTGAGTGTTCCTTCTCTTTTTTTTCTTTGAGATTTTTAAATTTTTATTCTTTCTTTAAATTGTACTTTGGGCTCTGGAGTCCATGTATACCTCCTGTATCCTGCAGGATTGTTGCATAGGTACATACACGCCGTGGTGGTTTCCTGTCCCCATCCCCACCACCCTGTGTCACTTACCCCAATCCCCTGTACTAAAATATCTCTGTTGTAAGTGTACGTCATAAATACCCCAATCACTTGTGGATTTCTGTTTAGTCCACAGCTGATCCTGGACTAAATGATCAATCAAGCCGTTCCCAGTTCTTCTGTAGATGAGACACTTTGTACTGTGATGCTGGGCCTTAGCCACACCCAGCATGCTTCTGTCAGTCTCTCCCACCCGCTCTCCAGGGTCACCAAAATCAGGTGGGCCACTTCCTCATTAGCACTTTCAGAAAACAGCCACTAAAGCACTTTTGAAAGGTATTGGACATTTCCTTACCAATCTGTTTCTTAAGGCTTTAATAATAGAAGAATTCTATTCCCAAACCACACTGTCAGTATGAACGATGTGTCAATGAGAAGATCACATATGACAAATCTATTTTAATATTTCTATCTCCCCACTATTTGGGGTGCTCTTCTCTACATGACACCAAGGAAAACTAAACATCTCAATTTCATTTAGAGTGAACCACTGAAATTGTTTAAATTTTAGTTAACCAACCAGGCAAATAATGAAAATCCCCACAGATGCCTAAGAACCACTTGAACCTGGACTCTCTTGCAGTTGGATTCTATCAATTAATTGAAGCAAATCTAAAAGTGTGTTCCTTTCTCCTTGGTCTATCCACCCGTAGCATCCATTCCAATACAGTTTTCAGATTTCTGTTTATATAAATTGCCAAAATCTTGCAATTCTTTTGGGGCAAAAAGTTTTGATTCCAAGCTTTGCACAGAGCTGTCAGTGGTTATAAATCTGAGAATCATAAGCAGTAGGAAGTGATAGAGGAGAAAATTGCCTTCCCCTTGTAAGCTAATTCCCTAAGGTAAGGTCACTACAGAGTCTTCAAGCAAGACAGGATCAATATCAAACAATAGGCTGATTGTCTGCTTCAGCTGGTGAGGCAACCTCAATGGGCTCCGAGGTCAGCATACCCCAAGTCCCCCGAATAGTTTTCCATAACCCCTTCCCCCATATTTCTCATTTGCCCAGTTGCGCCAAGACATTCACACACATGATTTGAAAAGCTTTTCAATTCAAGTCAATTGAGATTTCAACATTGAACAGGACTGATAATTCTATCTGGCTTTTGGAAAGCCCACTCTTTATTTGCAATAGACAAAATATGTCTAATACAGCCATGCAACATTTCTTGTTTCCAGTTCACATTTTGAACTGAGAACTGGGGAATTTGAGCCAGTCCTTTTGTTTTGTTTTGCAGTGCTACAAAGAATTAGGTTTCAGGCAGCAGGCCCTTAGGGAAATGAAGGATATAGAATCAATTACTTGACCAATTTGAGGCTAATGGAAGTGAACATATTTATTTGGAGATGGGATTCTGCCAGCTCACAGCGCACAGTCATGAATGTAGGTCACAATATCACCTATGAACATCGCTTATGAAGTGCCCATTGAAGGCAAGGCTAGGGGCCAAGCAGCAAGAGGAGGTCAGGGAGAGTTTAAAACAAGAAAGAGACTACCTGACATTCTAAGAGGATTTAGGAGTCCCAGACAAGCAAAGACAATGTGCACTATTGTAGAGACTGCCACAGTGAGATCATGAATATCAAGAGCAATCATTGTATCAGGGATTAAGATTGATTCAGAATGGGAAGCTTTTTCCCAATCTTGGGAGAGATCAAACTTCCAGAATTTAGTTACACAGTTCGTTGTAAATGGACTAGTGCTGAATTTATCTTTGACTATGATGAGTGACATGGTTCAAGTACATGTGACCGGAAATAGGTAAGTCAAGAAATATATTAGTCCTTCCCTCTGGTCACGGAGATAATCAGAAAAGATTTAGAGCAAAGGAATTTATTTTCCCTTCTTCTTGTCATAAATTGGACTTGGAGACATACACCAAATAGTTCATTGTACTTCTGAAATTTTGTTTTTGTTTCCCTGACCCCTCCCTACAAAGTACTTCAGGGTGCTGGGAGTTGGGCATCTCCTATCTGACTGAATACAATGTTTCAGGCTGCCTTGCGTTTAGTATACATGCTTTCGCCTTTACCTGTCAACAGCCATATCTTGGTTCTGCTTTTGTGAAACGCTGGATAAAGAAGAAAACAGTGTTTTCTGAGTTCTGCATTATCAGCCCAATTGAAAAACTCCTCCCTCCCCTGAACTGAGGGCTGTGTCTAAGGGGTTGAGACAAGGCCAGTTACATTCTATGTTCCCAACATAATTGTCCATGCACAGATCCAATCAAGTTAAAAGGGCAAAGGATATTTATTTTAAAAACAAGTTATTGCTACAATGATAATAATAATATAGTAATATTATTCTAATAATGTTATATTAGAATATTAACTGGTTATTAGAATACTAAATAATTGAAAACAACCCAAATGCCTCTCACGAGGTAACTTGTCAACTGCAACAAGTATCTTTAAGATTTGCTATTAGCCAAGCATTAAAATTATATTCAGAAAAGTAATGCTATAGGAAAACAGTTTATTGACGCAGAGATAATATAACAGAAATATAACTAAACCATGCTAAAACTCATTTTAACATAAAATATGTCAAAATATTATTGCTGGTAATTTTGAATGATGGGATTACTACTAAGGTTTCAAATTTCCTTTGCTTTTTAGTTTTGTAGTACTTTTCTAAAGTTTTAAGTAATAAAATTAATGTGTTAAAAATTTCATGTAAAGTCTAGAAATCAGAAAAAGGCATATTGCCAAAAGAGTACTGAGTTAGTATATTTGGGGCTCCCTTAATTTTGTTTGTGATCAAAAACAAAAACCACAACCAGACCACAGCAGGAAAAAACGTCTCACTCTTCCCGGAAAAGTAATTGAAACGACAAAGAATTTTGAAACTTAAAAAAACTACACATTGCAAGTTGATTCATAACTAGTGAAGTCACAGTTTCTAAAACAAAGGTAAAGTTTTAATTGGTATTTAATTCACATTTATTTATTTAAAAAAACTATCAATATTGAAAGACAAATTTCATGGAAAAAGCACTGAATCATTAAGTTTTGCAGTCACAAAGGTAAATATAATTTGCTTAATGCTCCTCTCAGTTTACAATGAGTCTTTAATATTTTCTAAGCTATAATATGAGTTTGCCAAAATATGGCATTGGTTTGCTACGTGGAATCTGCTCAGTGACAAAACACAAAGGAATTACTTAATGTGAAGATGTAAATGATAAATTTATGCAAAATTTATGAAAGCGTAAATTGTAAAGACAATAAATCTTTCCATTAAATTAATGGGAAAGGAGCTCAAAACCCAGCCGGGTGATTCATTATTTTAATGACTTCCTGCTTGACCGCAAAACCTCTCTCTTCCTTCGGTGTTGGCAGTTTGAGCCCCCGTTAAGGATTTAGGCTCACAATGAGGCTTCTATAAATTTCTGGATCTCTGTCATGCTGGCATGTAGGTCACTCTCCTTTAGGAATGATGAGGAGGCCAGAAAGCAGTTGCCCAGGGGAAGGGGAAATTTTTCAAACCTGAGCTGTCCAAGCTCAGCACGAAATGGAGTGGGCTGCTGACTCAGGGGCTGGCAGAGGCGGCCAGGAAACAAGCAAACCTGCAAGCCCTCTGCCAGGTCTGTCCCAGCAGGTGTCACTAAAAGGCAGCCCTGTGCTTCTGTCACTGTGGCAGCCGTGAGAAGGAAGGCGGAAGGAAAACGAGACCCAGTGCTGAACTCCACGCAGAGATGGGGCTTCTCCCTCCGCATCTCCCCCCGCCTCCACCTCCCCGCTCCCAGCCTGCATTTCCAATAACATACTGATTTGTATTTGTCTTATCAAACAAAAATGATCGTGAGCAACTGTTCTTTCCTTTTACACGCAAGATGTTAGCTCGTATTTACATTCCTAGCTGAGCAATGTCTAAAGAGGTGCTTAAACTGACAAAAAACGCGGATGATCTTAGTCTGACCAAATGCTTAGTGCAAGAAAAAAAACTTAAAATTGCAAAACGAGTCCCTCCAAATACAGAAAGAACCGGTATTTTAAGAGGTATGTGAACTAAAATGTGGCAAGGTAAGGAGCAGTCTGAAACTTACAAGTCAGTTTCCTCCGCTCAGTGTCCGTGGTCTTTCCGCGGCAACCTCTGGCATCTGTTTTCTCTGCAACGGAGGAAGTAGTAGTAGCTATTTCAGTGTATGAAAAGGCTTAGAGCAGGGCTAGAATATGGAGAACGTGGTCGTGGCCATATCCAGTTTAGCTGTGTGTATGCTATAACATACCTACAATGTATTTTTCTTATTGGTAGTCAGTAATAGATTTCTTCTGGAAAAGTAGCAGCCTTCTGCCCGGGGAATATCTGCAGTTCCCTCTAAGTGAACGTTGGTGTCTGCTAACTGCAGCCTCTATTTCTCTCAATAATACACTGTCAAGCTGTTCCTTGATTTGGCAATTTCCAATTTTGTTTACTTTCTTTATCTTTTTTTTCTTTCTTTCTTTGAGACAGACTCGCTCTCGCCCAGGCTGGAGTGCAGCAGGGCCATCATAGCTCACTGCAACCTCGACCTCCTGGGTTCAAGTGATCCTCCTACCTCAGCCTTCAGAGGAGCCCACCATGCCCGGCTAGTTTCTGTGGGGTTTGTCTTGTTTTCCTGTTAACAGACCGGGTTTCACCGTGTTGCCCAGGCGGGTCTGGAACTCCTAGGCTCAAGCGATCCGCCCCGCTCAGCGTTCCAAAGTCCTGGGATTACAAGCATGAGTCGCTACGCCAGGCCGATTTATTTGTTTCTGATTAATAAATTGACCAGGCGCCAATTTATTATTAGAAAATATGGATTACCTCACTAAACCACCTCTGAAGCCTCTCCTCTCGGTTTCCTGCATTGTTACTTTCTAATTTTTGTTTTTGACGTGGAGTCTTGCTCTGTCGCCAGGCTGCAGTGCAGTGGCGCGATCTCGGCTCACTGCAACCCCTGCCTCTTGGATTCAAGCGATGCTTCTGCCTCAGCCTCCCAAGTAGCTGGGATTACAGGTACCCACCACCATGGCCAGTTATATATATATATGTATTTCTTTTTTTCTTTTTTTTGAGACAGTCTCGCTCTGCCACCAGGCACCAGCCTGGAGTGCAGTGGCTCAGTCTTGGCTCACTGCAACCTCCGCCTCCCGGGTTCAAGCAGTTCTCCTGCTTCAGCCTCCCAAGTAGTTGGGGCTACAGGCGCGTGCCACCATGCCCGGCTAATGTTTATATTTTTTTAGTAGAGACGGGGTTTCACCGTGTTGGCCAGGATGGTCTCCATCTCTTGACCTCGTGATCCGCCCACCTCGGCCTCCCAAAGTGCTGGGATTACAGGCTTGAGCCACCGCGCCCGGCCTCTTTTTTATATTTTTAGTAGTGATGGGATTTCATTATGTTGGTGAGGCTGGTCTTGAACTCCTGACCTCAGGTGATCCACCCACCTCGGTCTCCCAAAACGCTGTGATTACAGGCATGAGCCACAGTGCCCAGCCACCTCTTTACATCTATTTTGAAATTTCTCTTGGCTAATTACCTCTTTTTAGTGTTACCAATATGGATTCTTACACTGCCTTTTGGTTTATCTACCCTCTTTGCCTCTTAAAGCTCCATTTTTATCCAGCCTTCTGGATTGGCATTTCAACTTCAAATTTTTTCATAAACTCATTGTTGGCGTTTGTTCTAGTAGAAGGTTAAACTTTTGGGTTATATATAAAATTTTGGGGAGCATGGAACCAATTTTTATAATGTTTTCTCTCTTATCCTCTTATCCCTAGAGAAATGCTGCTTTTCATGGACCCTCTTCTTCAGCTGACAGAGAAAATAGGCTTATGGATCTTACCTATTATTTACAATTGAATACCAAGAATCCTCCAAATTCTGGTATTTGCCACACACAAGATTTATGTCTTGTCTTTGCATTCAACAATGATCCTGAACAAATCTCATTTTCAGTCTTAACTGTAGATGTTATGTAGAATGTCTCTGTTCCTGCATTTCCCCCATTCAGGAGAGATTCATTCCTTGTGCCTTTAAGGGACTAGCAGAGGTTTTCCACAGGATCCATTTCTTGGCTCCCTGACATTGGATGAGACAGATTAAATATTGCAGTTACCGGCCGGGCGCGGTGGCTCAAGCCTGTAATCCCAGCACTTTGGGAGGCCGAGGCGGGTGGATCACGAGGTCGATAGATCGAGACCATCCTGGTCAACATGGTGAAACCCCGTCTCTACTAAAAATACAAAACATGAGCTGGGCGTGGTGGCACGTGCCTGTAATCCCAGCTACTCAGGAGGCTGAGGCAGGAGAATTGCCTGAGCCCAGGAGGCGGAGGTTGCGGTGAGCCGAGATCGCGCCATTGCACTCCAGCCTGGGTAACAAGAGCGAAACTCCGTCTCAAAAAATAAATAAATAAATAAATAAATAAATAAATATTGCAGTTACCAATTGGAATCTCTCTACAGGGTCTTATGTTCCTCAGTCCTTTATTTATGCCTCCGTCCATAAGCTCATATCTTCCAGGCTGCACGGTCATTTTCTATATCCTCTGGTGGTCATATGAGGCACCACGGAAGCAGAAGCATTAATGTACTTCTAAAGTGCAAACGGTTATTTATCGAGTGTTGATTGCGTACCTGGCACTGACATTATCAATTTTAAAGCCCACAGTTATCCTACATGATGTATACTATTACATCCTTGTATCACAAAGGAAAAATAGAGCTTGGAGAGAGGTTAAGTGTTTAGCTCAAAGACACACTGCCACTAAGAGACAGAAAAATGAAACCAAGTCAGGTCTGTTTGATTTCCAGAGCAATGTTCTAACGTTCTTTTTTTTTTTTCTTTTTTTAAGACAGAGTCTTACTCTGTCACCCAGGCTGGAGTGCAGTCGGGCAATCTCAGCTCACTGCAATCTCTGCCCCCCAGGTTCAAGCGATTCTCCCTGCCTCAGGCTCCCAAGTATCTGGGATTACAGGCACCCGCCACCGCACCCAGCTAATTTTTTGGTATTTTTAGTAGAGATGAAATTTTGTATGTCAGCCAGGCTGGCCTCAAACTCCTGACCTCAGGTGATCTGCCCACCTCAGCCTCCCAAAGTGTTGGGATTACGGGACTGAGCCACCATGCCCAGCTGTGATGTTCTTAATTGTTATCTTTCTCTGTATCTCTGGCAGAGGGGTTGCCCAATTTCTGTCTGTTAGAATGTGTACCTCACAGCAGGAGTATGAAGTCAGCTGCAAGGTACCTCCTCCCACTTAAGGGATGGCAGTTGGCAAATCATGCATAGTTTATAACAGTGCAGAGTAGTGCAGATGTATCAGCCTTGAAGATAGTGAAACATACTCCTGCCTCTAAAAATACTCTGACATGTGTTCTTGGTTTTCAATGCTACTTGGGGTTTTATCTCTTTTAAGTCATCTTCTGTATTTTAGCGGAGTGGTGCGTTAGGAACTTGCCAGGTGATGACGTTTTAACCTGGAAATTAACCCTTGACGGATGCATATTTTACAAAACGGAGAAAATGCTATTTAGGTCGCTGGCAAAAGAATTCTCCTTTGAGACCTGATTTTGTTTGGAACAAGATTTGATGAGACAGTTTGGGTTAGAAGCTGAGCTTCCAGGAGTTGGGGGGAGTCAGGAGGTAGGCTACAGAAAGAGTGAGAAGGTTTGCTTAATAAGAGAAGAAGGAGAAAAATTGTACAGAGAAATGTGTGCCGAGAATCCTGAATGTGGACAAAAGAGAAAAGACAGAGAATGCTGATGAAATTATATGCAACTTGTTTTCATCAACGCCCGAGTCATCTAGTGTTTTTAAAAATCACAAGGCATTGAGTATAATAGCGTTATTGAAAACAAACGGTGAAGGAACTACATTTTGCAACTCTGGGAGTGGTTAAAACAGAGGGAAAACAGCATGGAACAAAGCCGGCATGCTCTTCTTCAAGTGCTTCAGGACAGCCACCGCGGTGGATCTAGAGGCAGCAGCAGCCCATCTGGAGTACAGTCATCATTTTTTTTATCTCTTTGTCAAAGGCAATAGCCTTGATTCTCCTGGAACGAGAGATAACTGACATGTTGGATGGCAATATCACTTTTATTAGGTTACCAGTTGAGCGCCAAGTCAAATACCGTCCCCAGACTGCTCAAAGGACAGGGCAGTGACCAACACATGCTATGATCCTCCAGAGCTCATGCACAGGACTGGGGATCCATTATAACGGAAAGAAGAGCTTGCCTTTCTGACAAAGCCCACCCCTGTAGCTACACTCCGCTCCCCTCACAGCCGAACTTCCTCACACTAGCTACAGTCATTTTTTCTACTTACTCGAAGCATGCTCACGGCAACACAGGACCAAGTCATGGAAGGCTTTGTAAACATGGAGATGTATTTTTATTAAACTCCTTAAAATACACTTTTTCATTTTGAAAACCACCAACATACACCATTTTGTTTTTTCTGGAGAGTAATACTACACTCTCTTTATCCCACCCACTCTGCTTTAAAAACTGATGAGAGAGAACTTAAGCGATTATTAAATCATCTTAAACATTTATTTCTTTGTGATGAGAACATTCAGAAATCTCTCTTCTAGCAGCTTTGAAGTATACATTGGTATTAACTCATCATCCTGCTCTACAATAGAGCATCATAATTTATTCCTTCTATTTTAACTGTAACTTTGTACCTGTTGACCACTGTCTCCCCATCTGCCTCTCCCACCTACCCTCCCCAACTTCTAGTAACCACTATCCAATTGTCCACTTCCATGAAAACAACATTTTAGATTTCAACACCTGAGGGAGACCTTGGAGTATGTGTTTTTCTGTGCCTGTCTTATGTTACTCACTGTGACCCTCCTCCAAGAGGAGTATTATTCACAATATCCAGGATATGAAAACAACTTAAGTGTCTATCCGTGGTTAAAAATGAAGGAAACCAGTGTATATATTCACAATGGAATACTATGCAGTCATGAAAAAGCAATGAACTTGACAAACACCTTGAAGGAGAAACTATCCTTGGATTGAGGACTCTTAAGTTTCCAACTTGTGTACTGTGTGACTATCGCAACTGTTGGTGTTTTGTTTCTTTCCAGATAAGTCCCATCTTCCGGTGGCTAATCTGGGATTCTGAGTCTCTAAATATTTAAAATCAGAAAGCGCCCCCACAGCACACAGCACACAACTTCAGATGACCATGCAGGCTCCTCTGCAGCCCTTTCAGCTGTGGCCTGGTGCATCCTTAGCTGGCTGTCCACTGGGTGAATCTGTTTCTCCTGCATCCTTGGACTCTGAGAAGTTACCTACCGATTTCCAGAGGTTTCGGTTTAGCTCTTTACCTTCCAGCCCCCATAGCTTCAGGCTCCCGTAAGTGCTGAGAGGGGAAAGTCAGATGCATGCTGGGGACCTTGGGTCTCTAGTTTTTTCATCACAAACCCCCTACAACAACCCACAGCTCTGCTGGTGCCTCAGCAACACTCTCTGCCTGGACCAAGCCCAAAATCTCAGCCCAGAATCGCAAGTGAACTGACAGGAAAAAACAACAAATGACATCCAGCTCACTTCTGTGGGGCTTTCCACCATCTGGAATTCACCTCCTCTAGTCTGTGCGGACTCTGCATTTTTCTGAGGCGTCTCAAAGTACAACTTTGCATGCTGTCTGACTTTTCGAGTCGTTAGTGGGGCTTTGGCTTGCCTAAATCCATTCCATCCTCCCCCTGGTTGTCAAATTTTTCTCAGATAGATTGATAGCCAAACATTCTTCTACTGATTGCCTTGGGGATTCAAATATAAATAAATGACTGACTACAACCAGATATAAATGAGTAACCTTGCCGTTTCACACACTGTGCTGGAAATGTAAAATGCTAGCTCAACGCCCTCTTGCCCTGACTTTGTATAATCTTCATGTTGTCTCATTCTGCATGTATTTTAAATCTCACAAGGCATTGTCGTGATTGTTGTACAGTCAATTTTGATTTAGTTTCAACCGCATATTTATGGGTCCTGGTATTCTTCCTTCTTTCCTGAATTTTTGGGTTTTTTTTTTTTTTTTTTTTTTTTTTTTTTTTTTTTTTTTTTTTTTTTTTTTTGCTGTTACTTTTTCTTCTGCATAGGGAATCTTTCTACTTTTATTTTACACAGGCCCGGTGGTGAAAATCCTCTTAGTCATTTTCCTTGTCTTTCCCCTGTTTGTGTTTATTGTACTTTTTGGATTTGTGGCTTGAGGGCTGTTTTAGTTTTCAAAAAATATGGGCCATTAACTCTTCCAATACTGCTACTAAAGAATTCTCTCCTCCTGTCTTTATGGGACTTTGCTTACAAGAATGTCACCATCTCCTGTCTATCTCATATGCTCTTTTCTGTGTGTGCATCTGCACTGGCACATCTGTTTTAAAGGCTTTCTCAGCTGCAAGCTTCTACCCGTTTATTTATTTTACTGTATTTTATTTCATTTTATTCATTTTTGAGATGGAGTTTCACTCTCGTCACCCAGGTTGGAGTGCAATGGCGCAAACTAGGCTCACCGCAACCTCTGCCTCCCGGGTTCAAGCAATTCTCCTGCCTCATCCTCCCAAGTAGCTGGGATTAGAGGCACGTGCCACCACGCCTGGCTAATTTCTGTGTTTTTAATAGAGATGGGGTTTCACCATGTTGGCCAGGCTGGTCTCAAAACTCCTGACCTTAGGTGACCCGCCCACCTCGGCCTCCCAAAGTGCTGGGATTACAGGTGTGAGCCACCGCTCCCGGCCCATAGATCTTCTACTGATCTAACTTTTCTACTGACCAGTAATCCTGTCTTCAGTTTGTCCCATTTCCTAGATAATTTCTTCAATATCTTTTCATTTTAAAATATATAAATTTTTAGTTCTTCATTTTCACTTTATTTTTTAAAGATCCCTGTTCATTGGTATCATTATACCTTTTGTCTTTTTTCTTATTAAAACTGTTTTTATAGATTTACAGGGTACAAGTGGAGTTTTGTTACATGGATACGTAGCATAATGGTGAAGTCTGGGCTTTCATGTAGCCATCACCCAGGAAGAGTGAACATTGTCACCAGGAGCTAATTTTTCAACTCTCATCCTTCCTATCCTCCCACTTTCTCGAGTCTTTAGAGTCTATTATTCCGCTCTGTGTGTCCATATGTGCCCACGGTTTACCTCCCACTTACAAATGAGAACACGTGGTGTTTGACTTTCTGTTTCTGAATTATTTCACTTAAGATAATGACCTCTGAGCACAGTAGCTCATGCCTGTAATCCCAGCACTTTGGGAGGCTGAGGCTGGTGGATCACGAGGTCAGGAGATAGAGACCAGCCTGGGTAACATGGTGAAACCCCATCTCTACTAAAACACAAAAAATTAGCCAGGCATGGTGCTACGCACCTATAGTCCCAGGTACTCAGGAGGCTGAGGCAGGCGGATAGCTTGAATCCGAGAGGCAGAGATTGCAGTGAGCCAAGATCGTGCCACTGTACTTCCAGCCGGGCAACAGAGTGAGACTCCATCCAAAAAAAAAGAAAATGGCCTCAAGTTCCATTCATGTTGCTGTAAAAGGCATGATTTCATTCCTTTTTATGGCTGAGTAGAAGTCCTTGGTGTGTGTGTGTGTGTGTGTGTGTGTGTGTGTGTGTGTGTATACACTTACACATTATATATATATGAATTTATATAATATGAATATATAATTATGTTATATATAAAGTATATATAACATATAATGCAAATTGAATATATGTATATATATAATCTTTTCCTTATCTGGTCCACCTTTGTGGGTGTTTAGGTTTATTCTATATCTTTGTTATTGTGAATAGCGTAGCAATAAACATACAAGTGCAGATGTCTTTTGACATAATTTTTCTTTCCTTTTGGGTAGATATGTAGTAGTCGGATCGCTGTGGGGGTAGATCTAAGTTAGGTCTTTGAAAAATATCCATACTGTTCCTGTAGAGGTGGCACTCATTTACATCCCCACCAACAGTATGTGCTTCCTCTTCTCTGCATTCTCACAAGCATCGTTATTTTTTGGCTTTTTGATGATAGCGATTCTTACTGGTGTGAGATACTATCTCAATCTCACTGTGTTTTTAATTTGCATTTCTCTGATGATCAGTGATGCTGAGCATGGTTTCATGTGCTTGTTGGCTGCTTGTACGACTTCTTTCGAAAAAATGTCTGCTCATTTTCTGTGCTCACTTTTCAATCTACAGATTCAATGCAATCCCCATCAAAATACAAACATCATTTTTCATAGACTTAAAAAAAAACCCAATCTTAAGCCAACAGAGCAAAGCTGGGGCAGTGCATTCAAATTACATTACAAATTAGTTTCAAATTATATTACAAAACTGTAGTAACCCAAACAGCCTGGTACTGGCATATAAATAGACACGTAGATGAATGGAACAGAGAGAATCCAGCGATAAAGCCACATGCCTACAGTGAACTGATCTTTGCCAAAGTAGACAAAACACATCCTGCGAAGGGACACCCTAATCAATACATTATACGGGGAAAGCTGGCTAGCTACATGAAGAAGAATAAAACTGGATCCATATCCCTCATCACATACAAAAATTAACTCAAGATGAATTGAAGACTTAAATGTAGCACCTGAAACTATAAAAGTCCTAAAAGAAAATGTGGGAAAAATTATTTTGGATATTAGCCTAGGCAAAATAATTCATGACTATTACCTCAAAAGCAAATGCAACATAAGCAAAAGTTGACAAATACATGGGACTTAATTAAATGAAAAAGCTTCGGAACCGAAAAAGATGTAATCAACAGAGTGAACAATCTACACAATGGGACAGAATATTTGTAACCTATGCATCCAACAAAGGTCTAATATCCAGAATCTACAAAGAACTGAAACAACTCTACAAGAAACAAATAATCCCTTTTGTCATCTTTCTAACTGAACATATTTAACGGTGTTTTTAAAGTCTGTATCTGATAACTGCAATATTTCATTCACTTGTGTTCCCATTTATATTTTTAAATTTTTATCTCTATTTATTAAATTCTAGAAATTGCTATGAAGACTTGTAGGCCCTCTGAATAATGCTTTTTTCTTCCACAAAATTTTCACCTCATCTTCTGGTAGGCAACTCAGCCAGGGGAGTCGATCACCATAATCCACTCAAAGACTGAGCTCACTCAAGCTGGTTTCCAGCTTATGTAAGGTTTCATTTTCCTCTCTCCATCCCTTCTCCTGTTACTGGTGTCCTAACTTAGAGCTTTGGGTATTACCTGTGGTCTTTAACCCCTTGCTTATTCTCAAACTTCACTTTATTTTTTTTCCACATCAGGACTGTGGACAGCTGGATACTCTGATTTTCCCTGACTCATCGCTTATTTTCTTATGTTTTTTGCCTACAGAACTTAAAAATGCAGCAAATGCTTTAATATCAGGCAAGACTGCCTTCTCTCCAGGATCGTGACTCCACAGATTCTGAATTCCCTGATAGTCCTGCCATGTGATTTTTATTTCTTCAAAATGGTCAGACTGATGAATCTCCGATCATTGCTTTCCTCTTGGCAGTAGCCTTCAATAACAATTCTCAGCTGCTTTTCCCTATACACAAATTTGACAAGTGTCCCCAAAATTTTAAAAAAGAAAGAAAAACCATATCGAATATTAATTGATTTCTCTGTTTCATATCCTGGCTGCCTCAGTAGCTCTCAGATGTCTTCACACATCTGTATGTTTAAATTTGTTCTGCTTTTCCAGCTGTTCTTGGTAGTGATGCTGCTTGCTACAAAGACTTCACTGGTGCCCAAGTGGAAAACTCCCACTGAATACTTTTAAAAACGAGATATGTCTAGAAATGCCAGATTGGTAGCAGAGTTTACATTCTCTGACTGGCGCATGGGTTTATAAATGGTCTAAAGGCCAAAATGTTTTTTAAAGGCATACACAGATATTACTTCCTCACACTGCTTTCTCCTACATTTCAGGGCAGTGCAGTTCTCACTGGGTGATGTGTTTTGAGAGGGAATATGGATTTCCAAAGGGTCCGTAGTGCTCTGAGCTTCACTGGGAGAACCAGTTGTGTGTTTGCAGGGTGCTCCCGAGAAAGAAAATGCAAGTCTTTTGTCAAAATTTATTAAGAATTTCACGACACTCCCAGAAAGCATATAGGAAATGCAAAGACCTTCTAAGTATGGAGTCCTCTGCAACCGCACAGGCCACACTTCCTTGTCCCTGGCCATGGTCTGTGAACTGCTAGACTCAGGAAACATGGAGAGGCAGAAAAACTCACTCCAGCTTTTCTTTCTTTAACTTTTTAAAAATTACGACTTGTTGATTAGGTCCAGGATATCGCAGATGGTTGTAAAGACATAATCACATATTTCTTTCTCCTTGGTGAATACACACACTTGTAGTTGAACCTCACCTTTTGCAAGAGTACAGCTGTTGATACAATGAGCAAGGATAAGTTTTTTTTTTTTGAGATAGAGTCTCACTCAGTCACCAGGCACCAGGCTGGAGTTCAGTGGTGCGACCTCGGCTCACTGCAACCTCCGCCTCCCAGGTTCAAGCAATTCTCCTGCCTCAGCTTCCCGAGTAGCTGGGACTACAGGCGCATGCCACCACGCCCAGCTAAATGTTTTGTGTTTTTAGTAGAGACAGGGTTCCACCATGTTGGCCAGGATGGTCTCAATCTCTTGACCTCGTGATCCACCCACCTCAGCCTCCCAAAGAAGGGTAAATTTTTAATGTAATATTTTAAATAATTCATATCTGGGATTACCATCTCTAGCTGCTGTCTGAGGGAGTGTTAAAAGTGTTATTTCCCAAAAGAATGAGAATAAAATCTTCAAAATATCGTAAGGAACAGCCATGAAATTATACACATATGTGGGGACATTAGACATCTGTGTTCCATCAAATCTTTGTCTTTCTCTGTAAGGCTTTCCTTAGTAATTTCTCTAATTTATGGTTATAGTTGTCCATATTTTGTGGGCTGCTACTGTCAGCATTCTGCCTACAAATGCCTCATGTTTTTAACAACTAGAGGTTTTCACTGCCCCTGTGCTAAATGGTACTAATCTGTGAAATAATAAAATGTGCTAAATGGCACACAGCATGCTTCATTTGCATAATTCTTTAAAATCCTTCATGTCTCCTAAAAATATTATTAGAAAATGTTCATGTCCTCCTAGCAGGGTTTTCTCCATGTTTGTACTAAGCATGGGAACTGTAGCTTCCCTGTGATTTGCGCGAATTGTGTGCCATTGAAGAAAACAAAAGCCTTCATGAGCTTCTCCAACTAAGAATAAAGAGGACCCAACCCTAATCCTCCTATGATTGCAGCTATGATGTTCAGTAGTTCCCGAATGTTTGACACTGAAATAGACGTGATTGAGGTTTTGCATCTCTAATACCTCAAAGCCACTGCTTGTTTATTATCACAGTATAAAATTTTGTGATTAACGATTTTAAACACTCCAGGCTTCTCATGACAATTCTAATTGAGTCAAGCTTAAAGAAAGCTGTAGCCACCTCCTCTGTGGATCCTGGGATGATGGTTGCTTCTCTGAAGTGTTGTTGAAATGACAGAGTTCCCTGGATTTCCCTGGCTCAACAGAGACGCACACACCTGATGCACGATGTACATGATGTAGAACGGGGGTGTGCTTCTCTGTTGAGTCTGGAGCTCAAAACCCTTACAGGAAGGGGAGCATGCAAATGGGCAGGTACAGGAACCAAGGAGAGCTCTCTGGGCTCTGGCCCCACAGTAATGTCTAGGGATGTGTGTCTGTGACTTCGTAAGCCCAAGTGGGCATGTGTTAGAGTGGTCTTTTCCCTCTGCTGTCTGCAAATGGCTTAAGTGTTTAAGTGTTTACCAGCTCAGTGCCCTCTTAGCACCCAGGTTCTTGTCTGGAGTCCAGAAAGAATCAGGTCACACACGGACTTGAGGAGTGAATGTGAGTTTTTAAGTGAGTGGTGGAGATGGCTCTCAGTGGGATGGGTGGAGAGCTGGAAGGGGGATGGAGTGGGAAGATGATCTTCCCCTGGAGTCTGGCTGTCCAGTGGCAGATCTCCTCTCCGATTGTCCCCAGCTGGACTCCTCTCGCATTCAGATGCTCCTTCTCTTCTCTCCTTGGCTGTGCAATTTTGTTGTTTGTCTGCTCATCTCCTTCTGGAGCTTGATGCTCAAGGTTTATGTGGGTACAGGATAGCGAGGTGTGGTGAGTCAAAAGGCAATGGCGCAATCTCGGCTCACCGCAACCTCCGCCTCCGGGGTTCAGGCAATTCTCCTACCTCAGCTTCCTGAGTAGCTGGGATTACAGGCACGTGCCACCATGCCTGGCTAATTTTTTGTATTTTTAGTAGAGACAGGGTTTCACCATGTTGACCAGGATGGTCTCGATCTCTCGACCTCATGATCCACCCGCCTCGGCCTCCCAAAGTGCTGGGATTACAGGCGTGAGCCACCGCGCCGGGCCTCCATTCTTTAATTCTACTCGTTTCCATTGCTTCACTTCCTTGAAGAGAAGAATAACCAATCTTTTTTTTTTTTTCTTTTTTCAAACAGTAAATGAGGAAGCTCATGAGACAGAAATATGTATCACTTACATTTGGATATTAGGCTTCAATTTCATATTATTCACAAATAAATGAATGTGAATTTCTTCTTCTACTTCCTTTTTTAGCATACCCTGAAACTTAGAGTCCTATCACGGAAGTCCAATTTAATTCTTGAACTTTTTGACAAATATGAGAAAAATTATGTGAAGGTTTTGTCATTTGGTAAGCTCATAAAAAGGCAGGATGAGTTGAAAATGGCTGTATTTAAAGAATAGGAGCTGACAGGGAATGCGGGATAACCAGGTACATTCGCTTTGTGAAGTCTGCATTTAGGAACTTTTGATGACATTTCATGGTCATGAGAACCCTGAGTTAACTAAAGACAATCCTTGATGAAAAGATATTAATAGAATGAAGTGACAACAGATGAAGCTGAAAATGATCAGATCAAACTGATGTGTCCATTTATTTAATTTTTGTTTGTTTGTTTTGGCTTTTGAGATGGAGTTTCATTCTTGTTGCCCAGGCTGCAAGGCAGTGGTATGATCTCGGCTCACTGCAACTTCCATCTTCCGGGTTCAAGTGATTCTCCTGCCTCAGCCTCCCCAGTAGCTGAGATTACAGGCATCTGCCACCATGCCCAGCTAATTTTTGTAATTTTAGTAGAGAAGGAGTTGCACCACGTTGGTCAGGCTGGTCTTGAACTTGTGACCCCAGATGATCCCCCCGCCTTGGCCTTCCAAAGTGCTGGGATCACAGGTGTGAGCCACTGTGCCCTGCTTGAACATAAAATTCTTTAGTTGAAAATAAGTTTACCGCATTAGCATCCAGAAGAGTCTTTTAAAACCTGGTTCTCTTTTGGTTTTTGAACAGAAATAACATGAATGATTTCTTCTCAGCCTCTGTCTTAAGTTTGGTTAAAATCATTTCCCCAGGCCATGGAATGAGAGGCCAAGTTCTGACGGAAGGAACGGGGAGATAAAAGAATGGTAGTGCATATTAAGTACCCAAAATTCATTTGGAGACAAATAAAAGATGCAGATCAATACATGTGATCACTCAGAAAAGTGATGTAACTCACAAACTTTACCAGATGGATTCATCTTAAGAGCCTCTGAACTGTTCCAGAGTCATCTCAGCACCCAAAAATCTTGGCATTAGGGCACGTGCTCCTGGGTCTTTTATGTGTTGTCCAAGTAGTCTCTCTATTCAATCCATGATGCTACCTGCTTTCCTCTGTACATATGTAACCATGGTTCCACCTCCTAATGTTTTTGCTTTTATCCTGTACTTTGGGCAGTCCCATCCAACTTCCTTACCTTAAATTGCAACTTGACATAGAGGACTCTGAAACCTTGATCTGATCTCAATTCCGACCCATCAAGACTGAGTCACTTAGGCAACTCTTCCTGTATCAAACTGTGTCTGGGTACATCATTCTCAGCCACCTCCAAATCACTTGGGCCTCTGAAATACTTCTGTAGACAGTGCTTCAGTGACGCCTAGATTCCTCCCTGTTCTTTTTTTACCCTCAGCATAGACCTCTCTCATGGTTATTCACTAACTTCTTCCCTGAATGCTCACCTTTAGAGTAACAAAGTCTTTTGAAAGTCTACCTAACTGTTGTCTTGGCAATTTGCAAAATTATAAAATAGATAAATCTCACCTTACCTTTTTCTGCCATCCATTAAATGACATTGAAATGGGAAAGGTTCCCTTATCTCTCTCATATGGCGTGCAGTGAAGGCACGACTCACTTCTTCCGTGCCCTGCTGTTCAAACCTCTAGGGGAGCCTACAGACGGGCAGGCTGTGGCGCTCTGACCCCACGGCAGTGTCTAGGGGTGAATGTTTATAGCTCCCGAAGCTCCCGTGGGCATGTGTTACAGGGTGCACTTTGAGAGTAGCCGTCCACAGGTGGCTTGTTTGAGTCGGCTCAATGAGACCCCTGCGTTATGGCAAGGGCAGAGGCTTTCTGCAGCCAGGGGTTCTTGCCTTGAGGTACCAGAAGAATCAGATCACACGTGGGCTCAGAGAATCAGTGCAAGGTTTCACTGAGTGAAGCAGCTCTCAGCAGATGGGGAGCCAGAAGGGAGATGGCTTTCCCCTGGAGTCGCGCGGCTCCGTAGCCCAGGATCTGCTCCGACTGCCCTGACTGAACGCCATGCTGCTCCGCTGGGCAGCGGCCCGCAGGCCCACCCGCGCCTGCCGACGGGCTCCGCTGGACGTGCGGCTGCCTGGGCGTTCCTCCGGCCACGGGCTTCTCTCCACCTCCAGCCATCTGTGTGCCTGCTGGGGTCCGATATCATTTTTATTATTATTATTTGAGGCGGAGTCTCGCACTGTTGCCAGGCTGGAGCGCACGGGCGCGATCTCCGTTCAGCGCAACCTCGGCCTCCCGCGTTTAAGGGATTCTCCTGCCTCAGCCTCCCAGTAGCTGGGACTGCAGGCCCGCGACACCACGCCCGGCCAACTTTTCGTATTTTGAGTAGAGACGGGGTCTCACGATTGTGGCCTGGCCTGGTGCTCCACCAGCCTTGGCCTCCCAAAGTGCTGGGATTACAGGCTTGAGCCTAGGCGCCATTCTTGGGAGATTTTTTAATAGGTACAGGATGGGGCATGGCAGGTCAGGGCGGTCTCGGGAAATGCCTGTCCTCACTTAGGTCTGCGGGGACGGAGCCCTAGCCAGGGACCTCGCCCTCCTCTACCAGCACTTCCCTTCGTCCCTTCCATATCATTTAAAGGGACCATGCTCTCTCCTTCCCAGCACTTCCGTATCAACATCAAAACAAATTAGCTGAGCAATTTCACCTGAATAGCAATATCGGTCAGTTGACTCAAACAGACATTCATTGTACAGCCAACAACCACAGCATACCCATTCCCACAAGGACCCATGAAGTATTCATTAAGATAGACCACATTCTGTGCCATTAATCACATCCGAACAAACTTAAAAGGATAGAAATCACACGAAGTATGTTCTCACACCACAATGAAACTAACCTAGAAATCAGTAACAGAAAAAGTTAGCTATGAAGTTCCTAATATATGGAAATTAAACAGCATACTTCTGAATAATCCACCAGTCAGAGACCTCTCAAGCTAAAAATTTTAAATATGTTGAATATATTAAAAAGCAATTTCAGTTTCCTGAATACTTGCTCCTGGAGATGACCCTGCTTTTATGGGATGGGGTCATTGGGCATGTCAACCCAAGTGGTCTTTGTCTCTCAACATTTCCCATTAATATGAGGGTAAAATTCAGTTTTTTTTTTTTTTTTTTTCTAGTAAATGTCCCCTGAGTTTTTCTTCTTCTTCATATTTTCTTGGCTAGCCTGGTTAGGGTGTTATCAATTTTATTTATCTTTTTAAAGAACCTACTTTTAGTAGCATTTCTTTTATCTATTGTTTCATATCTTTCGTTTTTATGATTTTTTTCTATCTTTCTATTTTTTGCATTGCTCTTTATCCTCTAGTCTCCTAAAATAGAAACTTACTGATTTTAGATTTTTCCTTTTTCTAATAAATGCTTTTTAATGTTATTCATTATCCTCTAAACAATGCTTTTGCTATATCTCACAAATTTAGATAAGTTGTATTTTTATTTTACTTTATTTATTTGAGAAAGAGTCTCACTCTGTTGCCCAGGCTGGAGTGCAGTGGGGCAATCTTGGTTTGCTGCAACTTCAGCCTCCTGGATTCAAGTGATTTTCATGCCTCAGCCTTTAATGTAGCTAGGACTAATTCTGGTATCTTTATTAGAAATGGGGTTTCACCATGTTGCCCAGGCTGGCCTCAAACTCCTGGCCTGCAGTGATCTGCCTACCTCAGCCTCCCAAAGTGCTGGGATTACAAGTGTGAACCACTGTGCCTGGCCTGTATTTTTATTTTCAGTTAGCTTGATATATTTAAAAGTTTTAACTTGATAAGTCTTTGACTAGTGGATATTTAGAAGTACACTGTTTAATTTCCATATATTAGGAACTTCATGGCTAACTTTCTGTTACTGATTTCTAGGTTAGTCTCATTGTGGTCTGAGAACATACTTTGTATAATTTCTGTCCTTTTAAGTTTGTTCAGGTGTGATTGATGACATAGCATGTTATCTTAATGAATACTTCATGGGTCCTTGAGAGAATGCATGCTGTTTGTTGGATGGACTATTGTATGAATGTTAATTTGACTCAGTTGATTGGTATTGCTGTTCGGGTCAAATGTCTTATTGATTCTCTGCCTGCTTGATCTATCAGTCACTGACGGGAGGTTGCTGAGGTCTCTAATTACAAAAGTGAATTTCTCTATTTCTTCTGCTAGTTTTTAAAATTTTTGCCTTATGTATGCTTTATGCACTTTTATCCTCAGTTACTAGGTCCATTAAAATTAAGACTATTGTGTCTTCTTGGAGAATTAGCATCTTTGTCATTATCCCTCTTTATTCCTGAAAATTGTCCAGACTGCTTTCTCCAAAATAAAGTTGCATACTCTAGCTTTCTTTTGATGAGTATTAATGTGGCTGGGTCTTTATACTTAAAGTGAGTATCTTGTAGACAACATATTTTGAGTCTTACTTCTTTATCCACTAATAGGTAGCTTATGCCTTTTGTGTATTTAGATCATGAACATTTAGAGTGATTGTCTATAAGTTAGGTTAATATCTACATGTTTACTTCTTTTCTATTTGTTGCATTTGTTGTTTGTTTCTCTTTTCTCTTTTTCTGCTTTGGATTTTAACAGAACATTTTATAAAATTGCGTTGTCCCCTTAGTATATCAATTGCATTTCTCTATAAAAACTTTTTTCGGGCCAAGTGCAGTGACTCATGCCTGTAATCCCAGCACTTTGGGAGGCCAAGGCAGGTGCATCAATTGAGGCCAGGAGTTTGAGATCAGCCTGGCCAACATGACAAAAACCTAACCCTATTAGAAAATACCAAAATTAGCTGAATGTAATGGCATGTGCCAGCTGCTCAGGAGGCTGAGAAAGCTCTTTCCCCTGGAAGGTAAGCCTTTGTTATGGAAAAGTCTCTGGTGACTTTCATAAGAATTCCTTTTTCCTTTTCCATGCCAGAGCGAAGAGGGCATCATTCCTGGCTCCCTCTCCTGAGAGCCTGATTGAGTACGTGGAGGTAAAGCATAGGAGGTCCTGGGGGAGCCCAGTTAAAGCTGCAGATCTAGAAGAATTTTGCTCTCACACTCATCCACACAGCCTCTAACAATTCTTAACAAGGACCATTTGTGTGTTTCTATCAATTTAAGTCTCCACTGACTTCTTTCTCTCCCGATGAGCAGATCTCACCTGCCTATGGCTTTGGGGATGGCCTTGTCTCTAAATTTTGGGGTGGTAGTTTGCGTTGTGGCTTCTGTCCTCTAATGGGTCCTAGAAAAGTGGTTGATATTCATTTTGTTCAACTTTTTTGTTTTTCAGTTAATTTTTGAGTGTAGGTCTATATTTAAAATCTATTTTGGTGCTTCCTGGTAGAGATTTTAAAATGGCAATGATGAATGTAATATAGAAATAGAAAACCAAAACACAGACACATGTCAAATATAAGGCAAATATCTTTACAGAAAAGAAATGTATCTGAAGCACAAAAAATGGAGAAAAAGCTAAAATTTCTGTCTTGCTGAGGCTGGGTTCTGAATAACTTTTTTTGTTTTTATTTTTTTTAATTTTAAGTTCTGGGATACATGTACTGAACATACAGGTTTGTTACACAGGTGTACGTGTGCCATGGTGGTTTGCTGCACCTATCAACCGTCATCTGGGTCTTAAGCAGTATAACTTTGAAAACTATTTTCCCAAAGGTTGTTGCTCAGTATGTATTAATGCTTCGAACTTCATTCTACATTTATCTAGATGTGTATGTGTAAAAATTTCTCTAGAGAATACAGCTAGCAAAGGAATTGCTGAGTCACAGAGACAATGTACCTTTGGAACTTTTCTGGCTTTTGTCCGATTGGTTTCCAAGTTTTAACAATCTATACTCCACAAGTACAGTTACGAGGATTTCTGTTTCTCCACATCTTCCCGAAACCAGGTTGTCAGTCACTCCCCACCTCATGTAATGAAAGTAATGTGATATTTTGTCATTCTCATTTGCTTATTCTTGATCACAGAGATTGAACCATTTTTTAAAATAGAGATTTCGTATTTTGTAAACTTGCTTGTTTATACCTGTTGCCCATTTAAAAAATTGGGTTTCTTTTATGCTTATGGCTTTAGGAGTTCCCTGCAGCTTCTTCATCCTGGCTACAATCTAAGTTTGCTTCTGAGCACTTTACTGACACTCTGTGCCAAGGTCACGTGCATAATTCCAAATCCCACACATACTATGGATTCTCAACCCACCCAATGCATCCGTGTTGTTCATGAAGTTGATTAGCTCCTTTGTCAATTTATTCTCTCTTAAGACTTGTGGCTTCTTAATTTTTTTCCATTCCCTTTTTATTCCCTTAGAGATTTATTTTTAAATCTATGAATTATCAGTGCCAAGAACATTGTGCAGCATGTATTGAATAATTAACCAATAGATTTAAGTGTATAGTTTCCAGTGAATCATTGCCAATAGGATAAAAAAAAATAGGCTTTTGGGAAAATAGACATTGCAGCTCTTGTCCTGGCTGTCTCCTCAACTAGAAGGGGCACCCATCCAAGCATCTAGGGTTCCATCCAGGTTTGACATCCTATTAATTTCCACAAAGCTTGATTCTTCCCTTTGCCCTAAGTGTATTCATCAGGTGTTGTAATCAGTGGACTTTTTAAATGAACTTTGATCCTGACACTTGGTAACGTTTATTCTAACAAGCTTGGATACAGGCACCAGCAATTCTGTTAAATTATGAAGTGAGTATGTGATGTACTAAAATAGGATCTAGAAGAGGTCATCACACTCTAGTTCCCTGGTAACTAAGATAGAATTTAAGGCCAGCTATCCACAGGAAAAGAGTGATTATTTTACCTGCTGAGGTGTCTCAAATTCCTGAGCTAAAATGGTTCACTTTTCCTTTATTTATTTTCCTTTTTTCTCCTTCCTCCTCCTTCTCTTATTCTTCTTCTTTGATGTGCAGAATTCTGAAAATAAAACAAAAACATTTAACACGCTTCCAATTTTAAAATATGTTAAAGGGTTAAGCTCTTTTTATTCCAAAATATTAGAACATATGTGAAAATGTTTTTCATATTTTATTAAATAATTACAATTTATTGATATCAGAGATTTAAAAATTACTTTAATAGCAGAGAAACTGAAATTTTCAAGTTGGTCTTTTATAACTACAAATTAGCAAATGGTCCTATTTTTTGTTTTCTAAAAATTAAATGTGACAAAATCTGATTTAAGAGAAACTAAATAAATGTACAGGTCTACTGTGATGAAAATAAAGATCAATACTTTTTAGAATTTAGAGTACAACTTATTTGTAATTATTTCAATTACATATATATATATATATATATATATATATTTTTTTTTTTTTTTTTTTGAGACAGAGTCTCACTCTGTCACCAGATGCCAGGCTGGAGTGCAGTGGCACAATCTTGGCTCACTGCAACCTCCGCCTTCTGGGTTCAACCTTCTGGGTTCAAGAAATTCTCCTCCCAAGCAGCTGGGACTACAGGCGCATGCCACCATGCCCAGCTAATTTTTGTATTTTTAGAAGAGACGGGGTTTCACCATGTTGGCCAGGATGGTCTCGATCTCTTGATCTCGTGATCCGCCTGCCTTGGCCTCCCAAAGTGCTGGGATTACAGGCTTCCGCCACCGCGCCCAGCAAATTACTTCTATATTTTAACCAAGAAGTCACAAGTGTGGTATGAAAATAGAATTAGGAAAGAGCTTTCCTTCCCATCTTCCTTCTCATTTCTCCTCTCACAGTCCACTCAAAGGGATAGTAAATGGTAAAATTACTTCTCTTGCATCTTGAAAATTATTATGTATTGGAGATTAAAATAAATTATTTGGATGAACTTCTCTATTATAATTTGAAAAAAGGGTACTCTGACAATAAAGCATTGATTTTCTTTTAATTTTATTTAAAGAACTGCAAAATATGATGATAAAATAGAATGGAAAGGGGTAGCTATATTTTATATATATAAATTATATATATAATATATATAAAATATGCATATAAAATATGGGGCAGCTATATTATATATATAATGGAAATGGATCAATACACATTTATATTTCTATACAAAATTTATATATATTAGAATTTATATACTTTACATAGACAAATATATAAAATATATATATTTAAAATATACATATATATATAATATTAGAAGTGTTGCTGACAGTGGGGGAAGGAAAACCAAGTCCACATTTTACATTTTATCTTTTAATCACAAGTGAAATGGGGAAATGGAATGAAGAGGCAGCGGAGCCCACCCTGATGGCCGGGATGGGCTGTTTTCCTCCTGGCCCACACGTCTGTGATGCTCCCAGGATGGTCTTCATTCCTAAATGAGCCATATGCAAATTCCTCCTGTCTACTTACCCCTCACCAAATGCTACCACCACACAACCAGAGCCATGTAAACCACATGCATGAGGGCAAATGAAGAGACAAGCCCTGGATTTCAGTTTTTGAAGGGGCCAGCACCTCAGAACATCAGCTCCTTTGGAGAACCGAGGTCTCTGGTGACTTCCTCCAGGCAGGCAGGAGGAGCAAGAGAAGACCCACCATCCTGGCAGGTAGGGTGGAAGTGGGTAAAGGGGACGTCTTTGTGGTTCTGTGAAAATCTCTGTCTCATTCATACTGTTTCATGTATAGTAGGGACATAAGTGTCACTCTTTTTGAAAAGCTCTAGTTTTTGCATGTTTGTTAGGGACCACCCACACTGAAAAGGAAGAATAACCTGAGAAATTCACTTAGTCTTCAACAAATGTAGTGAAACTCACACATTCCAACAAACTTTTCCCATTTATTGTTTCTCATTTTTTATTTATTTTGTTTATTTATTTATATTTGAGATGGAGTCTTGCTCTGTGGCCCCAGCTGGAGTGCAGTGCCTCAATCTGGGCTCACTGCACCCCCTTCCTCCCAGATTCAAGGGATTCTTCTGCCTCAGCCTCCTGTGTAGCTGGGATTTCAGGCGCCTACTACCACACCCCTGTAATTTTGCATTTTTGGTTTTGACAGGGTTTTGCCATCTTGACCAGGCTGATCTCAAACTCCTGACCTTGTGATCCACCCACCTCAGCCTCCCAAAGTGCTAGGATTACAGGCGTGAGCCACTGTGCCTGGCCTCCCCTTTAAATTAACTACCTAAAATTACAGCTGACCCTAGAACAACCTGGGCTTAGAGGTGCTGACCCCTAGGCAGTGGAATACTCAGGTATAACTTGACTTTCCCCAAACTTAGCTGCTGATAGCCTATGGTTAATCAAAAGCCTCATCCATAACATAAACAATCAATTAACCATATTTGTATGTTATATGCATGCTATATTCTTACAATACAGTAAGCTAGAGGAAAGACAATGTGATTAAGAAAATCAAATCATAAGGAAGAGAAGATAGATTTACAATTCACAAAGTAGACGTGCATCATCATAAAGGTCTTCATCCTCACCTCCACACTGAGTAGTAGGAGGAGAAAGAGGAGGAGTTGGTCTTGCTGCCTCAAACGTGGCACAGGCAGAAGAAAATCTCTGTCTAAGTGAGCTTGTGCGGTACTAACCCGTGTTGTTCAAAGGTCCACTGTAGAGTAATGCTGTTACTCAAAATATTTCTCAAAGTTCTTTTTTGTTTTCACAATATTTTTCAAGAGAATAGTCTCACATTTGCAAATTTTTTTATTCTTTTGGAAATAATTTTATTTTTATAATAATCAATCCTAAATCTTAAGTAGCATCTTATAAATATTGTTAAACAATGTGAATTTTTTTTCTGTTTTTAAGTGTTGTACTTACATAATCACGTGGCTTATAGAATGGCAACAGAAATAATTACCACTATGATCAAGATGCGTTATTGAAATTTGTCAACAGTGGGTAACTACACAGAAGTACAATATTCACTTAAATATATATTTAAATATGGTGTCACTTTATTTTACTATCACAATTCAAAAGAAAAACAATTCACCCAGGTAGTATAAGTTGGTGTTTCCTAGAGACCTGAAGATTGTGAATACAGTGAAGACCCATTACTTTTGCAGTTATCTTTATTATAAATCAAATTAAAAAGCTGATCCAAACTATAAACCATTTCAATTGAACTCTTAGCATTTTCTATTTGTTCTGAGTCTAGGACTGAATAATATCATTTATAAACCTTCAAAACATATCCCAAAGAAAAATTGGGGGTTCTGATGACTGTAGACCAGTCCTTTTACAAATAAAATTGTTGATGCTGACCCTCTCCTAAATATGGTGTGGTCTCTAAGTTGTTTTGCCAGCGTGGGTGATAGGTTTATCCCATTCCCTTCAAATGCTCTGTCCTGTCCTTTATAAGGACAGCACACTTTTGCCAGACAGCTGCCTGGAGTTTGAAGAATATGTGTTGGAACTGTGAGTCTATGCACAGCAAATTGAACTATACAGTATTATGCAACAGTTTGGCACTACATTTTTATAAAAGAACTTTGATACCTATTTGAAAATGAAGTGCACCCTTGTTCTGTAAGATCACATACAGGGGGCTGGGCGCGGTGGCTCACACCTGCAATCCCAGCACTTTGAGAAGCCGAGGCGGGCAGATCATGAGGTCAAGAGATCAAGACCATCCTGGCCAACATGGTGAAACCCCGTCTCTACTAAAAATACAAAAATTAGCTGGGTGTGGTGGCTCATGCCTGTGCTCCCAGCTACTAGGGAGAATGAGGCAGGAGAATTGCTTGAACCCGGGAGGCAGAGGTTGCAGTGAGCTGAGATCCTGCCACCCACTGCACTCCAGCCTGGCGCCTGATGACGGACCAAGACTCTGTCTCAAAAAAATAAAGATCACATACAGGAACCTACCCACCTGGAATATTAATCTGATAACCAAGTAAGAGAGATGGAGAGGAGGGTCGTATTACCCTTTACATGACATCCAATGTAATCATGTAAATCATGAGTTCATATATTCATATGTATCTTGTAATTACAAATATTCTTATATTACCTTTTATAAAATGATAAAATTCCCTGAGCATACTCATCCTTATAATTGGTAGCTTAAAACAGAAATCTAATCAACACAAGCAATGCATTGCAAGAGATTGACAGCTAATCACCATCTCATCTGTTCTATTTTCCCTATCATGTATTATTGGGCATTTTTTCCATTGTATCCTTTGGATAATCTTTAATTATAATTTTAGCTTGAAGTATTTGTTTTTTCTCATAAACTTCAAAATTTAATGTAAAATGTCACTTTAGCAAATTTTCAAAATATTGTAGTGGCACAAAATTCCACCATCTGAGAAATAATTTTGAAGACTGCTGCACCATGAAATGGCAATTGCACAGCTTTAATTCTCTCTTAAGAGAGAAGAAAAGCCTATGTCAAATCACCTTACCTCTCGATCCTTCAGGCAAAATGTATCCCTTTTTTTGGCACTGTCAAGAACTTAATAAATCAGAGATAACTGAGTGAAAATGTCAGTGCCTGCTAGGACTGAGAAAAACCTACCACTTTTCCACAATTCAGTAATATATTAACCATGGACCCCAGTTCTTTGTGTGTTAATAAGAAAACAATATCTTCCTAATCACTGGGAGACATTGCCAAATTTCCAAGAAACTAGAACTATTGTCACAAGAGATTAAGCTGGGTGATATAAATGTTCTTGCTAAAAGGTTTTAAGTCTTGGCTTATTTATAGAAATAATCCTTTCTCCTCTGTCTCATCACTCACTGTTTTTAAAACACCAACAGTATCGATGGCAATTTAGATTCCTACTGCTTTTAAAACTTTGTTGCTATTTTAAATCACCTAAACGTGACTTGGCGAATTTCAGTAGAAAATTATTTTCTAAGGGCTCTAAGTAAACTCGTTAAAACTGGGAAACTTGCTAAACCCAGAAAGATAGGTTAGGGCTAAGGATAGACTGGCTCACTGATCTCCAATGACAGCAAGTGGTGACCTCATGCCAACAGAATGTAAACTTCCAAACTCATTGATGGCATTCCTGGCTTGGGGTTAGAATTTATGTCCTCTCCTTATAAACTGTTTGACTTAGATGATGGATGGTGGTAAAGGTAAAAGTACCATTAAACTGCTGAAAATGCAGCTGCATTCAGGTTATTTTAAGTCTGGCTTTCTTTGAAGTTCAATGTAAAGCCTTGAAATAGTATAAAAGGAAAGTTATCAGAATTGCCTTGTCATTTTTATTTTAGGAAGGAAAATTCATCTTACCAATATAATTTACGCCAAGTGATTTTGTGAAAATAATTTTTAGCTTCCAACTTTGGTTTTCTTTTTAACTCGACAAGATACAGATTTTGCTACCCGTATTTCTTTTTTTTTTTCTGTTACATATTCAGACTAATTTTTTAAATGTGATTTTATCTACCATTCATGAAAGAATCCTAACCAGATTGTGAATTCTATTGCTTGTAGTCATTTTTTGTTAGGTTGTTTTGGACATAGCAGGAATGTTTCCAAATTGGCTGAATCTTCCAAAATTTTCCAAATAAGTTGTCATTTCAAAACAATATATTTTGCTACCACAAAATATTCTCTCTTTTATTTATTCATGGTTAATTCGTCTCACTAATGTTTACTGAGGATGTGATCCCTGTGTTCAATTACATGATATGTTATAGTAAAGATGGGAAAATTGAACAACGTTCATAAAAATACAAAAGGAGTAAAAAATAATAATGCACATATTCACAAAATCACTTCTACTTTTTATTGAACAACTGGTGATAACATGTAGTGTTTCACTTATGCTAAAATAACATCTCTGAAAAGCTGAATATTATAAGACTATAGAGCCTGTATTAGGTCCTCTATTTCCTTATAGATGAGAAAACTGAGGCTGAGAGGCCTCTGCAAAGCAGGAACATAATAAGGAGCATATCCAGGATTCAACCAGAGGCCACAGGAGAGTCAGAAAGGAGTAAATATAAGCTTACTCACTAGAGGGTATGGGAAATCAGCGGGGAAACAGCGCTATGATTAAAGTGACTGCCAAAGGATCAGTGCAAGAGGTGGAATTTAGATGCATCAGAGATTGGATGCGTCTAGCCAGATGGAGCGTAAGGCGAGCTGGATGCAATCACACTGGTACCTTATAGTAATCTTACAGAGATTAAGACACCCTGGAATGAGTAGGATACTCTCTTCAGAATTCCTGGAAATTCCCTTACTTGGGCACATGCTGGTTCATCCTATCTCACAAGTTGACTTCTACTCCTGACAGAACAGTCCTATTTCACAAAGTAACTTTCTAAGGCCTCCAGATCCTCTCAACAGAAAGAATCCACCACTTCGGTGGTTTCTTTTTTTCTATTTATTTTTTTAATTGACAGAAATTGTGTACATATATGTTTACCATGACAATGGAATGTTTTGGTGTAGGCAGGCGTTGTGCGATGCCTCGATTGGGCTAATTAGCATATGCTTTCCCTCATGAGCTTATCATTTGTGTGTGTGTGTGTGTGTGTGTGTGTGTGTGTGTGTGTGTGATGAGAACACTTAAATACCTACCGTCTTTGCAATTTTCAAGAATTCAGCACACTGTTATTAACTATACTGCCATGGATGGTTTCTTTAAATTCTACTAAGTGTGAATAAACTCCACATAAGAAAACGTCGCAGAAGAGGGTCACCTAGAACCACTGGAAGACTCAGTCTCCTTCTGTGGTGACTACTAAGAGGCCGTTTGCTGTCACTGCTGCTCCAACCCCTCCCCTGAGCTCTAGACTGGAGATATCATTGCCTATTTGGGTACCAGAAGCATCTCACACTTGCTATATTCAAAACTACACTCTTGTTTTCCCCCAACAAAACCTCTCATTCCAACCTTTCTCATCCAATAAGTGGCAACTCTGTGTTCATTCAAAACCCAAACCCGGAAGTCCCTTCTGACACTCTTCATTGTCTTACATCAAACTCATTTGATCTTTCTTCAGAATATATTCAGAACAGGAGGGAGTATCACCAATCTCTCCAATATTATCTGAAGCCGAACATCAACCTCTGACTTGGGCACCCTCCACAGCTTCCTTGCAGACCTGCCTGTCCCCTCCTGCCGGTCTGTGCAGTCCATTCTCCCTGTAGTAGCTCAGGGGGACCGTCTACAAGTAAAAACAATGGCATCACTCCTCTGCCCCAACCTGCAGTGGCTTTCCATTTCACGTAACATAAAATCCGAAGGTGTTTCGGTGTCTCTTAGGGATATGGAATTATTTAGGGATTGAATTCTCTGCTCCAGCTCACTCAGGCTCACCCAGACTCCTGGCTCCCTGACTCTGCCAGGAGCAGATGAGGCCCCTGCCCACATGCACACCCCCAAATGTCTTCAGAGCCTGCTTTCTTATCCTGTTTAGGTCTCTGCTTCAATGTCTTCTTATTAAAGAGTCTTTTCCCGAGTACCCTGTGTTCAATAATACTTCTAGAGAGATCCTTCTCCCTGGGCCACCACGTGTGGCAGTGCCTTGGGCCCGACACATGGCCACCTGGGGAGAAGGTGGGCCAGGCACTTTAAATTTTTAAAAGGTTGTCTTTTTAACTTATAGTGGGGTTATGTTCCAAAAAACCCATCATAAGTTGAAAATATAAGTTTAAAATGCATTTAATAACCTGATAAATCTACTATAAAAACGAGAAATCATATAAAGAGTCAAACCACAGTGAGTCAGTAGCCATCTGTTTATATATACATGCAAACACATATGCACACACACATTTAAAATATCATCTATACATATGTTTACATAATAATTATACATATGGTTATATATGTAAAAACGAAACCTCTCTCCCACCAGAATACAGCTTAATCTTCACCAGAATATAAGCTTAGCAAAACAAAGTTTATTTTGCTGTATTCTGGGTCACCCAGCTTCCAGAACAGTGCTAGCATTTGGTGAGCAGAAAACAAATATCTGTTCATGAATTAATGGATATGCCAATAAATAAATTGTATGGGTATGGGAAACATGTTCTAAATGGATCTGAGCACAGAAGCTCCAAAACGATTTAAAATAGTAGGAAGCTATTTTAATATTTAAAACAAAACTCAACACTCAAAGAATAAAGGCACGATTGAGATAGTGCATTAAGTTAGAAAGCGTGATGTGTGACGTGCTTGTTGAATGTTTGAACAAGAGGCTTCAGCTTTTGTAGACCTGCACATTTGTTTTGGGGGGTTGGTCTTTTCTTTTTTCTTTTTCTTTTTTTGAGACAGAGTCTGGCTCTGTCACCCAGGCTGGAGTGCAATGGCGCAATCTCGGCTCACTGAAATCTCCGCCTCCCAGGTTCAGCTGATTCTCCTGCCTCACCCACCCGAAGAACTGGGATTACAGGCATGCGCCATTATGCCCAGCTAATTTTTGTAGAGATAGGGTGTCACCATGTTGGCCAGGTTGGTCTTGATCTCAGGTGATCCACCCAGCTCGGCCTCCCAAAGTGCTGAGATTGTAGGCATGAGCCACCAGGTCCAGCCTCTGCATGTGTTAATTCAGGGTAATTGCTTTAATTTATGTGTCCCAATGTGGCATATTATAGAATGGTTGATTTGGTTCAAACACATTTAACCAAAGTCGTAAGAAAGGGAAAATTACATTGCATTGTAGGAGTTTTAATAAAAAGTTGATTTCCTTTATCTCTAGCCTTTACAATCTGCAGGAATCAAATAACTAGCTGATTTTCTTCTTGAAGATCTGGTAGAGCACTTGCATCACATAATAAGCCTAAAGAGTTACACAGATGATAATTCTTATAATATTATATATTACAAGATACATGGCTAAATGGAAACCCAGAGGGTTCAAGTGCTTTGCTACATTGATATAGGAAGCAGGGACACAGGTTGGACCGGACTGGAATCTCCTGCTAGGCCTACTTTGACAGTAGACTGTCTTCCCTTTTCGGAACAGATGTTAACCACTCCTTGTTTGTACAAAATGTTCCACAGCAGCTCTGGAAGCACAACCACCTACTGCATCTGGTTCCTTCCACCTGTGTCCTTTGGAAAAGCAAATGAACATACTACATAATCATTACGAGAGCTGCTTGCTTGGCCTCTGTTCCCATCCCGATGCTATCAGCCAAGAGGGTGCCAGAAAAGCTGCTTCTCCTCCCTATAATTTACTCCTTAGCTTTAATTGTTCATGAAATGCACCTAAATCGAATTTTACTGTCTGTTTTATGTTCATGCAGGTACTAATAACTATTGTTGCCTGGGTCAGCACAGATGCTCAGAACTGGTGGCTCTAACCGTGGTATCATTTTCAAGCTGAATGTGAGCAATAGATATTCTGGCTGGGATTTTTCTAGAGTTGTCCAAAACTTCTCTAATCTGTGAGTTTCTTGCTCTCTTTCTTACACACACACACACACACACACACACACACACACACTACACACACCACTCAACATTTCGGTAGCACCTGTTGAACAAGGAGATGAAATTGACCCTCATTAGGCTTTATCACAGGAAGAGCCTGCTTGGCTGCAATGGGTTTTCCTAATCTGGTTTTCATTCCTCGGAAACCACACATTGGCCTACCGTGAACAGTCTGCATCAAGCAGCAGGCGGAAGTGTTTTTGGGAGCTGTAATTGAAAGCCTATTTACACCCCACATGCAATTATCAGCTCTCTGTTCCTAGCTCTTAAAGATGCCTGGTTTGAAGAAGCCACTCAGTTGCACCTGTGAATGATTTTGTACCAATGTTACCTGCAGCTGCTGAGGATAGCAAAGTTTATCATTCTATTAACCCCACAATTAACCCTCATTACACGGCCTGCTCAGTGCAGGTGCACCCCAGAATATGTTCAGTGTCTGAGTGGACAAACTCGTTACACAGGGAGACACTATCATGGCTGAAGAGTACACGCCTGCTACATGTACTTCTGCTTAGAGAAAGAGTGACTGCCTGATTGGATTGAGCGCAAGGTGTCTTTAGCAACAGCAAATGAACAACAGGGGTACACTATTTGCAACCTATGTAATTTCCAGCTTGGCTGCTTCCCACTGCAAAGTACTGACTCTCACAGCTGTGGCCACATAGCCAATGTGTCCATAGAATGCCAGGCCAGACCCTCCTCCCACCCCCAATCATCATCACCCTAGGCAGGAAGAACATAAGAAGGGAGAGCAATGGAGCTGACCTTTTACCTTCTTCAAATATTGTCTTGATCCTTCAAAAGCATAAACTGGACCATTTTAGGGGGAACATTTTTCTTGTTTGGAACATTATCGTTGTATGGTGTTGTGGTAAAATGGCTAAACCCAGTGGCCTTCCTTGTTTTCTGATTTTTGTTATTGTTTTGTTTTGTTTTTGTGAAACAGACTTCTGTAGAACCAACCTAATCCGTGCTATTAGAACAAACAAATTTTCTTAATTTGATCATCAGTAAGAGTAAGTATATCCTACAGTTTAGCCTTAAAAACCATTTTATTTCTTAGGAGAACATTTTTCCTTCAGCTCCGCTTTGCTGCTGCGTTGAATTTGTCTCTCTTGCACGTGGAAGGCGTGGCACATTGCTAACTACACACTTCCACACCCATCCTCCCAGAAGGTCCATGGAAGCTGGCAGGGTGTGACACTGGATCTCTTGACTCGCAGAGAAATGGGGCCAGTGACTCCCAGAGCAGCTATTTCCCTTTGCGGGGAGTCAGAGTTGGTGGCCAGTGAGTCAGATTTTGGCTTACCAGCATTGCTCTCACTTCCACCACAACTTTGCTGGAGTGGATTTGTGAGTCAGTACAGAGCCCCTTCTTTATTTGTCTTAGAACTGCTGGCCTCTGTGAATGAAAAACAGCTGTTTTCACACTGCTGGCTTCGATGGTCGGTGGAGTTCAGTGTCCATGATAACTGCAGAGTGGTGATTTGAGTTACATGATCAAAGTTTACGTCTTCCAAGTCATCTTCAATTGGTAGGACTATGTCTTAAAACTGTATGCAGGCCGGGCGCGGTGGCTCAAGCCTGTAATCCCAGCACTTTGGGAGGCCAAGGTGGGCGGATCACAAGGTCAAGAGATCGAGACCATCCTGATCAACATGGTGAAACCCCGTCTCTACTAAAATTACAAAAAATTAGCTGGGCATGGTGGCGCGTGCCTGTAATCCCAGCTACTCCGGAGGCTGAGGCAGGAGAATTGCCTGAACCCAGGAGGCGGAGGTTGCGGTGAGCCGAGAACGCGCCATTGCACTCCAGCCTGGGCAACAAGAGCGAAACTCCGTCTCGGAAAAAAACAAACAAACAAGCAAAAAAACAAAAAACAAAAAAACTGTATGCAGTGGCAACGTAATGAAAAGCATACTGCGTTGAGAGCCAGAAGATCTGGCTCTGCTGCTCACAGAATCATGGTCTTCAACACATCAACTTAACCCTTCCAGACCTCAGTTTTCTCTTCTTTTCAATGAAGCAAATAGGCCAGATCCATGGATTAGAAAACAAAACAAGGTATATATGACAGAGGACAGTGGTGAACAAAAGATAAATAGACTGTTTCTTTTTTTATTATTTCACTCTGTCACCCAGGCTGGAGTGCCATAGTGCGATCTCGGCTCACTGCAACCTCCGCCTCGCAGGTTCAAGCTATTCTCCTGCCTCAACCTCCCGAGTAGCTGGGACTACAGGTGCACGTCACCACGCCCAGCTATTTTTTTTGTGTTTTTAGTAGAGACAGGGTTCCACCATGTTGGCCAAGCTGCCTCAGCCTCCCGAGTAGCTGGGATTACAGGCGCCCACCACCACATCCAGCTAATTTTTGTATTTTGAGTAGAGTTTTCACCATGTTGGCCAGGCTGGTCTCAAACTCCTGACGTCAGGTGATCCACCTGCCTCAGCCTCCCAAAGTGCTGGGATTACAGGCATGAGCCACCGCACCCGGCCAAGAGAGCTTTGCTGAAATAGCCTGTTTCTACAGAGTCCAAAGTCTAAACAAACGAAACAAACACATGTGTGATTAGACATGGTTATCGATTGTATTACCTTTGGGTGTACAACCTACGAGAGATAATCAGAGTGAGAAAACATCTCCTCTCTCTGAGGAGATGACGGTTGAGGACCAGTAGGAAGAGGGCAAAAATCAGGCATGTGTAGAAGGTTGGGGGTGGCAGAGGAGAGGAGATGTTAGTGAGCTTGAAAACCGAAGAGGGCTTTGTGTGCAGAGTGGTAAGCGAGGGAGAAGAGCGATGAAAAAAGATTCCAGAGCAAAGACGAGGAGGGAATCCTGCAAGGCTTACGGTCCAGGTGAAAACGTCTGAAACACAAGCATGGTGGGGAACAATGGAAGCGTTTGAAGCAGAGAAGCGGGATGCCCCCAATACATTTTTAAATAGCTCATTCCACACAAAATCAGAGGAGGCATTCAGGGACAGAATCCACTACACAGGGACATACAGGGAACAGGGCTAATTCATACTATGTTGGTGCAGAAGAAATCGTGGTTTTTGCCTCTTAAAAGTAATGGCAAGGTCAGGCGCGGTGGCTCACACCTGTAATCCCAGCACTTTGGGAGGCCGATGCATGTGGATCATGAGGTCAGGAGTTCGAGACCAGCCTGGCTAGCATGAGGAAACCCCAACTTTACTAAAAATACAAAAAATTAGCCAGGCATGGTGGCGCAAGCCTGTAGTTCAAGCTACTCGGGAGGCTAAGGCAGAAGAATTGCTTGAACCCAGCAGGTGGAGGTTGCAGTTAGCTGAGATCACACCATTGCACTCCAGCCTGGGCAACAGAGTGACACTCTGTCTCAAAAAAAAAACAAAAACAAACAAACAAACAAAAAAACAGCAACATCTGCAATTACTCCGCACCAATATATTAGATAGAAATGAGTTTGCAGGAACATATAGCCAAGAAAGTGATGAAAACATATAAAGAGACAAATGAATCAGAGGGAAGCAGAACTGTAGAGTGCCCTATGTTCTTTCAATAGTAAGAATGAAGGGAAGTCCGTGAAATGAACGTGCTGGAATTTAATCGAGTAAAAGCCAGTCGCCTTGACAATAAGCCCCCACATTTTGATAGTGATGATATGGTAAAAAGGAATAAAAAAGAAAGAAAAGACACCAAATCTTATGAAGTAAATAATAATTAAGATGAGACCTACGTATGTTCTCTCTAGCTGCCCGTTGGGAAAAGCATGTGCCTCAAATACAAGATGGGGGAGCCATGAAGGGAAGAACTGCTATTTTGAATTGAAAGAGTGAATTTTGTCTGCAAGCACAAACGCTTCTGGTGGTGCTGCAGACCTGCTGTGGCTGACACTGGTTTACTTACAGCCCGTATCAATCAATCCCGGGGCTCTCAAGGCCTTCCACCTTCCACCCCACCTTTACTCCCAAAATAGTTTTAAAGACTTTAAAAACTCCACTCTACTACAGTGTGCAAAGGCATGGCCTGAAGATGTGGAAATGTAGATTCTGGGTCAGAACATCTGGAGTGCAGCCTGTGAGTCTTCATTTCTTTTCTTTTCTTTCTTTTTTTTTCTTTGAGATGGAGTTTCCCTCTTTTCGCCCAGGCTGGAGTGCAGTGGCATGATCTCAGCTCACTCGCCTCCCAGGTTCAAGTGATTCTCCTGCCTCAGTCTCCCAAGTAGCTGGGATTACAGGTGTGTGTCACCACGCCTGAATAACATTTGTATTTTTAGTAGAGACGGAGGTTTCACCCTGTTGATGGGCTGGTCTCGAACTCCTGACCTCAGATGATCCATCTGCCTCAGCCTCCCAAAGTGCTGAGATTACAGGTGTGAGCCACCACGCCTGGCTGAGTCTCCATTTTTTTTTTTTTTTTTTTTTTCAGGTGAAGATTCACTCCTATTGCCCAGGCTGGAATGCGATGTTGCTATCTCAGCTCACTGCAACCTCTGCCTCCCGGGTTCAAGCAATTCTGGCCTCAGCCTCCCAAGTAGCTGGGATTACAGGCATATGCCCCCACGCCCAGCTAATTTTGTATTTTTAGTAGAGATGGGTTTCTCCGTATTGCTCAGGCTGGTCTCGAACTCCTGACCCCAGGAGATCTGCCCGCCTTGGCTTCCCAAAGTGCTGAGATTACAGGCATGAGTCACAGTGGCTGGCTGAGGCTCCATTTCTTTTTTTTTTTTAATCTTTTTTTGAGGCTGAGTCTCATACTGTTGCCTGGGCTGGTGTGCCACGGTGCAATCTCAGCTTGCTGCAACCTCTGCCTCCTGGGTTCAAGTGATTCTCCTGCCTCAGCCTCCCCCACCACCACGCCCAACTTATTTTTTGTATTTTTAGTAGAGACAGGGTTTCACTATGTTGGCCAGGCTGGTCTCAATCTCCTGTCCTTGTGATCCGCCCGCCTTGGCCTCCCAAAGTGCTGGGATTATAGACATGATCACTGCACCCTGCTGAGTCTTCTAAAATACACTGGTGCTGGGCCACAGACTGCACCCTGAGACACAGGTTAGAGTGAGGAGAGGAGCTGAGCAGACTCAAAGGCTGATAGAGTAGTTCAGGTCAGAGATAATCGTGGTGTCTTTTGACTAAGACAATGAAAATGAAAGAAAAAAAAAAAAACCAGATTGGAAATATTCTGAAGGCCAGATTAGCAGAGTTGGTGCTACGTGAGCAAACTGAGAGAAAGACCCTTCAGTGTCTAGCTGAGGAAGTGAGTGTGTGCAGCTCCTGGAATGGGGCAGGTGACATGAACTCTGAGGTCCCTGCTGGCTCTGGAATATGGAATTCCTGGCCACCTTGAGACTTCAGTGCTCTCTATAGAGTCAATATTCTCACAGATAGAGTGTCATGAAAGTATAGAAAGACTTTATAGCATAGCAATGTACCAGCATGGCTTTGGAGTCAAGCTGATTTGAGATCTTTTTTCCCAGCTTTAATTAAGTTGCTATTCCCTCTAAGCCTCAAACTTCTGATCCGTAGAACTTGGATAACATAATATCGACACGTAGGGTCACTATGAGAACAATCTGAGAAGATGTGGAGGAACACTTAGCCTGCTGGCCAGCACCTTAGCACTGTCATCGTCATTAGGTAGAACATTTTGTTTTTGAGAGGCGTTACCTGAAGGCACTATACCTTACTATAGCGCCCAGCCTGGTCTTGAACTCCAGGGCTCAAGCAATCCTTCTGTGTATCTGGGATTACAGGTGTGAGCCACCACATCTGGTTCATTTCTTAATTAGCTTTCTCTAAGAACAAAAAAATTGTAGTGTAAAATTATGTATTTTTAGTAAATTTAAGGTTGAATTAAAATATATAAAACATGAAGAAAATATTTAACATTTTTACATTAAAACATCTTTAAACTGATTCTTCTGTTTTTTGAAAAAAATCTCAGTGTCTCCATTAAATGAATGAATTTAAATTACTTACATTTTTCTCTATTCTTTTACCACCGCTTGTTAAAATAAAGTGGTAGCCATAGCGACATGTCCCACGGTGTAGACTTTCCCCTCTGTGTATGATGGCCAAATAGTCCCTTTTCAATCAAGCACTCAGTTCCTCCACCCCACGCCCTGCCTCCCTCTCTCTTTCTCTGTGGCTATAATTAACTTCTATGCAGTAAATGTATGTGTTCCCAGACTTGTAACAACTTTTGTTTTTAAGGAAGTTTACAATAAATGCTTCTGAAATGAAAGAATTAATACATGAACAAGGATGAAGTCCCTATTCTGTTTACCTAGAAAAAAAATGATTTTTCAATTCTCTAGATTCATTTTTACATGTGATCAAGAGAAAACAATTCCAAAGGACTAAGAAGACGCCTATGGTATGACCAAATGTCTACATTTCATGAATTCCAGGATTCCCAGACTTTTCTCAGCCACATGTCTAAATAAACATCACCTTCAATTCCTTGTAAACCTATAAACCTAGAACATACGAAGCCGCCGACTTTGCTAAATAGAGCTTTGCTTTTTTTTTTTTTTTTTTTTTTTTTGTTTTTTTGTTTTTTTTTTTTTTGAGACAGAGTCCTGCTCTGTCGCCCAGGCTGGAGTGCAGTGGCACAATTTTAGCTCATTACAACCTCCACCTCCCAGGTTCAAGTGATTCTCCTGCCTCAGCCTCCCAAGTAGCTGGGATTATAGGCACCACCATGCCCGGTTAATTTTTTGGTACTTTTTCGTAGAGACAGGGTTTTGCCGTGTTGGCCAGGCTAGTCTCAAACTCCTGACCTCAGGTGATCTGCCTGCCTCGGCCTTCCAAAGTGCTGGGATTCCAGGCATGAGCCACCACACCTGACCAACAGAGCTTTGCTTTTAAAGGATTTTTTTTTTTTTTTTGAGACAGAGTCTCACTGTGTTGCCAGGTGCCAGGCTGGAGCGCAGTGGCACAATCTCAGCTCACTGCAACCTCAAGCAATTCTCCTGCCTCAGCCTCCCGAGTAGCTGGGACTACAGGCACATGCCACCAAGCCCAGCTAATTTTTGTATTTTTAGTAGAGATGGGGTTTCACTATGCTGGCCAGGATGGTCTCAATTTCTTGACCTCGTGATCCGCCCGCCTTGGCCTCCCAAAGTGCTGGGATTACAGGCTTGAGCCACTGTGCCCGGCCAAAGGATGTTTTATATGATATTTCCATTAATGCATGTGGGTAAAGATTTTTGTTATTAAAAGTCAAATCTGCATTTGATAACACCTCAGATCACAGCAATCCCGTCTTCAGAGGTGCTGTGTGATCCGTGAATTGCTCTCCGACCATGAAAACCCTCTCTGGGCAGCATTCTCTCAATATGGCGTGCCAAGTGGACTCATGAAAACCATGAAATGCAATGCTCTGCCAGTAACTAAGCTTAGATTTTTGACAGATTGCTGCATTTTTCCCACCTAAGTTTCCGGTGTCTATTCATGCCAATAGCAGGGGGTCAAATATTCCTATGGTGCAATACGATACTTGAGAAAAATCTGCCATACAAAATGGCCATTCTGCCCAGGTCACTTCCTGTGGGCACGTTGGAGACAAACTGGTCCAAAGCACTGGTCACTGGTGTTAATCACGCTGAAACTCGCGTTTGCTGACTGAAAACATTTGTGATACATTTGCTTTTGTGATGTTTCATTTTTCAATCAAACTCAAGTCTGGCAAGTAGTTTTGGGTTGAGGCAGGATTTCTCCACCCATCAGCCACCACTATAAATCTGCCAGTGAGAAATTGAGTAGAAACCATATGGACGCCTTTCAGAGGTTTTCCCAACACATGAAGCATTTTATGTTTTTAGAATATTTATTTAACCAAAGGAAGCACATGGAAAATGAGAGGAAATGGACATCAATTTGTGTTTTTACTAACTTCCCCACAAAACCTTTTGGATTATAGAGTTTAAAAATATAATTTAAAAAATCTTGTAGGGAATTCCAGTTAAATATAGTTTAAAAGAGTGGTTAGGACTCACTGGATTTTTATTTTTAGGTAGAATTTAATAAAGTTACCTTCTGGTAACTTTCTTCCAGACAAAAATCTATTTGAATCTTACTCTGGTGTATCCAGAAAACGGAAAGAAGTTGGCCCTCATTATTTCATTTTGTGAAGTTTTTAATGAGGCTGATTATCATGAGACAAGGATTATCACAGAAACTGCAGCTCATTGCGTGCCATAGACCTCGAGTTTTGTGATAGTAATGCATTATGTAAGACTGCCCAGGTTGATGGCAAGATAGCGCTGGTACAGAAGCCAGAATGTGGCAGAACTTTTTTTTTAAGATGGAAAAAATTATCTGAGTGGCTCTTTTCATTTCTGGGTTCTCAGAATACCCCTTGGCCTGTGCTTTTTCTTCTTGGTACTGGAAAGTTGTCAGAGCCGGAGAGAGAGTGCCTGGCGCTGCTGAGAGCTGGCTAGCCAGGACACGCCACTCAGGCCTGCCAGAGGGGAGCTGGATGACATGAGCCCCAGCGCTGCCTCCGATAGTGATGGTCTATATTTTATCACTTCCTCCACTTCTTCTGTAGCTGGCTGGGTGCATTCTAAGTCACTTTCAAACACATGAGGAGAGCCATTAAAACTTAAAGAGATCCAGTTTCACTTACTGTATTAGTAATTTGGGAAAATTAAAAGACAAGAAAGTTAACTGATTTCCCTAAGTGTGCTCACCTTATACGAGGCCAACTTAGACTCAGGCATCTAGTGCAGTGACCTTTCCAGCCCATAGTAGTGACGTGACAAAGGAAGGGGTCAGACTGGATCAGTCAGTGGAAAATCCAATCAGTGGACTATGCAACTAAAACAAAAAAACTTAACCGTACAGTCTCTGTCTGTCTGTCTGTCTCTCTCTGTATATATACTTGGCTTTCTGTATATATACAGAGAGATTGTATGTGTGTGTGTGTGTGTGTGTGTGTGTGTGTGTATGTATATATATATATATATATATATGTATATATATATATATATGTATATATATGTAATTTTAAAACTCTTGCAGGGAATGTCAGTTAAATATAGTTTAAAAGAGTGGTTAGGACTCAATGCTATTTTTACTTTTCGGTAGAAATTAAATAAAATTACCTTCTGGTAACTTTCTTCTAGACAAAAATCTATTTGAATCTTACGCTTTGGTGTATCCAGAAAGTGGAAAGAAGTCGGCCCTCATTATTTCATTTTGTGAAGTTTTTAATGAGGCTGATTATCATGAGACAAGGCTTATCACAGAAACTGCAGATTATCTATCTATCTATATAAAATCTCTGTCTCTCTCTCTCATCTCTCTCCATTCTTTCCCACTCATGAGTAAGAATTAAAACAATTCATCTAGTAAATATTAAAAGGTCAGATAATAGGATACAGATCCATCTTATCAAGGGCCATGGATAGAACGTAAGGAACCTAAGGAGCAGGCCCACCTTGTAACTATCATATCGATTTTAATTATTAAAAGTTAAACAAAAAGGTGACAGCTTTAGTTGCAGAAAACCCCTAAACCCTGTTGGAGAAAACAGTAAGCATTGCTTGGGAGCTAGAATGCAATTAAATGCTCCCACTCACATCTGAGTTCCCATGTGTCGTCAAATCATGTTGTCTTGACACTCGAATCGTCAGGAATATGGCCATACTTACCACCTCCAGTGCTGCCCCGTGGTCCAATCCACCATCGTCTCTGCCGGGGTCATGTAACTTGCATTCCCAAGTTATATGACCCTGTAACTTAGGAGTCATATAACTGCACCTCCACTACCCTGTCTTCTGGGTTCCACACAGCAATACAAGTGACTCTGTTCAAAGCAGAGACAGGTCATGCCATCCCTCCATTTAAAATGTGTCAGGCCAGGCTGGGCACAGTGACTCAAGCCTGTAATGCCAGCACTTTGGGAGGCCAAGTCAGGTAGATCACCTGAGGTCAGGAGTTCGAGACCAGTCTGGCCAACAGGGTGAAACCCAGTGTATTGAAAATACAAAAATTAGCCAGGTGTGGTGGTACACACCTATAATCCCAGCTACTCTGGAGGCTGAGCCAGGAGATTAGCTTGGACCTGGGAGGCAGAGGCTGCAGTGAGCCAAGATCACAGCATCACACTCCACCTGGGGATAGTGAGATTCCGTCCCAAAAAACAATAACAATCAAATCAAATCAATCAATCAATACAATGTTCCAAAGGTGCCCTCTCACATCTTGAGTGAAGACGCCAATTCTTAGAACAGCCTATTGGGTCCTCCAGGGCACCTGATCCTCCATTCCCTCCTGACTCATGCTGCCAAATCCCCACTTTTAGGTGACAGCAGGCTGCTGGCTGTCCTGTGAGCACGAGGGAGTCCCCAGCCTCAGAATCACTGCTTCCTCCATCCTCCATCTTCCTTCCTCCTTCTTCCTCCATCCTCCGTCTTTACGAAGATGACACCTTCTCAGTACCCCTTTTCTGGCAATCTTATCACAATCTCACATGACTTTCTTCTGTTTGCTATCCTTGTTCCATCTTTTATTATTCCTCCTCGGCTCTTACCAGGATCTACGTGATAAGTTTGTGGTTTTTCCCTGGTCCTGCAGGTTGGTCAATGGTCCTTCACTAGTGGGCTAAGGTGTCCACCAGCAGGGGGATTTTTTTCTGTGTTCTAAATTGCTGTCTCCTCAATGGATCATAGGTGCCCAGTAAGCATTTCTTGAATGAATGAGCGTGCCCGTAAACAAGAGTGCAGGAACACTCCTGACCCGAGAAAGAAGTCACCTCAAATCTCGGAGAGAGGATTTGACCCAGGAAGGCAGGGATTAGTCAAAACAGATTCCTTGCCTGCATCAGGGTTTTAGGTTATTGAAAAGCATGTTTGATAAAGCAGAGAAAAGTGTCACATGCCCTGGCTTATTGCATAGGAAGCTTTCTTTTTGTTTTTTTTTTTTTTCTTTTTGAGATGTAGTCTTGCTCTGTCACCAAGCTGGAGTGCAGTGGTGCAATCTTGGCTCACTGCAACCTCCGCCTCCCAGGTTAAGGCAATTCTCCTGCCTCAGCCTCTGGAGTAGCTGGGACTACAAGTGTGTGCCCTCATGCCCAGCTAATTTTTGTATTTTTAGTAGAGACAGGGTTTTCACTATGTTAACCAGGATGGTCTCTGTCTCTTGACCTTGTGATCTGCCCAGCTTGGCCTCCCAAAGTGCTGGGATTACAGGCGTGCACCACCACACCCGGCTGCATAGAGAGCTTTCTAAGCCTTTGAATAGAGGAAAGCCTCCACACTCGTGGATAGCTGGGTGGGAGACAGGGAGAAATGCCATCTTCTGGCTTCGATACAGTTGTAGCTGGGGCCTCAGGAACCCCGGCAGTCAGAGCTACAAATTGGGTCGTACTAGGGCTGTGGCCTCAGGCCATCCATGAAGAAGTATTAAAAACTGGCCTGGGACCTACTCAGTTTGAGACGGTGAACATAAAGTCTAGGATTGAATTAGGAGCCTCACCCGACTAATGGACACCGACTAGGAATGGGCCACCTGCCTGATCCTAGTAACCTGCCTCTGGCCACGACTTGCAGCCCCACGCGGGATAGAAGAGGCAAGAGTAGCATCCTTGCCTTGCCCCGATCTCAGAGGAAAAGCCCTCAGCGTTCATCATTGAGTACGAGTACGATGTTAGCTATAGGCTTGTCATATGTGGCCCTCATTATGCTGAGGTGCTTTCCTTCTACACCTAATTTCTTGACCTTCTATTAGGAAAGAATGTTGAATTTTGACAAATGCTTTTTCTGCATCTGTTGAGATAATCATGTGTTTTTTGTCATTCATTCTGTTCATGTGGACATAGTTCTCTCTTGATTTCTCACATTCAAAAATCAACTCTTAATTGTGTAAACATTTTCTAGTATTTCTACAGTCACTATTTTATTTATTTCTTCTTTAATCTTTACGATATCCTTCCTTCTACTAACTTTGAGTACCTTTTGTTCTTGTTTTTCTAGTTTCCTGGGGTGTGACGTTGTCTATTTCAGATCTTTTTTGCTCTTCATATTTATTGCTATAAAACTTCCTTATGGAAATGTTTTTGCTACATTTCTATGAGTTTCAGTATGTTGTGTTTCCATTTTTATTTGTCTCAAGACATTTTATACATTTCCCTTCTAATTTCTTTAAAGGCTCATTGAGTTCTTCAGAATATGTTCTTTAATTTTCATGTATCGGTAAATTTTCCAAAATTTCTACTGTTATCCCTTTTCTAGTTTTATACTGTTATAGTCGGAAATGCTACTTGATATCATTACAGTCTTCTTGGATTTGTTAAGACCTGTTTACTGGCCTAACACCTCGTCTATGCTGGAGAATGCACCCATTGTGCTGGGGAAGAACCTGTGTCCTGCTGCTGTTGGATGTATTGTTCAGTGTGTATCTGTTAGGTCCATTTGGTCTAAAGTGTAGTTGAATCTGAAGTTTCCTTATTGATTTTCTGTCCGGATGATCTTTCCATTTCTGAAAGTGGGATACTGAACTCCCCTATTATTTACGTGTTGCAGTCTATTTCCTTCTTCAGATTCTTTAATATTTGCTTTATATATTTTAGATGTCCAGCCTTAAGATCCAATGTAATTAGCTTTGCTAGGTTTTGGAGCTTGGGACCCACTACTCCTTTATTTTTCCAATTTCTTCATTTTGGAACAGGTCCCATTCTCCTTTATTTTTCTGATTACTCCCTTTTGGAACAGAAAATTGATTTCTGTCCTACTATCGTATTTTGGAAGCACGTATCTTGCCTGATTTTGCAGGTTGATAGCTGCAGAACTGTGCTTCAAGGATTAAGCAAATCTTGAATCTCACCCATCCCTAACTTAGATGATATTTAGATGAGACTTTGAACTTTAGCACTGATGCTGGAATGATTCAATATCATGGGGGCTGTTGAGATAGAATGATGTATTTTTTGTAGCTCTAAGGACATGAGTTAGCCAAGGGTAGAATGCTATCAACTGAATTGTTCCCCATTATCAAATTTCATATGTTGAAGCCCTAACTCTTACAATGTAACAAAATTTAATTGACATTGTGGGGTAGGGTTCGAATTCAATTAGACTTGTGGCCTGATAAAAAGATAAAGAGATGGAGATAATCTCCCCCGCCCCCCGCCTCATCTCTCTCTCTAACTGTATTTCTCCCTCTCTGCATGCATACACCAGGGAAAGGCCCTGTGAGAACCCAGAAATAAGGTGATGTGCAAACCAGGAAGAGAGCCTTCCCTAGAAACTGACCACACTGGTACCCTGATCTCATACTTTCAGCCTCCAGAACTGTGAGAAAATAAATTTCTGTTGTTTAAGCCACTAGTCTGTGGCATTTTGTTATGGAAGCCCGAGTTGACTATTACAAGCTCGAAGGGAGAGGCTTACTGAGGACTGCGGATCCAAGGGTTTATGATGGAGAAGGGCCAGCAGAAGAGCAGGGTAGGAGCAAATGAGACGATCTGGAAAGTGTCTTCAAGCAGCTCTGAGCTTTCTGAGATTCTTCTCTGTGGACCAGGGCTGCAGGAATGTAGGCACAGCTGGCTTAAAGGGCCAAGGGGCAACCAAACAGGACTCTGCAATGGTGTCATTCCCATGCTAGTCAACATCCTTTGTTGTCACCACTGTCACTTTGCTCCTATCTCAAAACTCCTTGCTTAGCATTTTCTCCTGCTAAAGTGGTGGAATATGAAATTCCAGAATATCTTTTTGTTTATTGTTTGAATTTTTGTTTAAATTTTTTTATTTCTATAGATTTTTTGGGAGCAGAGTGTAGTTGGTTACTTCAGTAAGCTCTTTAGTAGTGATTTGTGAGATTTTGGTGCACTCATCACCCAAGAGGTATACACTGAACCCATTTTATAGTCTTTTATCCATCACCCCCTCCCACCCTTTCCCCTAAGGCCACAAAGTCCATTGTATCTTATGCTTTGCGTCCTCTTAGCTTAGCTCCCACTTATGGGTGAGAACATGTGATGTTTGGTTTTCCATTCCTGAGTTAATTCACTTAGAATAATGGTCTCCAGTTCCATCCAGGTTGCTGAAAATGCCATTAATCATTTCCTTTTTATGGCTGAGTAGTATTCCATTGTATATATTTACCACGATTTCTTTATCCTCTTGTTGATTGATGGACATTTGGGCTGGTTTCATGTTTTTGAAATTGCAAATTGTGCTGCTATAAACATGCATGTTCAAGTATCTTTTTTGTTTTTTTTTTTGTTTTTTGTTTTTGAGATGGAATCTTGCTTTGTCACCCAGGCTGGAGTGTGGTGGGCACCATCTCAGCTCACAGCAACCTCTGCCTCCTGGGTTCAAGTAATTCTCCAGCCTCAGCCTCCAAGTAGCTGGAACTACAGGTGTGTGTCACCACACCTAGACAATTTTTTATATTTTTAGTACAGACAGTGCTTCACCACATTAGCCAGGATGATCTCGATCTCCAGACCTCGTGATCCACCTGCTTCAGCCTCCCAAAGTGCTGGGATTACAAGCGTCAACCACCACCCCTGGCCTGCATGTGCAAGTATCTTATTTGTATAACGACTTCTTTTCCTCTAGGTAGATACCCAGTAGTGGGATTGCTGGATCAAATGCTAATTCTGCTTTTAGTTCTTTAAGAATTCTCCATACTGTTTTTCATAGTGGTCGTACTAGTTTACATTTCCACCAGCAGTGTATAAGTGTTCCCTTTTCACCATAACCACTCCAACAGCTGTTATTTTGTGGTTTTTTTAGATTATGGCCATTCTTGCAGGAGTAAGGTGGTATATCACATCGTGGTTTTGATATGCATTTCCCTGATCATTAGTGATGGTGAACATTTTTTCATATGTTTTTTGGACATTTGTATATCTTCTTTTGAGAATTGTCTATTCATGTCCTTAGCCCACTTTTTGATGGAATTTTTTTTTCTTGCTAATTCGTTTGAATTCCTTGTAGATTCCAGATATTAGTCCTTTGTTGGATGTATAAATTGTGAAGATTTTCTTCCACTCTGTGGGTTGTCTGTTCCTTTAGCTGTGCAGAGCTCCTTAATTTGATTAAGTCCTACCTATTTATCTTTGTTTTTGTGGAATTTGCTTTGGGTTCTTGGTCATGAAATCTTTGCCCAAGCCAATGTCTAGAAGGGTCTTTCTGATGTTATTTTCTATAATTTTTATAGTTTCGGGTCTTAGATGTAAATCCTTGATCTGTCTTGAGTTGATTTTTGTATAAGGTGAGAGATGAGTTTCCAGTTTCAATCTCCCACATGTAGCTTTTTAATTATCCCAGCCCCATCTGCTGAATAGGGTGTCCTCTCCCCACTTTATGTTTTTCTTTGCTTTGTCAAAGATCAGTGGGTTGTAAATATTTGGGTTTATTTCTGGGTTCTCTATTCTGTTTCATTGGTCTGTGTGCCTGTTTTTATGCCAGTACCATGCTGTTTGGCCACCATGGCCTTATAGTATAGATTGAAGGCAGGTAACACAATGCCTACAGATTTGTTTTGTTGTTGTTGTTGTTTGCTTAATTTAGCTTTGGCTTTGTGGGTTGTTCTTTGGTTCCATGTGACTTTTAGGATTGTTTTTTCTAGTTCTGTGAAGAGTGATGGTGGTATTTTGATGGGAATTGTATTGAACTTGTAGATTGCTTTTGGCAGTATGGTTATTTTCACAATATTGATTCTATCCATCCATGAGCATGGGATGGATTTCCATTTGTTTCTGTTGTTTATAATTTCTTTCAGCAAGGTTTTGTAGTTTTCTTTGTAAAGGTCTTTCACCTCCTTGGTTGGGTATATATCTAAGATTCCATGATATCTTAAACCCAAATTTACTGTGACCCTGACAGAGCTGGCAGGCCTGCTAGGTGTTTACCAAACCAGTTTTCCAGCCTCCCGTGGGGTCAAGCTCTCTTGGGATAGTTGTGGTACTTCCTGAGTTCCAGTCACTGCAATATAAATAAGATTTTGTTGTATCCAGCCCATAAAAACCACCCATGAGTTACTTCATGCTTTTTCCGGCTCCACAGTTGGATGCCTTTGCCCAGGAATAACCTGCCATGCCAGGTATTGAAGATGGCAGAGCCTTCATTAGCCTGGGTCCCTGAAAACTATGTGGAGCAGAGCATTGCCAGCTTGGAACTACCTTGGACAATTAATATTAATGAGAAATGTGCTTCTGTGGTGCTTAAGCCAGGATACATTTTGGATATATTTGCTGCAGTATTTCACCTACTAATACAAAGGAATGCTAAAATCAGATGTGAAAGAAACAGTCATGATTTACGAACAATGTGGGGAGAGAATCCCCCAGAGTCTAGGTGACAATGTAGGTGGGCTCTCAACATGAACTAGCATGGGGATTGCTATGCAAGCCCTGGTTGTGCCCAAAGCAATCACTGCACCGTGATAACTCCTGTGACTGGTCCTGCCACTCCACAGTACCCCCAGTCTACCTGACTCTCCTGGAAGGTGCCCTGCCCCATCTGGTTCTCATTCCTCAGTTCAGCCCTGCACTGGCATGCCACTCCCTGATTCTGACTTCAATGTCTTCAGACTGTGGCTCTCTGTCGGCCCACTTTCATTGTATGCTCAGAGGAAACATTTAAAGTCTTTCAGCAAGACTGGGAGAGGCAAAGATTCTTCACCATGTACATTTTCCACCTCAATGAAAAATAATATTCTACACTTTCCACATTTTGTTTAGGTTCAGAACTTTATATCACATGCTGTCATAGGCCCATTGATTGGGAAATTTCATACAAATATGTTTTTCTCAATCCTTCTGGTGTCCCTCCAGGACTCAGGCAAAATCTGGAGTTTGGGGTTGTGCTCTCCAGGTATGAAAGCAGAAGCTCTGTTTTTCCTGGGATCACCCTCACCACCCATGGCTTTAATTATCACTCACCAGTAGGTTTGACCCTAGGTAGAGGGAAGATGCAGCCCTCTTTATACACCTCTCTGCTTTTCTAATTTGCTGGGAGATACTAACATGAATGGATACTGAATTTTGTCAAATACTTGTTCCCCTTCTACTAGTATGATCAAATAGTTTCTCTTATCTAGCCTGTTAATATGGTGAATCAGACTGATTAATTTTCAGATGTTGGAACAGTTTTACCTTTTTTTGGATGAACTTCCCTTGGTAATAATGTATTGTCCTTTTTAGACATTGCTGGATTTGAATTGCCAATATTTTGTAAAGGATTTTTGCAAATATGTTCGTGAGGATTTTACTCTGTAGTTTTATTTGTTTTCTTTTGTCTTGTAAACTGTCATTTTTTGATGTCAATGTAATGCTCACCTCATAAAATAAGTTGGAATTATTCTTTCTTTTACCTTCTAAAAAAGACTGTGCATCATTGATATTATTATTATATTACTATTATTATGTCCTTTATCAATGTCTGGCAGAATTCACCAATGTAGTCATTTGGATTTGAGGATATCTTTATTAAAATTTTTTTTTACCTGCAAATTCAGAGTTACTTTACAGATGGACAATATAGGCCTATTAAGGTCACATATTTCTTCTTAAATGAGTTTGAATAGCTTGTGAGTTTCAACGAATTGGTATGTTTCAGTTGCTGAATGTATGAGCTTAAGTTATTTGTAGCATCCTCTTAATGTCTTCCTTGTATATGACAGTGTCTCCTCTTATTTCTGATGTTGATCATTTGGGTCCTCTCATATTTCATGTTTCTCCACTTAGCTTGATAACAGCTCTTTGAATTGTAATGATTTTTTTCCAAAGAACTACCTTTTGATTTCATTGCATTTTCTTGTTTATCTGTTTTCAATTTAGTTGATTTCTGATCACATTTTTTTCCTCTGCTTGTCTTGGCTTTAATTTGCTACTCTTTTACTATTCGATTTAAAGTGGAAATTTTCCTTACTCAGGGAAGCCCTTTCCCATTGTATAATAAAACAAGTCAGCTGGGTGTGGTTGCTCATGTCTGTTAATCCCAGCTCTTTGGGAGTCCAAGGCAGGTGGATCATGAGGTCAGGAGTTCAAGACCAGCCTGGCCAACATAGTAAAACCCCGTCTCTACTAAATATACAAAAATTAGCCAGGTGTGGTGGTGGGCGCCTATAATTCCAGCTACTTGGGAGGCTGAGGCAGAAGAATTGCTTCAACCCAGGAGGCGGAGGTTGCAGTGATCCAAGATCACACCACTGCACTCCAGCCTGGGTGACAGAGCAAGACTCTGGCTCAGATAAACAAACAAGTAAACGAACAGAAAGCATTTTAAGCTGGCTGGGTATGGTGGCTCATGCCTGTAATCCCAGCACTTTGGGAGGCCAAGGCAGGCAGGTCACCTGAGGTCAGGAGTTTGAGACCAGTCTGGCCAACATGGTGAAACCCCATCTCTACTACAAATACAAAAATTAGCCAAGTGTGGTGGCAGGCACCTGTAATCTCAGCCACTTGGGAGGCTGAGGCAGAAGAATTCCTTGAATCCAGGAGGCAGAGGTTGCAGTGAGCCAAGATCACGCCGCTGCACTCCAGCCTGGGTGATAGAGGGAGATTCTGTCTCAAAAAACAAACAAACAAAAAGAAATGATGACTCATTGTAATTAGTCTAATTACAAACTATAAAATGCAAAAATTAGACTTCATTTCTAATTTATTCTAATTTTATTACAATCTATAGGGTATGTGTATGTTTCTCAATTTAGTTAGAATGTCTTCAAATTCTTTCATCAGCATTTTGTCATTTTTGGTATAAAAGTCCTGTAAGAATTTTATTAGATTTATACTTTAGTAAACCTATTTTTGAGAATTGCAAGTAGCATTTTGTTTTGAATTTCACTGCCAATCACTGTTATATAAAAATGATTTATTTCTGCATGTTTAACTTTTATCCTGTGATACTGCTAAACTCACTCCTAAGAGATTTTCTGTAGAATACTTGGGGTTTTCTAAGGAGACAATTATAAGTTCAGTAAATAGAGACAGTGTCCATAGAAAGAGACAGTGATATTCCTTCCTTTTTGATCTACATGTCACATACATCTTTTTCTTGCCTTATTGCACTGACTAGAATTTCCATCATTCGTTTGAATAAACAGTGGTAAGAATGAATGTCTTTGTCTTGTTCCTAATCTCAGTGAAGAAACGTTTAGCCTTTCAACATCGTGTCATGTTAGCTACAGTTTGGGTTGTGAATTTTTCTTATCAAGGTGAGGACGTTTTCCTCTATTCCTGTTCTTCTCAGTTTTTATCCTGAATGGGTATTGAATTATGTTCTGCAATAATCAATGTGATCATGTGATTTTTTTTCTTTTTTAGATTGTTGAAACACGTTGATTTATTTTTTCAAATATTGGACCAGCCTTGCATTCCTGGAACAAACTCCCTGTGATTGAGTGGAGTATATACTTTATATCTATATAGTACTACATTTTATTTGATGCTATTTTGTTTGGCATCTTGGCATTTGTATTTATGAGTGGTGTTGTTCTGTAGTTTTCTTTTTTGTGCTTTGTCTGATGTATGCATCAGGGTAACACCGCATTCAGAAAATGTCAGGAGGTGTTTCTTTCTCTTTTATTTCCAGTAAGATAGATTATGTACAATTGGTACTCATTCTTATTTAAGAGTTTGGTAGAATTATCCAGTGAAAGTATCTGGCCTACAAATTAACTTTTTGGGAGTTTTCAAATTGTGATATCAATGTCAATATTTTTAGGGCTATCAAAATCATCTATTTCACACAGGATGAGTCATGGTAGTTTGTGTGTTCTTTAAAGTATTAGTCAATTTAACCTATGTTGTCAAGTAATGTTTTGCCTGTGGTATTCTTTTCTGGTCCTTTTGATGTCTGCAAAGTCTACAGTGACATGCTTGTCATATTTCTGACATTGGCTACTTGTTCATATCTTTCTTATTTCCTTCTTTCATTGCTTTGAGCTTATTTGGCTCCTCTCTTTCTAGGTCCTTGAAACAAAAGCTTAGATTGTTTAATTGAGCATTTTTTCTTCCAATGTGTCTACGTTTTTTTTTTCTTTATTTTTTTGAGACAGGTTCTCACTCTGTCACTTAGGCTGGAGTGCGGTGGTGTGATTATACCTCACAGCAGCCTTGACCTCCTGGTCTCAAGTGATTCTCCCACCTCAGCCTCCTGAGTGACTGACTACAGCTACACACCACCATGCCTGGCTAATTCTTTTATATTTTTTGCAGAGACAAGGTCTCCCTGTATTGCCCAGGCTGCTCTTAAACTCCTGGACTCAAGAAGTTCACCTGCCTTGGCTTCCTATTGCTATAAATTTTATTCTCTCTACTGCTTTAGCTGTGTCCTGCAGGTTTTGATATTTCATATTTTCATTTTCATTCAGTTGATAGGTTTTTAAAATTTCCACAGAGACTTATTTTATTAATGGATCATTATAAAATGTTGTTTTATAATGTTTTATTATTGGAACATTATAAATAAATTTTATTATATTTATATAAATTTATTTATAAATTGTATTATTGAAACATAAATGTGTTGATTAGTTTCCAAGTGTTGGGTATTTTCTTGTTAACCTTCTGTTACTGATTTCTAGTTTGACACAATCCTGGTCCAAGGACATACTCTGTATAATTTCCGTCATTTTAAATTTGTTAAGGTTGGTTTTATGGCCTAGGATATGGTCCATTTTGATGTGTGCTGGTTAGCACTGAAAAGAATGTCTATTCTGCTCTTGCTGATTGGGGTGTTCTATTAATGTCCATTAGGTCCTGTTAGTTGATGATATTATGGAGTTCTTCTACATCGCTGATGTTCTCCTGTCTAGTGGTTTTTTCCAACTGTTTAGAAGGGTGTGCGTAAGTGTGAAGGTGTAATTATGGATTTACCTCTTGCTTCCTTCAGTTCTGTGAAAGGCGTAAGGTTAGTGTCTAGATTCTTTGTTTTGTTTTTGTTTTTAGCATGTGTATGTCCAGTTTTCTCAGAACTGTTTGTTTAAAAAGATTAACCTTTCTTCAGTGAATTGCTTTTGCTTCACTGTCAAAGATCTATTGCCTTTATTTATGTGAGCCTATTTCTGGGCTCTCTATTCTGTTCTATTGATTTATTTGTCTATTTTTGGGCTAATACAAGGTCTTTTTTTTAGAAGCAGCTTTGTTGAGATATAATTTATATACCATACAAATTACACATGTGAAATATGCAACTCTATGAATTTAGCATATTCACATTGATTACTGTAGGTCTATAGTAAGATTTAAAGTTGCATAGTATCAATCCTTAGACTTTGTTCTCATTCAATATTGTATTATCTATTCCAAATCTTTTGTCTCTCGATATAAACTCCAGAACCAGTTTCTTAACAGCCACAAAATAATTCCTTGGATTTTGATTGAGATTGACAGACTCTATATATCAAGATTGAAAGAACTGACATTTTGACGATGTTGTATTTTCATATCCATGTACACTGAATATTTTTTCGTTCATTTAAATTTTCGTTTTATTTCTTTTATCTAAGTTTTGTAGCTTTCCTCATATGGTCCTGCTACATATTTTATTAGATTTATGCTGTTTTTATGATTCTAGTGTAAATGGTATCACATTTTAAAATTTAAATTCCATTTGTGAGTTATTGTATGTAAGAGAGGAATTGACATTTTTATGTTAACCATGTATCCTGCAAACTTGCTACAATCACTTAGTTTTTTTTTTGTTGATCTTTAATGTTCTCTACATAATCACGTCATTTGACGGCAAAGATAGTTTTATTCATTTCTTCCTAATCTGTATATGTTATATTTCATTTTGCTTGTCTTACTTTATCAGCTAGGACTTCCAGAATGATACTGAAAAGAAGTGATAAGCAGGAACAAACTTGCCTTATTTCTTGATCTTGCTTGGAATGCTGCTAATTCTTATAATTTAAATGCAAAGATTTAAATATTAAAGCTTATTAGCAGTAGGTTTTCTTAATATGTTCTTTATCAAGCTGAGGAATTTCTCCATTCTCAGGTACTGAGAGTTTTTATTATGAGAATTGGAGTTGGATTTTGTCAAATACTTGTTCTGTATCTGTTGATATAATAATTTATTTCTTTAGCCTGTTGATGTGATGGTATGTAAGTATTGATTCATCAGTGTTGAACTGGTCTTTCATACCTGGAATTTATTTCACTTGTTCTAGCATATAATATTCAGATATTGTTCGATCTGTTTTGCTAATATTTCGTTGGGGATTTTCCCATCTATTGGCCTGTAGTTTTCCTTTCTTGTAATGTCTTTGCTGATTTCTGGGATTAGAAGAATGCTGGCCTGATAGAATGAATTAGGAGGTGCTTTCTCTGCTTCTATTTTCTTGAAGCGATAGTAAAGAATTGATATAAATTGTTCATTAAATGTTTGGGATTTTAACTCTCAAGTTTGTCTACACTGAGCTTCCAATAATTTATCAATTACAGTTCAGGTTTCCTTGTCCCAGTACTGTTTTCCTCCAGAACTGCTTATGAATTTCTGTGCTAGTAAGTTGTGACTGTGCCTGTCTCTCCAATTTGGGGTCAGCGGTTTGTCATGTAACCTCAATTATTTGACAAATCCAAGAAGAGGTGTTAATTTTCAGTTTGCTCAACTTGTCTCTTTTCTTTGTTTTTTTTTTCTTTTTCTTGTTGATCAGGCTGGAGTCCAATGGCGTAGTCTCTGCTCACTGCAACCTCCGCCTCCCGTGTTCAAGCGATTCTCCTGCCTAAGCCTCCCAAGTAGCTGGGATTACAGGTGCCTGCCACCACACCCAGCTAATTTTTGTATTGTTTAGTAGATATGGGATTTTGCCATATTGGCCAGGCCTGTCTCAAATTTATGACCTCAAGTGATTCACCCGCCTCGGCCTCCCAAAGTGCCAGGATTACAGGCGTGAACCACCTTGCCCGGCCTCAGCTTGTTCCTTATTGTGTACACAAGAGTGAAGATTTTCAAACTTCTTTGTTTTTCTTTTTTGAGATGGAGTCTTGCTCTGTTGCCCAGGCTGGAGTGCAGTGGCATGATCTCAGTTCACTGCAACCTCTGTCTCCCCGCTTCAAGCGATTCTCCAGCCTCAGCCTCCTGAATAGCTGGGAGTACAGGTGTGCACCACCATGCCCAGCTAATTTTTGTATTTTTAGTAGAGATGGGATTTCACTATGTTGCACAGAATGGTCTTGATCTCTTGACCTCATGATCTGCCTGCCTTGACCTCCCAAAGTGCTGGGATTACAGTCATGAGCCACCACACCTACCAATTTTCAAACATTTTACACACTGGATCAGAAACCAAAAGTCTCCAAAGATTTTTTTAAATTTTGATTATTGTTGAGTTCAACATGTTTTGTGTTTTTCCTTTACATCTCATATGTATTTTCTAAGATCATTTAATTTTTCCATTGTTTTAAGCATTTGGTACTGCTTGTGGAAGAATTTTCAGTATGGATGCCTTATAATTATTGTCAGATAGTCTAACACCTATGCCATCTCCATGCTGGCATCTTTTCATTTTTCTGTAGATTTTTACCTTCTTGGTTCTTAATCATGTAAGTGATTTTTCAGTTTAAATGGGGACATTTTGGGCACTATGATTTGAGACTCATGGTCTTTTATCTATACCTTCTGTTTAGCTGACTTCCTCTGATACTGCTCCAGCAGGGAAGGAGGCAGCAGCACTTACGGACATGTTGGATGCAATTCTCGGTTTCTCACTCAGTCTCTGGTGATTTAATACAATGAATTAAAAATAAAGGCAGAAAATAATACAGTGTAGCAAAGTAATGGTAATGATAGCTAGAGATTGGCAACATGAAAGTTATTTACACAAAGATGATAGTAAATGAGATACACCTTTTACAAAATTCTTCAGAAAAGAATTAGTACAAAATAAAAAAAGAAAATAACACAACAGAGAATAATATAATATAAAAGACAGTTATTAATAACTACATGTTAATAAATGTCATAGCCTAGATAATGGGTTGCCAAATATTTCCTGTAAAGTTCCAGATAGCAAAGTTTTAGATATCATAAGCCACACACAGTCTCTGACATATTCTTTTTCGTTTATTCTATTTTTCTTTTTTCTTTTTTTTTTTTTGAGATGGAGTCTTGCTCTGTCACCAGGCTGCAGTGCAGTGACACAATCTCGGCTCACTGCAACCTCTGCATCCCTGGTTCAAGTGATTCTTTCGCCTCAGCCTCCTGAGTAGCTGGGACCACAGGGGTGTGCCACCATGCCCGGCTAATCTTTTTGTATTTTTAGTAAAGACAGGGTTTCACTGTGTTGGCCAGGATGGTCGCGATCTCTTGACCTCATGATCCGTTCGCCTCGGCCTCCCAAACGGCTGAGATTACAGGCGTGAGCCACTGCGCCCGGCCTATTCTTTTTTTTTTTTTTTTTTTTTTTTTTGAGACAGGGTCTCATTTTTGTTGCCTAGGTTGGAGCGCTTTGGGGCAACCTTGGCTGACGGCAGCCTCCACTTCGGCTCAAGCAGTCCTCCAGCCTCAGCCTCACAAATAGCTGGGACCATAGGTGTGAGTCACCACACCTGGATCATTTTTGTAGTTTTTATAGAGATGGTGTTTAACCATGTTGCTCATGCTGGCCTTGAACTCCTCAGCTCAAAATGATCCATCCACTTTGACCTCCAATGTGTTAGGATTACAGGTGTCAGCCACCACGCCTGGCCCACTTTATTCATTTTTTACAACTCTGTTAGAATATTAAATCTATTCGCTGACCTCTGGCCTAAATGAATAAATAAATTCTGGAACTATAAAAAATGGCAAAAATAGTAAAATAAAAAATAGAGAAGTTTAATACCTCTTTACAAATCAAAGAATCAGAATTTAAATTATTAAATAATTGCACACAAAAATGCACATTTTGCAATCACACATAAGGAAGGTTTAAAATTTGAGGACATTCATTAATTCATTTCACAAATATTCGTTGAGGCCTTACGTGCCAGGCACTGATCTAAATTCAAAGGAGAAAAAGTAATCAAAACAGGCAAGAATCCTTGGCAACTCCTTTTCTCTTTCTACTGGATCGTACATAATTTCCCCAGATTTGCATAGTTGTTCAGATATTTTTGAGTTACTAATGCTCTTTTTTAATGACATCTAACATGCAGAGCAGTTGGAATCATCCATTGCACTTAAAATTTCAATTATGACTTTTTCTTCAATTCCAGAGGCATTTCCTTGGAACTGTATTTGTTAAAGTTCTTTGAAGACAGAGTTGTAGTAGCTCACAGCCTCAGAAACTTCTTTTCACTCACTCACACACACACACACACACATATATATATATATTTATATACACACACACACACACACACATACATATATACATTACTTTGCCTCAGGCCTGTGGATACACACTCTTATCTATAGTAGTAGTTATTGGTTATTAGATAATCTAAACCAAGTAAGGCAAGTGAAAAAGACTGATAACTACTACTACTATTCATGTGCTCATACCAGGCAGGTACAAATACAATTTTACAGTGATCCCATAAGAGATGGAATAAAATATAAGGGATTAAAATGTAGCCAAAACTGGCAAATTGAAGTGCGAAAAAGCTAACAAAAAGTATGGTAGCTGTTTTCAAAGTCAGTCTAGAAAACAGATTTAGTCAATCTAATTAAATAATAAACCATACTCAATGAATGTAATAAAAGTTGTGCTGATGGTTTACATGAATTTTAAAAATCCAATGTACTGAAGTTTTACAACATTGGGTTTGGCAGTGACTTCTTGGTCAAATGATACCCCGAAGGCACAGACAAGAAAAGATAAAATAGAGAAATTGTAATTCATAAAAATACTTTAAAATCTGTGCATCAAAACACACTGCCCACAGAGTAAAAAAAGCAACCTAGCCCACAGAATGGAAGGAAGTTTTATATACAGATAACTCTTAGAACTCACAACAACAACAAACCCTGATTAAAATAAGCAAGAGCCTTCAGTAACCATTTCTCCAAAGAAGACACAGAAAAAGCTAACAGGCACATAGAAAGATTCTCCACACTGCTAATCATTAGAGAAATGCAAATCGAAATTGCAATAAGATAGCACCTTACACTATTAGGATGACTACTGTTAATGACAAAACCAGAAAATAAAAAGCATTGGTGAGGATGTGGAGGAATTAAAAGTCTTGCACATTGTTAGTGGAATGTAGAAAAAACACATTGTTGGTGCAATGTACAGCCACTACGGAAAACAGTATGATGGTTCTGCAAAAAAAAAAAAAAAAAAAATTAAACACAGACTTAGCATCTAATCCAGCAATTCCACTTCTGAGTATATACCCAAAAGAAATGGAAACAACACCTTTCAGAGATGTTTCTACACCCATGTTCATAGCAGCACTATCCACAGTAGTTGAAATGTGGAAGCAACCCACATATCCATCAGTAAGCAAAAGGTGGAATATGCATATTAATATAATAGAACATTGTTCAGCCTTAAAACGGAAGAAAATTTGGATGTATTCTGCAACGTGGATAAACCTCGACATTATGCTAGTGAAATAAGCCCGTCCCAAAAAGGCAATGACTATATGATTCTACTTACATGAGGTATTTAGGATAGTTTAAATCATAGAGACAAAAAGTAGAATGGTGGTTGCCAGGAGTTGGGGGGCGAGGAAATAAGGATTTATTGTTCAATGGGTAGAGAGTTATAGTTTGCAAGAGGAAGCGCTCTAGAGATGGATGGTGATGGTTCCACAATATGAATGTACTTCATACAACTCAACTGTACACTTAAAAATATTGAAGAGATTGTTTTGTAACTTTTACCACAATAAAAATTTACACCCAGTCATCTTTCCAATTTGTTGTTTATTAAAATGTCAGTATATATCTCTTAGTCTATGAGAAATAAATTGCTATTGTTTTTAGGAAAACATGCACAAAAGAACATCCACAGTTGAATAAGTGTTATGTTCCCCAATGGGGTGACATTGGAAGGACATATTTTTAATCAAACTGATGTTTCTTCTGCACAAAACTTTCTAGAAATTATTATTTGACAATTTCAGGAGTCATGTCAAGAAATATTCAAAATAACTTTAATTAGTATGTATCTGAATGCTTTGGAGGTGAATAATTTGAGAGTATCATGATGTCATTCAGAGCCAAAGAGTAACTAAGAAAACATTCAAGTTTAAAATCACTATTTTTGGTCCAAAAAGTTCAATTTAGAAATAACTTTTTAATAAGGTTGTAAATTAGAATTCTAGAAATTAATCTTATTAACTCCATAACCTTCACAATCATGGTCTAATTCTCAAAAAAAGTTCACGAATGTCAATTTAGTTGGATGTGTCTGTGGTGGCTTTTTAATACCCTAATTTAAACTCTGATGGTTTTGGAGTCATACTTTGCATAATTTTGTGTAATTTGTACAATGTTGTTTAATATTATTTATAGTCATAAATTACATTATTATAATGATAAATTTGTCCCTTTAAATACAATACTTCTTTGAACTGTCAAGTCAGTAGGGTACATGTTAAAAAATTGTTTCTTTATTTCTTTATTCTCCAACCCTCTGTATCATCATCATTATGGATCCTTAAATCCTTAATTATATACTGATGTCAAAGTTATGTATAATTTTACAAGTCTTCTTAATTTGGGTTTATTTTATTCTGCTTTCCATGTTACCTTCTGTTATTTACGAGTTCACATCCATTCTTTTAGAAACATTCGGATGAACTTTTCCAACACGTTATAACAAGAAAACCTCATTTCATAGCTTGTAGAGAATTATCTTAAGATCCCTCAAATGAAGTAGACATGTATTTGATTAATGTTCTATGCAGCCTTTGCATTCAAAATAGTATTAAGTGCTAACACATTGAAAATACATAAGAAGAAAATTAATTAAAACATACACTCTCTTTAAATAAATCCACTTAAAGAGAACTCAGTCTAGAGTACTTGGGTTTGATTAAGGGAACTTAAATGTGAAAATAACTTATACAGATTAAAAATTACCAGAGGCTGGGGAGGGTAACATGACAAAGACAAGCAGGGGAAAGGGTGGAAAATGGGTACAAAGTTCAGCTGGACAGGAAGGATAAACCTTGGCGGTCTATCATATAGTAGAGTGGCTATAGCGAAAACCAATGTAGTAAATATTTCTTTTTTAAAAATTAATGTATTTTTCTATTGCATTTTAGGTTTGGGGGTACATGTGAAGAACACACAAGATTGTTGCATAGGTACACACATGGCAGTGTGATTTGCTGGCTTCCTCCCCATCGCCTATATCTGGCATTTCTATTTCAAGATAGCTAGAAGACTTTGAATGTTACCACACAGAGAAATGATACATATTTAAAGAGATGGATATGGTAATTACTCCCATTTGATCATTATACAGTTTATACATGCACTGATACATCACACTGCTCCCATAAATACATAAAATGATTATGTGTTATGTTTTTTAAAATGACAATTACCAAATACAGAGGGAAAATCTCACAGAGGAACAAGCTGTAAGGCCAGATGAGGTGCCCTCTAGTTACCAGAGAGATGTCAAGCAGGAAGTGCTCTCGCAGTGCCACTGATGCTTGGCAAACCCCCACCCTGTCACAGCTGATGAAACAAAATTGTTACAAGAATTGGCACTCAAATTATGTTGCTTTCCCAATTTTCAATCACAAGTTATTCAGTCATCAATTATGTTATTGGGTATTGTATTGTCCATGCTTGTTCAAAGAGAGAAGGTCAGTTTCAAACAAATACTGTTTTGTGCTCTTTCTCTACTGTGTTCCTTCTGTTTACATATGTATTCTATCTCCCAGAGAATGTACGGCACCATTTTTGAAACAAAGATGGCTTCCTCTGCTTCTTTACTTCCATTCCTTCTGTGTTTTAGTCTTTCTATAATATTGCCAATGCTTAAGCTTCTGACTATGTCTACACCACTTTCCAAAGTTATCCCTAAGCTAGCTCTGTGAAGCAATAATTAATAGTGATTTGCATCATTTGACAAATATTCTATTGATCACATTTCATGCCCAGGCTTTGGCATTTATACCAGGCACATTAATCAGCATGGCCACTATTCCAAGAAAAGTTCCTGTATACAGCCTTTACTTCCAGGCAGCTCAAAGAATCCAGATTTAGAGCATTCACTTCATCTTATATGCAAAGAAGAAGTTAACAAAATTTACCACCAGAAATCTACTGTTAATGAAAGAAAATGTTTACAACAAATCAGTCTTTTTTGGTTTGTTTAAGAAACACACACGCACACACACACATACACACACACACACATTTACAATACATTACTTCATGTATTTTAATGCCTTTCTCAAAGTCTACTAAAACTAAAAATAGAAGGGTTTATGTCTTCTTACTCTTCAAATTCTCAGCTCTTAGAAAATAGAGAAGACATCAAATAAAATTTTAAGAAATGAATATACTGATTAAAATATTGATGTTATTAGGTATATTTGATCTACTTTGATTAAAATGTTTCTTTTGTTTAAAAAAAGTAACCTTTTGCAGAAGTTCAGAATAACCCATTTTGCTTTAATAATCAACAATTATGGGGAGAGAGATCCAAGATGGCTGATCACTAGCAGCTCGGGATTGTAGCTCCCAGTGAAAGCACAAAGAACAAGAGGACGCCACACTTTCAGATGAATTCTTGTTGCTCACACACCAGGAGATTCCCAGAGGAGGAGCCCCACGGGTTGCCAGCGCGACTCTTGTGACCGGCGAGGCGGTTTTGCCAGTGTCTTGGAGCGTCGGTTCTTCCTGCAGAGTCAGAAAAGCACCATAAATCTTAATGCTGCTGTTTTAGTTGGCGCAGTGGGCTGCTCAGATTTCAGCTCTGAGAATCAGCAATTTGGACATCCACTCAGAAACCAATTACAAAGATGGTAATTATAAAGACCACAGATGGATAAATCTACAACAAAGGGAAGAAAACAGCTAAAAAAGGCTGAGAATACCCAAAACCAGAACGCCTTTCCCTCAGCAGGGGATCACAGTTCCTCATCAGCAATGAAACAAGGCCTGATGGAGAACGAGTGTGTTTCAATTACAGAAGCAGACTTCAAAATGTGGATAATAAGAAACTTCTGTGAATTAAAAGAACTTGTTCTAACACAATCCAAAGAAACTAAGAACTTTGAAAAAAGGTTTGATGAAATGTTAACAAGAATACACAATTTAGAGAGGAATATAAGTGAATTGATGGAGCTGAAAAACACAATATGAGAACTTCATGAAGTATGCACAAGTTTTAACAGCCGAATTGATCAAGCAGAAGAAAGGATATCAGAGGTCGAAGACCAACTCAATGAAATAAAACAAGAAGACAAGATTAGAGAAAAAAGGATAAAAAGGAATGAGCAAAGTCTCCAAGAAATATGAGACTATGTGAAAAGACCTAATCTACGTTTGATAGGTGTACCTGAATGTGACGAAGAGAATGAATCCAAGCTGGAAAATACGCTTCAGGACATTATTCAGGAAAATTTTCCCAGCCTAGTAAGGCAGGATAATATTCAACTCCAGGTAATACAGAGAACACCACAGAGATATTCCTCAAGAAGAGCAACTCCAAGGCACATAATCGTCAGATTCACCAGGGTTGAAATGAAGGAGAAAATACTAAGAGCAGCCAGAGAGAAAGGTCAGGTTACCCACAAAGGGAAGCCTATCAGACTTACAGCAGATCTCTCAGCAGAAACCCTACAAGCCAGAAGAGAGTGGGGGCCAATATTCAACATCCTTAAAGAAAAGAACTTTCAACCCAGAATTTCACATCCGGCCAAACTAAGCTTCACAAGTGAAGGAAAAATAAAGTTTTTTGTGAATAAGCAAGCACTCAGAGATTTCATCACCACCAGGCCTGCTTTGCAAGAGCTTCTGAAAGAACCACTACACATAGAAAGGAACAAACAGTATCAGCCTTTCTAAAAAAATTATCAAAAAGAGCATCAATATAATGAAGAATTTACATCAACTAATGGACTAAATAGCCAGCTAATGGCAATATTAAACTCACATATATTATTATTAATTCTAAATTTAAATTGACTAAATCCCCCAATCCAAAGACAGGCAATTTGAATAAAAAACTAAAACCCATCAGTATGCTGCATCCAGATCCATCTCACATTCAAGGATACACAAAGACTCCAAACAAGGGATGGAGAAAGATTTACCAACCAAACAGAGAGCTAAAATAAATAAATAAAAAGCAGAAGTTACAATTAAGCAACAAAGATCAAAAGAAGCAAAGAAGGACATTATATAATGATAAAAGGATCAATGCAACAACAAGAAGAGCTAAAGATCCTAAATAGATACGCACCCAATACAGGAATACGCAGACATACAAGACTTATAAAGAGACTTAGACTCCCACACAATAATAGTGGGAGACTTCAACATTAATATTAGACAGATCAATGAGACAGAAAATTAACAGCGATATTCAGGACCTGAACTCAGATCTGGAACAAGTAAATGTAATTAACATTTATAGAACTCTCCACTTTAAATATACAAAATATACACTCTTATCAGTACCACATCATATCAACTTAGAAGTTTAAACGAAATGTTGGTTGGCTCCTTGTTTGTTATTCTCTTCCCTCATTTTCTTTTATATCTCCATTATTAAGGACAATTATAGGCATACCCGTATTCAGACTGCATTCTAGCCCGGGCAATAAAGCAATACCCCCATCCTCTCTCCCTCTTCCTCTTTCTCTTTTTTCCTCTTCTTTATTCTTTTTCTAAAAAAAAAAAAAAAATCTGCCTCATCTATGTCCTCTCCTAGAAACCTTCCTGTGTTCTGCATATAAAAAATAAATAAATAAATAAAAATAAAAATAAAAATAAAAATAAAAATATACAGTATTAACTATAGTCACCTTGATGTGCAATGAAACACTAGAGCTTATTCTTCCTAACTGTAACTTTATACTCACTGACCAATGTCTCCCTTCTCCCTGCCAACCTCTCTCCACCCCCACCCAAAAAAAAAAAAAAAAGAGAAGGACATTACCAATGTGGCCCTGACCTTTAATAAATGTCATTATTGCTTGATACCAACCTGGGCTATCCTTATTGTTCCAACCAATAGGATAGATGATTTGCTGAGGTTTGGGAGCTTCTGCCCTCCGGAGCGTCCCAGATCTCCCAAAATTTGGTTCAGAGCTAAGGCTGATTTTGCTTTACAGCTCCTTTTATGTAGTTTTTCTCATTTCTGGTAAGGAAGACAAGTTGTTCTGCTTCCATGATGGTGGAGAGCAGGCACTTCCTTTCTTGCTTGCTTCTGACAGGAAAGGTGAGTGTGAATTTTTTCCTACTTCTAAGATGGTAGAGAACAGTCATCAGCCTGAGCCTTATTTCCAAGTAAGTGGCTAAATTAGAGATTTGTCTTAAAATTTTTCCTTAATGACTAAAAGTTAAGATTACCAACCACTTAGTTTTAATTTCTCCTTAACATTATGATACTCAGTAATCATATTTATTGTGCATTTTTAATTTTCTTAACTTTTTTTATTTATTTATGTTTGGGATTTTGTTGTGATTTCACTTTTCTTTCATCAATTATGACTATATCTTTCTGACTTGGTCAAATCCAAGGGAATATTCAAATTTTAGGAAGCAAGTCATCTGAATTGGCTAAAACTCTTGTAGCTGCCAAGTACATATTTTCTAATTTGCAGAAATTTCTTCTTCTTTTTTTTTAACCTAGTTAAAAAAATTTTCTGTCCACATTAGGCCATCTTTTACCATCCAAGGCCAGACTGAAGGAGCAATGGTGACCTTCCAATCCTAAGATTCTGCCCTGTTCCCTACAGCAACCTGAGTTTGGTTCCTAAGTCTAGTTCTTTCTGGTTTGGTATTTGTTACTTTTAAAATATCAGCAGTTTTTCCCAGCTATGATGTGGTAGTAAGAGATTCAAAAGGATTTTCTTTAAGAGCTTTATAATTAAGAGCAGACTGGGGACAAGAGATCCAAGATGGCTAATCACTAGCAGCTCGGGATTGTAGCTCCCAGTGAAAGCGCAAAGAACGAGAGGACACCGCACCGTCACATGAATTCTTGTTGCTCACGCACCAGGAGATTCCCAGTGGAGGAGCCCCACAGGTCGCTATCGCGACTCTTGTGACCGGCGAGGCGGTTTTGCCGGTGCCTCAGAGCGTCAGTTCTTGATGCAGAGTCAGAAAAGCACCATCAATCTTAACGCTGCTGATTTAGTCAGCGCAGTGGGTTGCTCAGATTTCGGCACTGAGAATCAGTAAGTTGGACGTCCACTCAGAAACCCAATTACAAAGACGGTAAATACAAAGACCACAGATGGATAAATTTATATCGAAGGGAAGAAAACAGCCAAAAAAGGCTGAGAATACCCAAGATCAGAACGCCTCTCCCTCAGCGGGGGATCACAGTTCCTCATCAGCAACGGAACAAGGCTTGATGGAGAACGAGTGTGTTCCAATTACAGAAGCAGGCTTCAAAATGTGGATAATGAGAAACTTCTGTGAATTAAAAGAACTTGTTCTAACTCAATCTAAAGAAACAAAGAACTTTAAAAAAAGGTTTGACGAAATCTTAACAAGAATACACAATTTAGAGAGGAATATAAGTGAATTGATGGAGCTGAAAAACACAATACGAGAACTACGTGAAGTATGCACAAGTTTTAACAGCCGAATTGATCAAGCAGAAGAAAGGATATCAGAGGTCGAAGACCAACTCAATGAAATAAAACAAGAAGACAAGATTAGAGTAAAAAGGATAAAGTCGAACGAGCAAAGTCTCCAAGAATTATGGGACTATGTGAAAAGACCTAATCTACACTTGATACGTGTACCTGAATTTGACGAAGAAAATGAATCCAAGCTGGAAAATATGCTTCAGGATATTATTCAGGAAAATTTTTCCAACCTAGTAAGGCAGGATAATATTCAACTCCAGGTAATACAGAGAACACCACAAAGATATTCCTCGAGAAGAGCAACTCCAAGGCACATAATCATCAGATTCACCAGGGTTGAAATGAAGGAGAAAATACTAAGGGCAGCCAGAGAGAAAGGTCAGGTTACCCACAAAGGGAAGCCTATCAGACTTACAGCAGATCTCTCAGCAGAAACCCTACAAGCCAGAAGAGAGTGGGGACCAATATTCAACATCCTTAAAGAAAAGAACTTTCAACCAAGAATTTCACATCCAGCCAACCTAAGCTTCATAAGTGAAGGAAAAATAAAGTTTTTTCTGAATAAACAAGCACTCAGAGATTTCATCACCACTAGACCTGCTTTACAAGAGCTTCTGAAAGAACCACTACACATAGAAAGGAACAAACAGTATCAGCCTTTCTAAAAAATACTAAAAAGATCATCAATAAAATGAAGAATTTACATCAACTAATGGGCAAAATAGCCAGCTAATATTAAATGGCAGTATTAAACTCACATATGTCATTATTAATTCTAAATTTCAATCGACTAAATCCCCCAATCCAAAGACAGACAGCCAATTTGAATAAAAAACTAAAACCCATCAGTATGCTGCATCCAGACCCATCTCACATTCAAGGATACACAAAGACTCAAAACAAGGGATGGAGAAAGATTTACCAACCAAGCAGAGAGCAAAAATAAATAAATAAAAAGCAGAAGTTACAATTTTTGCCTCTGACAAAATAGTCGTTAAAGCAACAAAGATCAAAAGAAGCAAAGAAGGACATTATACAATGATAAAAGGATCAATGCAACAACAAGAAGAGCTAAAGATCCTAAATATATACGCACCCAATACAGGAATACGCAGACATACAAGACTAATAAAGAGACTTAGACTCCCACACAATAATAGTGGGAGACTTCAACATTATTATTAGACAGATCAATGAGACAGAAAATTAACAACGATATCCAGGACTTGAACTCAGATCTGGAACACGTAAGCGTAATTAACATTTATAGAACTCTCCACTTTAAATACACAAAATATACACTCTTATCAGTACCACATCATATCAACTTACAAGTTTAAACGAAATGTTGGTTGGCTCCTTGTTTGTTATTCTCTTCCCTCATTTTCTTTTATGTCTCCATTATAGGACAATTGTAGGCATACCCATATTTAGACTGCATTCTAGCCCGGGCAATAAAGCAATACCCACATCCTCTCTCCCTCTTCCTCTTTCTCTTTCTTCCTCTTCTTTATGCTTTTTCTAAAAAAAAAAAAAAAAGTAGCCGGGTGCGGTGGCTCAAGCCTGTAACCCCAGCACTTTGGGAGGCTGAGGCGGGTGGATCACGAGAAAAAAAAAAAAAAAAAAAAAAAAGCAGATTTCTTATTCTTATTATTATTATGCTTTAAATTCTGTGGTACATGTGCATGTTTGTTACATAGGTATACACATACCATGGGGGCTTCTTGCACCCATCAACCCATGACCTACCTTAGGTATTTCTCCTAATGCTATTCCTCCCCTAGGCCCAACCACAACAGGCCCCGGTGTGTGATATTTTCCTCCCTGTGTCTATGTACTCTCACTGTTCAACTCCCACTTATGAGTGAGAACATGTGGTGTTTGGTTTTCTGTTCTTGTGTCAGTTTGCTGAGAATGATGGTTTCTAGCTTCATCCATGTCCCTGAGAAGGACACAAACTCATCCTTTTTCATGGCTCTATAATATTTCATGGTGTATATGTGCCACATTTTCTTTATCCAGTTTATTATTGATGGACATTTGGGTTGGTTCCAAGTTTTTGCTGTTGTGAACAGTGCCACAGTAAACATACATGTGCATATGTCTGTGGTAGAATGATTTATAATCCTGTGGTTATATACCCAGTAATGGGATTGCTGGGTCCAATGGCATTTCTATTTCTAGATTGTTGAGGAATCACCACACTGTCTTCCACAATGGTTGAACTAATTTACACTCCCACCAACAGTGTAAAAGAGTTCCTATATCTCTACATCCTCTCCAGCATCTGTTGTTTTCTGACGTTTTAAATTATTGTTTTTCTGAAATGACAAGTGATGATGAGCTTTTCATTATATGTTTGTTGGCTTCATAAATGTCTTCTTTAGAGGAGTGTCTGTTTATATTCTTTGCCTACTTTTTGATGGAGTTGGTTTTTTTCTGGTAAACTTAAGTTCTTTATAGATTCCCCATATTAGTCCTTTGTCAGATGGATAGATTGCAAAAATTTTCTCCCACTCTGTGGGTTGCCCATTCACTTCGATGATAGTTGTGTTTTGCTTCATTTTAGTTTTCTGTGAAGAAGCTTTTTAGTTTAATTAGATCTCATTTGTCAATTTTGACATTTGTTGCCATTGCTTTTGGTGTTTTAGTCATGAAGTCTTTGCCTATGCCTATGTTCTGAATGGTATTGCCCAGGTCTTTTTCTAGGGCTTTTATAATTTTGGGTCTTCACTTTTAGTCTTTTATCCATCTTGTGTTAATTTTTGTACAAGGTGTAATTAAGGGGTCCAGTTTCAGTTTTCTGCATATGGCTACCCAGTTTTCCCAACACCTTTTATTAAATAGGTAATCCATTCCCGATGGTATTTTTGGTCTAGTTTGTCAAAGTTCAGATGGTTGTAGATGTGTGGCATTATTTTTGAGGGCTCTGTCCCATTCCATTGCTCTATATATCTGTGTTGGTTCCAGTACCATGCTGTTTTGGTTACTGTAGTTTGGTAGTATAGTTTGAAGTCAGGTAGCATGATGTCTCCAGTGATGTCCTGTTTGCTTTGCTATGCGGGCTCTTTTTTCATCCCATATGAAATTAAAGGCAGTTTTTGGCAATTCTGTAAAGAAAGTCACTGGTAGCTTGATGGGAATAGCATTGAATCTATGAAGTAGTTTGAACCATGGGGCTATTTTTATAATGTTGATTTTTTTGTATCCATGAGCATGGATTTTTAAAATGTGTTTGTGACCTCTCTTATTTCTTTGAGCAATGGTTTGTAGTTCTCCTTTAAGAAGAACTTTGAGTACGGACCCAGGAAGGACAAGGCAGTGGTCTTGGTTCTCCGTGAGTCCATGCTTAACATTGAACTTATATCCCTTTAAATACCAGCTATTTCTCCAATTTAAGTTCATGGAATTCATTCAAATTGCATATATAAACAGTTTCAGTATTGGCTGATGTAGAATGACAGTCTGATAAAATGTTTTCTTGGTATTCAATTAAGTTTTCTTCTACTTGGGTAGGAGTTTTAAAAACAAGTAAGTTTTTTCATTAAAATTCCAGGAAATCTTACACAGTCCTTAAACTATTTGGGATTATTTGACAAATGATGTGATTCTAAAGTTTCCAGAAATCTGTATTCAAGAGCTCTTTTTCATGGTCTTTCCATTATTTCAGGAACCTTCTAAAAGACACCATATTCTAGGACATTTTGTGCTTGTGAAGTTTTCAGAAACTGCATCAGTATTAAGCAGTTAAATGTGGAAATGATGTTAAATAGTTATAGTTACATGATTGACAAGAAAATTTGTTCATTTCTGTGGTCTACAGTTTGTCATGGAAACAATATAATTGATAGCATATATTTTAACGTATTACAATTTTAGGAATTTCATACCATTTTCAAACGTATATGAACATTGATTACAATATAATCTGAAAAGGGTAAAATATTTCTTATTTTGACAGTGTTCCTTATGTAAAAACATGTCAAATAATTCCATATACTTCTCTTTTGGATTTTTCAGTGCCCTCTTGTGCATTCCAAATTAAGAAGTCAAAAAGACTTAATTTTGAAGATAAAATTGGATTTGGGGAAGTGTATCAAATATATTAATATTCATATAAATATACTAAAGGCCTAAAACACTTGATATAAAATGGAATGCCAGGTCACAGTAAGTCATTCATTTAGCCAAAATGGTAACTCAAAAAATGTTTAAAGGCAAAAGCCTTTACTCCTTGATAGAAGACTCAGCTTTTCAAGCAATGTGTGTCTTTCCCTTCTTTTTCCTGTAATTTATTTGAGGAGAGACAGAAATCTTTTTTATTCTTTAATATTATGTTAAAATCATATTCAAGAAAGAAAGCCAAATTTCTCTCTTGCATTAGTGTACTGTTAATGTCAACTCAAATTTTTAATAAAACCTTAAAGATGAATTCATCCAGTCTTCATCAGTTTGACTATAAGTTGAAATTCTTATAAGCTTTTGATAACCTTTTACAAATTTGTATTAAAGCAAAATTAGTGCTCTAAGAAAACCCTAATGTGTTTTTATTCCAATGTTCAATTTATGGAAAAACTGAACAATACTCCTTTAAATTTAGCCAGTGTGTTCACACGGTGTTTCTTTTGCAAGATGACTAGTTCACAAACCTTCCACAACTTGCTCAAACCTTTAGCTTCATTCTATTTAAGTCAAAACACTTTTTAACCTTCTGTACTAAGCAAAATTTACATTCTAATGTCTTATAATGTTTTACTGAAAGCACATTTCATTTTTTCCACAAAGCTTCCATGTAAAACTTTTTCATTAGTTTCAATTACATGTTACTATGTTAGCTCTTAGCAATTTTTTTTTTTTTTTTTTTTTTTTTTTTTTTTTTTTTTTTTTTTGGTGAAACACCTGGCAGGTAAGTGATTTTAATTTTGTACTAAGTATGAAGCCTAGGACACCAGACACAAGTGCATGTAAAGTCTGACTTTTTAAAGCATAGCCAGGGAGCATGGCTAACTCCACATGTTCCCAGAATCTAGTGACTCCAAAGCAGGTAAGTTGAACGAATTTTAAAAGTCAAAAACAGCAGTTTATTACTTTAAAGCATTTTACAAACCTAATATCTGACCTGCCTAATTTAGAGCTAATGTCTTTATTTTACCAATAAACTTTAAACCTGTCTTTATTTCTCAAATATTACTAAAGTCATGCGAAGTAAAAGGTACTAGAGTTCTTATTCTTCTGAAAAAATTAATTTGATTTAAACATTCATTATTTTAAGCCAATTAAAGACCTTTTTTATTTATAAACATCACCCACAACACATAAAAATACACAGAATAGATCCAGTAGTTGTAAGATTTTTCATTTGCCAGTTTTTGGTTTTCTTTTTTCCTTTTTTTTTTTTTTTTTTTTTTTTACAGTGAACTGATGATATTCATATACATAGATTGCCATCAAATGTTTCAATTTAACAGGAGATTATAGAACACACTTTAACAGTATTCTAATTTGAAGAAAATATATATTTAGGTAAGGATTCATAGTATTTATCTTTTATATCACTTTTAATTTAGCATTTGTGTACTGTAACATTTCTATATATAATATTTTATGTATGTTACTCATGTTTGTAAAGATTACACATATCTCAGAGGTGAAGACTGTAAATATTAAATGTATTCATTCTCCTATCTTCTGAAGCACTTAAGTCAGAGGAACTAAATTATTCATTCTAATTTGACAACTCACTATCTTGTAACATATTATAGTGCTTAGAAGAGCTCAGTAAAACAAAGCTCTAGTTACCTTGAAATTGTTTGTTTTTAATACTTCATTAGGAAATAAATTCCAGTTCAAATTTTTTAAATTATGCCCCTTGTTCTTCCATGTCTTTCCAACATAGGATTAGAAAGACTTTCTTTATAAGACGAGACTCAGGGAATTAGTACCCCATGTTGAAATTGGCTCTTAGGAAAGCTTCCAGAGAGGAAGTCTTCTAGTTGGGGACTGATAATCCTCATTTTTATTACTGTACACTGTTACTTCCCTGAAAGTAAGGGAGAATCCTTGGGGATTGTGATCTATCTCTCTTCACTTTTCCTGATTTCCCTTCCCATGGTCAGGAATTTTTTTTAAATTTTTTTAAATTTTTTTAATTTTTTTTTTTTTGTAATTAAGTTCTGAAGTGCATGTGCAGATCTTGCAGGATTGATGCATAGGTAAACACATGTCATGGTGGTTTGCTGCCTGCATCCCCCCATCACCTACATGAGGCACTTCTCCCAATGTTCTTGTGCTGTGTTTTTCAGCTCCATGAAGTCATTTATGTTCTTCTCTAAGCTGATTATTCTAGTTAGCATTTCATCTAACCTTTTTTAAAGGTTTTTAGCTTCTTTGCATTAGGTTAGAACATGTTCCTTTATCTCAGAGAAGTTTGTTATTACACATCTTCTGAAGCCTGCTTCTGTCAATTCATCAAATTCATTCTCCATCCAGTTTTGTTCCCTTGCTGGTTAGGAGTTGTGATCCCTTGGAGGAGGAGAGTCATTCTGGTCTGTGGCGATTTCATTTTTTTTGTGTTTTTTTATTCCAAACTTTGTGGATTTTTCTACGTTTGGTCTTTGAAGTTGGTGACTTTTGGATGGGATCTCTGAGTGGACATGCCTTCTGTTGATGTTGAAGCTACTTTTTTTTTTTTTTTTTTTTTTTTTTTCAGTTTTTCTTCTAACAGGCCTCTCTGCTATAGAACTACTGGAGGTCCACTGGAGACTGTGTTTGCCTGGGAATCACGTGTGGGGCTGCAGAACAGCAAAGATTGCTGCCTGTTCTTTCCTCTGGTAGCTTCATCCCAGAAGGGTACCCACCAGATATCAGCCAGAGCTCTCCTCTATAAGGTATCTTTTTGGATATATGGGGGTCAGTGAGTCACTTGAGGAGTCAGTCTCTCCCTTATCTGAGCTCAAGTGTTGGGCTGGGAGCTTCATTGCTCCGTTGAGAGCTGCTGGGCAGGGACGTTTAAGTCTGCTGCAGCAGAACTCACAGTTACCCCTTTCTCAGGTGCTCTGTTCCTGGAAGTTGATGTTTTATTTATAAGTCTCTGATGTGCTGCTGCCTTTTTGTGTCAGAGGTGTCCTGCTCAGCAAGGAGGGAGCCTAGTCGCAATCTGCCTGTAGAGGCACTGCTGAGCTGCTGTGGCCTCAGTCCAGATGCTGTGTAAACTTTGCTTTTGTTTACACAGGTAAGGTTAGAACTGCCTTGGCATCGGCGGATGCCCTTCCCCCCACTGAGTTCCATCATCCCGGGTTGAGCTCAAACTGTTCTGCTGACTGCAAAACTGTCATGCCAGTGGGCTTCAGTTGGCTGGTCTTTGTTGTGGGACACCTGCCACTCAAGGTCACTTGGCTCCCTGCCTTCAGCTCCCCTTTTTTCTGGGGAGTGGGAGGCTCTGTCTTGCAGTCATTCCAGGTGCCAGCCAAAATGGCCACTGAGATTTGTGCTTAAAACTCATGGCACTGGCTGAAGTGGCCTCTCAGATTCGTGCTGGTCAGCCACAGCGCTTGTTGGCCCAGCTAAAATCTCCTGGTGCGGGATATAAAGACCATGGGAGAAGTGCAGTATCTGAACTGAAGTGCAGGAGTGGCTTTAGAAGTTCCCCAATGGCCTCTGTTGGGTAGGAGGGACATCCTCCAGCCAGTTGCACTTCCCAGGTGAGTCAGTGCTCCACCCTGCCTCAGTTTGCCCCCCTTAGGCTATGCCCACTGTGCAAGCAGTTCCATTGAGGTGAACCTGGTACCTCGGTTGGAAATGCCGAGGTCACTTGCCTTCTGCATTGTTCTCACTGGGAACTGTGCTCCAGAGCAGTTCCTATTCTGCCATCTTGGCAGAAGTATGGAAGCTTCTAAAGAAGCTTTAAGTGCTAGTAAATATAGATTAAATGAATGAATGATAGATAAGCAAAAGAATTCGAGAAAGAAGGCAGAAGGAAAAAGGAAGAAGAGACAGAAGAAAATGGAGGAGACCAGTGTGTGGGGGGCGGGGGGAGGAGAAGAGAGAGAACTAGTGGCTGTAATAATTTTATTTTAAAAACATTATCTACAATAATTAATATCACCCAATAGAAAAGTGTTATTTAAGGGGAACATTCAACCCATCAGTAATGAAAAGCAGCTAGTTCACTGAAATTGATATTCCATATCATCAACTAAGTCAAATATATTTTATTAATAATATTTGATTGATGAGAGAAGTAGCTTTTCTGTTTCTATTTTGGAGAGATAATCAAAACAAATGCCAGTGTTTACTATCCTTTCAAGCCATGTCCTCATATGTTTTAATTTTAGTTGGATAAGGGAAAAATGACTGTGGATAGTGACATTCCTCATTACTGTGACAACAGTCTCTCAAAGTTCTCACAGCACAATAATATAGTTTTACAGACCCATTTATCAAATACTTTCACCCGAAATTGAGAAAATATTTAAGGAGAATGAAACCAACTGGTGATTCTATTCTCATCATTTTTTAAGAATTTTTTTAAAATTTTACTTTAAGTGCATAGTATATCTGGCATTTCTCCCCAAGTTATCCTTCCGCACCCTCCACTCCCTCGCCACCCTCCACTGTCCCTCTCCTAACCCCCACAACTGCCCCCAGTGTATGATGCTTTTCTCCCTGAGTTCACGTGTTCTCATTGTTCCACACCCACCTATGAGTGAGAACATGTGGTGTTTGGCTTTCTGTTCTTGTGTCAGTTTCCTGAGAATGATGGTTTCCAGACTCATCCAAGTTCCTGTGAAGGACACGAACTCATCGTTTTTTATGGCTGCTTACTATTCCATGGTGTATATGTACCACATTTTCTTTGTCCAGTCTATCATTGATGGGCATTTGGGTTGGTTCCAGGTCTTTGCTATTGTACACAGAACTGCAATGAACATATGTGTGCATGTGCCTTTATAGTAGAACAATTTATAGTTCTTTAGGTATATACCCAATAATGGGATTTCTGGGTAAAATGGAATTTCTATTTCTAGATCCTTGAGAAATCGCCACACTGCCTTCCACAATGGTTGAACTAATTTACACTCCCCTCCCCCAACTGTGTAAGAGTGTTCCTATTTGTCCACATTCTCTCCAGTATCTGTTGTCTCTAGATTTTTTTGATGATCGTCATTCTAAATGGCATGAGATGATATCTCAATGTGGTTTTGGTTTGCATTTCTGAAATGACCACTGATGATGAGCATTTTTTCATGTTTCTTGGCCTCATATATGTCTTCTTTTGAAAAGTGTCTGCTCATATCCTTTTCCCACTTTTACATGGGGTTGTTTGATTTTTTTTTTCTTGTACATCTATTTTAGTTCCTTGTAGATTCTGGATATTAGCCCTTTGTCAGATGGGTAGATCACAAACACTTTTTCCCATTCTCTTGGTTGCTGATTCACTCTAATGGTGATCTTTTTGCTGTACAGAAGCTGTGGAGGTTAATTAGATCACATTTGTCTATCTTGGCTTTTATTGCTATTGCTTTTGGTGTTTTAGTTAGGAAGTCCATGCCTATGCCTATGTCCTGTATGGTTTTGCCTACATTTTCTTCTAGAGTTTTTATGGTGTTAGGTTTTATGTTTAAATATTTGATCCATCTGGACTTAATTTCAGTGTAAGGTGACAGGTAGGGGTCCAGTTTCTGCTTTCTGCATATTGCTAACGAGTTTTCCGGACACGATTTATTAAACGTGGAGTCCTTTCCTCATTGGTTGTTTTGCCAGGTTTGTCAAAGATCAGATGGTTGTAGATGTGTGGTGTTTCTTCTGGGGTCTCTATTTTGTTCCATTGGTCTATGTCTCTGTTTTGGTACCAGTACCATGCTGTTTTGATACCAGTACCATGCTGTTTTGATTACCATAGCCTTGTAGTATAGTTTGAAGTCTGGCAATGTGATGTCCCTGGCTTTGTTCTTTCTGCTTAGAATTGTCTTGGCTATGTGGGATCTCTTGTGATTCTATATGAAGTAGAAAGTGTTTTTTTTTTTTTTTTTTTTTTTCAATTCTGTGAAGAAGTTCATTGGTAGCTTGATGGGGATAGCATGGAATCTATAATTACTTTGGGCAGTATGGCCATTTTCATGATACTGATTCTTCCTAACCCTGAGCATGGAATATTTCTCCATCTGTTTGTGTCCTCTGTTGTTTTGTTGAGCAGTCGTTTGTAGGTCTCCTTGAAGAGGTCCTTTACATCCTTCTTTAGTTGTATTCCTTGGTGTTTTATTCTCTTTGTAGCAGTTGTGAATGGGAGTTTACTCATGATTTGGCTCTCTGTTTGTCTGTTGGTATATAGGAATGCCTGTGACTTCTACAAAATTATTTTGTATCCTGAGACTTTGCTGAAGTTGCTTATCAGTTTCAGAAGATTTTGGACTGAGATGATGGTCTTCTAAATATACAATCATGTCATCTGCAAATAGAGACACTATGACTTCCTTATTTCATAATCAATTACCCTGTATTTCTATTTCTTGGCTGATTGCTCTGGCTAGAATATCCAATAATATGTTGAATAGGAGTGGTGAGAGAGGGCATCCTTGTCCAGTGCCTGATTTCAAAGGAATTCTTCCAGCTTTTGCCCGTTCATTATGATATTGAACTGAACAAGCTGTAGGCTTGTCATACATAGATTTTATCATTTTATGCTAAATTCCGCCAGTACCTAGTTTATTGAGAGTTTTTACCATGAAGCGCTGTTGAATTTTATCAAAGACCTTCTCTGCATCTATTGAGATAATCATGTGTTTTTTGACTTTGGTTCCTTTATGTGATGGACTACATTTATGGATTTGCATATGTTCAACCAGCCTTGCATTCCTGGGGTGAAGCCTACTTGTTCGTGACAGATAAGCTTCTAGATGTGCTGTTGTAGTCAGTTTGCCAGTATTTTATTGAAGATTTTTTCATCGATATTCATCATGGAGATTGGGCTGAAGTTTTCTTTTTTAGTTGATTCTCTGCCCGGTTTTGGTATCAGGATGATGTTGGTCTCACAAAATGAGTTAGGGAGGATTCTCTCTCTTCGTATTGATTGATAGTTTCAGAAGGAATGAAACCAGCTTCTTTTTGTATTTCTGGTAGAATTCATCTGTGAACCCTCTGGACCTGGACTTTGTTTGGTTGGTAGGCTATTGATTCCTGCCTCTACTTCAGCCCTTGTTATTGATCTACTCAGGGTTTCAACTTCCTCCTGGTTTCGTCTTGGTAGAGTACAAATGTCGAGGAATTTATTCATTTCATCCAGGTTTACTGGTTTATATGCATAAAGTTATTTGTAGTAATCTCTGATTGTAGTTTGTATTTCTGTGGAGTCAGTGGTGATATCCCCTTTATCGTTTTCTATTGCATCTATTTCATTCTTCTCCCTTTTCTTTTTTATTAATCTGGCTAGGGCTCTGTCTATTTTGTTGATCTCTTCAAAAAATCTGCTCCTGGATTTATTGATTTTATGAAGGGCTTTTTGTGTCTCTGTCTCCTTCAGTTCTGTTCTGATCTTAGTTAATTCTTGTCTTCTGCTAGCTTTTGAGATTTTTTTGACCTTTCTCTTCTAGCTCTTTTAATTTTTACAATAGAGTGTCAATTTTAGATCTTTCCTTGCTTCTCTAGTTGGCATTTATTACTATAAATTGCCTTCTCGACACTGTTTTAAAAGTGTCCCAGAGATTCTGGCACGTTGTGTCTTTGTTCTCATTTGTTTCAAAGAACATCTTTATTTCTGCCTTCATTTCATTGTTTATCCAGTCGACATTCAGGAGCCAGTTGTTCTATTTTCATGAAGTTCTGCAGTTCTGAGTTAGTTTCTTAATTCTGAGTTCTAATTTGATTGCATATGGTCTGAGAGACGGTTATGATTTCATTTGTTTTGCATTTACTTAGGAGTGATTTATTTCAAATTATGTGGTCAGTTTTAGAGTAGGTGCTGTGTGGTGCTGAGCAGAAAGTATATTCTATGTATTTGGGTTGGATATTTCTGTAGATGTCTATTAGGTCTGCTTGGTCCACATCTGAGTTCATGTCCTGGACCTCCTTCTTAATTTTCTGTCTCAATGATATGTCTAACAGTGACAATGGAGTGTTAAAGTATCCCATTATTATTATGTGGGAGTCTAAGTCTCTTTGTAAGTCATTAAGGACTTGCATTATGTTCCTCGGTGCTACCCTGGTGCTCCTGTATTGAGTGCATAAATATTTAGGATCGTTAGCTCTTCTTGTTGCATTGATCCTTTTACCTTTATGTAATGCCCTTCTTTGTGTCTTTTGATCTTTGTTGTTTTAAAGTCCATTTTATCAGAGACTAGGATTGCAGCTCCTGCTTTTTATTTGCTCTCAATTTGCTTGACACGTCTTTCTGCATCCCTTTATTTTTAGCCTACATGTGTCCTTGCACAAGTGATGAGTTTCCTGAATACAGCACACTGATGGGTTTTGACATTTTATGCAATCAGATGGTCTATGTCTTTTAATTGGGTCATTTAGTCCACTTACATTTAAGGATAATTTTGTTATGTGTGAATTGGATACTGCCATTTTGACGCTAGCAGGCTGTTTTGTCCTTTAGTTGACACATTGTCTTCATTGTATCGATGGTCTTTACCATTTGGTACATTTTTGGAGTGGCTGTTACTGATTGTTCCTTTCCTTGATTAGTGCTCCTTTCAGGAGCTCACGTAAGGCAGGCCTGGTGGTGAGAAAATCTCTCAGTAATTGCTTGTCCATAAAGGATTTTCTTTCTCCTTAGAATGTGAAGCTTAGTTTGGTTGGATATTAAATTCTAGGTTGACAGTTATTTTCTCTAAGGATGTTGAATATTGGCCCCCACTCTCTTCTGGCTTGTAGGGTTTGTGTGGAGAGATCCGCTGTGAGTCTGGTGGGCTTCCCTTTGAGGGTAACCCGACTTTCTCTTCTGCTACCCTCAGCATTTTTTCCTTCATTTCGACCCTGGTGAATCTGACGATTATGTGTCTTGGGGTTGCTCTTCTTGAGGTATATCTTTGTGGTGTTCTCCATACTTCCTGGACTTGCCTGCCTTGCTGGGTTGGGGAAGTTCTCCTGGATAATATCCTGAAGAGTGTTTTCCAGCTTGCATTCATTCTTTTTGTACATTGAGGTACGCCTATCAAACGTAGATTAGGTCTTTTCACATAATCACATATTTATTGGAGGCTTTGTTCATTTCTTTTCACTCTTTTCTCTCTATTCTTGCCTTCTTATTTTACTTCATTGCATTGATTTTCAATCTCTGATATTTTTTCTTCTGCTTGGTCAGTTCTGCTTTTGAAACTTGTGTATGCTTCATGAAGTTGTTGTGGTGTGTTTTTCAGCTCCATCAAGTCGTTTCTATTCTTCTCTAATCTATTTATTCTAATCAGTATATCATCTAACATTTTTTCTAGGTTCTTAGTTTCTTTGCATTGGGTTAGCACATGTTCTTTTAGCTCTGAGAATTTTGTTATTACCTTCTGAAGCCGATTTCTGTCAATTCATCAGATTCATTCTCCATCTGTCTTTGATCCTTAGCTGGTGCGGAGTTATGATCCCTTGGATGAGAAGAAGTCTTCTGGTTTTTGGTGTTTTCTTCCTTTTTGCACTGGTTTCTTCCCATCTTAGTGGATTTATCTACCTGTGGTCTTTGTACTTGGTGACTTTCAGGTGGGGTCTCTAAATGGATGCCCTTTTTATTGATGTTGAAGCTATTTCTTTCCACTTAGTTTTCCTACTAACAGTCAGGCCCCTTTGCTGCAAGATCACTGGAGGTGCTCTCAAGATCCCACTCACCTGGAGATCACCCATGGGGCTGCAGAACAGCAAGGGTTGCTGCCGGTTTCTGCCTCCGCTATCCTCATACCACAATGGTATCCACCAGATGTTGGCCTGAGCTTTCCTTTATGAGGCGTCTTTTTGTGTATATGGGGCTCAGAGAATTGCTTGAGGAGACATTCTGTCCCTTATAAGAGCTCAAGTGCTGTGCTGGGAGTTCTGCTGTTTCATGCAGAGCTGCTGGGCTGGTACCTTTAACTCTGCTGCAGCTGAACTCATAACCTGCTGTTTTCCCAGGTGCTCTGTCCTAGGAAGGTCAGCCTTATTTATAAGTTCCTGCCATGCTGCTGCCTTTTTTCATAGATGCCCTGCCTGGTACAAAGTAGTCTGCATTGGTAGTGGCAGACTTCCTTGGTATTGGGGGATGCCCTTCCCCCCACGAAGTTGGGCCATCCCAGTTTCAGCTGCGTTTGTTGTGAAACTCTTAATCCAGAGTGTTTCAGATTTCTTGTCTCGTGGGTGTGGTACCCATCAAGCCAGATCACATCACCTGGTTTCCTGTCTCAACCCCCTCCCTTTCAGTTGAACGGACAGCTCTGTCTCCCAGGCATTCCAGGCACCAGTTGAAATGGCCACCCAAACTTTTGCGAGTTTCTTTGTCCTGATGCATCCCTGGCTGAAACTCCTGAAATGAAAACTCATGGCACTTTTATGCTCAGGAATCTCCTGGTCTGTTGGCAGTGGAAACTTATTTGGAAATGTAGTGAGCACTCACTTTCTGCACTGTTCTTTCTGGGAACTACATTCCGAAGATGTTCCTATTCAGGCATCTTGGATCTTCCTTAATCTTATGATTTCTAAGAAAAACTCTATAAATCGTATCTTATTTATTATTAAGATTTTGAATTAAAGGCTTCTTTTGTATTATGTGCTTACACCAAAGATGTAACGGTGATTTTCTGGAGGATCACTAGAACTAGCATCAGACAACATAGGGAAAATTCTTCACAATATACTATATACATCTGTGTGTATTACACACATGTACATATAAATACACACACACACATATATACACACCTATACACACACACACACACACACACACACACGTTTATTTCAAAACAGAGTCTCACACAGTCTGTAGCCCAGGTTGGAGTGCAATGGCATGATCTCAGCTCACAGCAACCTCCACCTCCTGGTTCATATGATTCTCCTACCTAAACCTTTTGAGTAGCTGGGATTATAGGTGCACACCACCATTCCTGGTTAATTTTTTTATTTTTAGTAGAGATGAAGTTTCTCTATGCTGGCCACACTGGTCTCGAACTTCTGATCTCGTGATCCATGCACCTCAGCAGCTAGGATTATAGGTGTGAGCCACTGTGCCCAGCCACATGTAGAAGTGCAGTACTACATACAACACTGAACATTACATGCTGCTGGGATTACAGGTGTGAGCCACAGTATCCAGCTGCATATATTTTTTTTATTTCTCTTTTTAAGAATCCTGATCTTACATGAGTTCACAGTTGTATGTAGAAGTGCAATGCTTAGATCCAGATGTGTACATACAGGATACAATACTTAGATTTAAGTTATGAATAAATGTAATTCTTATAACTGACTATAACAGTATTAGAAAAGTCATATATTGATAAAACCTTCTTCAGATAAAGGAACTTAAAAACTTAGAGGAACAGCTTCTGTCCAAATATATGCATAGCTAAGGCTCTTACAATGGTGTGGTTTATAGGATAGATATCAGAGTGTAAATCCAATTTTAAAAACGTAGTCAAATGTATTAATCTTATATTTTATGCCTATGATTATTTTGTAATTCAGAGAAAGGCTTTTCCAATTCTGAACTTCTTTAAAATCCTCTAGTGATTTGTTTTTCATGGTGTTTAAATCAATATTGAAACTTTCTGGAATTTACACTTTATTAGGTTTGAAGTTTTGTCCAACTTTTTTTCAGTTACATATTCACCATGGGAATTCTTTCATTATACAAATATACATCTTATGCTTTAAATTCAGAGAAAATTATGATATGTTATTCTATTGTGTGCTAACTAAAATGTTGCTTTTTTGACTTAGAGTTCTCTTAGCCATAAGAAAGAAAAAGATCTCTTGCATGAAAATAGCATGTTCTGGAAAAAAATTGCCATGCTTAGACTGGAACTAGACAAAATTCAACAGCAGAACCTGCTAAGGGAAAAAAATTTTTTTGGAGGACATTGAAAGTGTGAAAGAAAAGAATGCTAATATTCAAAAGGCTATAAAATTGGATAAGGAAGAATGAACAAAGACAGTATTTAAAGACAGTGGACAACTTAGCATTTTGACAACGAAGAATAAAATGGTCAGTTCTGAATTGGAGAATGTAAGACACAACTTGGAAACACTGGAAATGGAAATTCAATCATGTCATTGTAGACTGGCTACTGCTCTACATGACTGTGACCAAAGCCAGATAGGAGAAAGCAACTTCTTTCCAGAGAACAAAACCTCAACAGGTTTATTTACAGGAGACAATGAATTCTCATACATCTAACCTGAAAGAGAACAGCAAGATTCTTTCTGAACAACTGTAATGGTTATTGTAAAAATTAACAGCCTAAAAATTCAGCTCCATCACACAAGATAAACTGTGAAAGAAAAGACAGGACAGGCTGCCATCTTTCCTGTTGGAGGAACTTAATTATTCCAGCCTGTGGGCATTGGAGAGTACAAACCGACCAGGGGCAGAAGAGTTCCCGCAGCACAGCACAGCTGCTTTACCAAATCATGGCCAGACTGCTTCTGTAAGCAGGCTCCTGATCCTGTTCCTTCTTACTGAACAGGACCTCCCACCCGGTGCTTACAGCTACCCTCACAGGTGTTCCCTGGCCAATGGAGATTTGAAACATTCCTTAGACAGAGCTCCCACAGAGAAAGGCAGGCCACCATCTTTGCTGTTTGGATGACTAGGTTCTGGCCTGAGGGCTTTGTAGAACCCAAGCTGACCAGGGGTGTAAGTGGTAGCTCAGCACAGCAGAGCCACCTCGCAAAAACATGGCCAGACCCTTGTTTAAGTCAATCCCCAACCACATTTCTAATCACTGGGTACAGCCTTTCAACCAGGGTCTCTGGCTGCCTTCACTGCTGTTCTCTGGCTGACAGATGTTTCAGGCCTCCTTGAATCAGAGCTTCCAGAGAGAGGACCAGACTGTAATCTTTGTTGTTTGGGCAACTCAGCCATTTCAACCTTGGGACTTCAGAGTGTCTGAGGGAACCAGGGGCTGAAGCGAACCCCCAGCACAGCACAACTGCTCTACAGAAACATGGCCAGACTTTTTTAAAAGCAAGTCTCTGATCTTGTTCCTCCCGACTAGACAAGACTTCTGAACTTGTTTCCAGCCACCTCTCGTAGTTGTGTCCAGATTGGCAACAGGATTGTACCTCAGTGGTACAGAGGTCCCAGAGGAAGAGGCAGGCTATTATCTTTGTCTTTTTGCAGGCTTCGCTAGTGATACCTTGAGTCACTGGAAGATATGAGGCAATTAGGGACTGGAGTGGACCCCCAGTATACCACAGCAGCCTTATGGGAAAGTGGCTGAACCGTTACATGGGTGCTGGCTTCCATATCTCCTCGATGAGCAGGTCCTCCTGGCTTGGGTCTTTATCCAGGACCCCACTGAAGCCAACAAGCCAGTAGCAACTTGGCAATTTCTTGGACAGAGCTTCACAGATCGACTGAAATCCTCTCTGCCACTGCCTCTGCAGTGGATCTGCCCTTGTTACCTTCAGAATATCAAGAAAGCAAAGACCCTAAGTGCCATATTGATAACTCTAACAAACTGCAGTTGACCCAAGGAACAAGGCAGTCCATCTCTTGTGGATACCACATACCCCCCACTGCTTATCACTGGACAGGGAACTCTGGCTTGGGCCCATAGAACAGACCCTCTATCCTGTGATGATTACACTAAGTGATGGCTAACTCACATCTCTCTGGGGTAGAGCCCCCAGGAGACAAGCAAAGTGATGGAGCAGGAAGCCAGCTGATGTGAAGCCCAGAGGGCAGGCACAGCTATCTCTCTAGGCTCTACTTGGTCTTATGAGACACTTTATCCCAACACTTTAGGACTGTGGAGGTCTGATCAGCCATATCTCATGTGAAGATTGCCCAGCAGAGATCAGGTATGTGATTTTCCCTATTAATAAAAGGATACTTGCTTAAAAAAGAAGTCTGGCCACGTTTTTGTAGAGTAGCTGTGCTGTGCTGGGGCCTCATTTTTCAGAGAGTTATCTGAGGCGTGATATCTACTGGGCATTCTTGCACATGAGATGAAGCTGGTCTGACCTCAGCACTCCTTAGTCTGCTTGCCTCTCCCAGGGCCCCAGCCTGGCCACACCTGCCTACAGGGCACTCTCAGCTGCCCACACCTTTGTTTCTGTGCCAGTGGACCATGCCTGAGCAGTGAAGAGATGCAGCAAAGCGGACCCTTCAGGCACGCACCCGTCTCTACATTGCCTCTCCATACTGAAGCTCTTTATACACAAACGTCCTACATCATTTTGCTGGTGTGTGTTTACATGAGTGGATTTTGCTGCACTTGCCCTACCAGCACATGGGACTGTAGCACACACTTCAACCCACACCAACTCCCATTGAAGAAAGAGCCATGGCAGGCAGAGGAACAAAATCACAACCTCTGCCAACACCTTCTCCTTGTTCTAATTCTGTGCACGAAAGGGAATGCTAATATACGTTGAGTGGTCATTGCTGCTTAGGGGGTCACAGAGACGGCACCCAGACATGCACAGGCCAGCACCCCAGACTGAACCAACACTACCACCAGTGCAACAGCACACACAGCAGGGGTCTTCTGGCCGCCACCAAACTGTCTTGCCTCCACCACTTCCACCACTGGGCAAATGCCAACAGGGAAGCAGGCAGTTTTGCATCTGCTAACACTCCGCCACAGCTGCCACACTTTGCTGCCTTCAGTGCAGTAGACTCCAAACTTTGAGGAGCCAGAGAACAAAGTTGAGACCCAATATAAGTTTCCCAGAGTTAAAGCACACAGCCCAGGAATTGAGAGATGAATTTTGGCCCCCTAAAATCCTCCAAAACCAAAGGCAGCTGCCTGATTCTACCTTAAACCACAATCAAACCCTCAAGATCATCAAATATGATAAAAGAAAAATATCCTGTGCAAAGGTCAGCAACCTCAAAGGTTGAAGGTGAATAAGCTCATAAAGATGAGGAAGAATCAGTGCAAGAACACTGAAACTCAAGAAGTCAGCATGCCTTCTTTCCTCCAGATGATTACATCAACTGTTCAGCCTGTTCAAGTTTTCAGAACTGGCCAGAGGCTGACATGTCTGCAATGATACAAGTAGAATTCAGAATGTGAGTAGAAACAAAGTTCACTAAGTGAAAGAAGTATGTCATCATCCAATGCAAGGAGGCCAAAAATCATTGTAAAACATCGCAGGAGCTAACAGGCAATATATCCAGTATAAACAACATTACTGGTGCTCACTTTGGCAGCACATATATTAAAATTGGAATGATTCAGAGAAGATTAGCATGGCCCCTGCTCAAGGAGGACCTAAAAATTCACGAAGCATTCCATATTTGTAGAAAGAATCAATATCTTGAAAATGTCCATACTACCCAAAGTAATTTATAGATTCAATACTGTCCCCCTCAAGCTACCAATGATCTTATTCACAGAACTGGAAAAACCCACCTTAAACTTCATATGGAATCAAAAGAGAGTGTGCATAGCCAAGACAATGCTAAGCAAAAAGAACAAAGCCAGAGGCATCATGCTACCCGATTTCAAACTATAATACAAAGCTACAGTAATCAAAACAGCATGGTACTGGTACTAAAACAGAGAAATAGACCAATGGAACAGAACAGAGGTCCTGGTGGCAATGCCACACATCTACAACCATCTCATCTTTGACAAACCTGACAAAGACAAGCAATGGGAAAAGGATTTCTTGTTTAATAATTGTTGTTGGGAAAACACGCTACCAGTGTCCAGAAAGCAGAAACTGGACCTCTTCCTTTCACCTTACAGTAGAATTACCTCCAGATGGATTAAAGACCTAGACATAAGACCTAATGCCATAAAAAAATCTAGACAAAAAATAGGCAAAGCCATTCAGGACATAGGTGTAGGCAAGTACTTCATGACTAAAACACCAAAAGCATTGGCAACAAAAAGGAAAATAGACAAATGGGACCTTATTAAACTCCAGAGCTTATGTACAGCAAAAGAAACCATCATTAGAGTGAACCAGCAACCAGCAGAATGAGAAACAATTTTTGCAATCTACCCATCTGACAAATGGCTGATATCCATAATCTACAAAGAAATAAAACAGATTTACAAGGAAAAAAACAAGCACACCGGTTCAAAAGTGGACAAAGGATATGAACAGACACTTTTGAAAAGAAGATATATATGAGGCCAATAAACATGTGAAAAAATACTCATCATCACTGGTTATTAGAGAAATCAAAACCACATTGAGATATCACCTCATGCCAGTTAGAATGGTGACCATTAAAAAATCTAGAGACAACAGATACCACAGAGCATGTGGAGAAATAGGAACACTTTTACACTGTTGCTAGGAGTACAAACTAGTTGAACCATTGTGGAAGGCAGTGTGGCACTTGCTCAAGGGCCTGGAAATAGTAATTCCTTTTGACCCAGCAATCCCATTACTGGGTATATACCCAAAGGATTATAAATCATTCTATTAAAAAAAAAAAACATGCACACGTATGTTCACAGTGGCACTGTTTACAATGGCAAAGACCTGAAAACAACCCAAATGTCCAGAGACGATAGACTGGACAAGGAAAATATGACACACATACACCATGGAATATTATGCAGCCACAAAAAGTGATGAGTTTGTGTCCTTTGTAGGGACATGAATCAATCTGGAAACCATCATTCTCAGCAAACTGCCAGAAGAAAGAAAATCCAACACTGCATGTTCTCACTCACAGGCAGGTGATGAATAATGATAACACATGGACACAGGGAGGGGTGCATCACACACTGGGGTCTTTTTGGGGGTGGCCAACAGGGGGACACCAGGGGTTGGGGAGGTCAGGGAGGGATTACCTGAAAAGAAATGCCAGATGTATGTGACGGGATGGAGGCAGGAAACCACATTGCCATATGTGTACCTATGCAACAATTCTGCATGATCTGCATGTGTACCCTATAACCTGAAGTACAGCTTTTAAAAAAAAGAATAAACTGATGTGATAGAGCTGAAAAGCACACTACATGAATTTTTATAATGCAGCCCCATGGTAATTGTGTGTGATTGCCTTATAAAAATTTTTGTAATGTGTGTGGGCACCCAAGGGTGCCCTGTAAAGAGGTGTGGCCAGGCTGGGGTCCTGGGAGATGCAAGCAGACTAAGGAGTGCTGAGGTCAGACCAGCACCATCTCATGTGCAAGACCACCTAGTAGAATAGATCAAGCAAAGGTAAGAGTCTCAGAGCTTGAAAACTGGCTTTCTGAAAGAAAAGAGGCAAGAATGGGAGAAAAGAATAAAAAGGAATGAACAAAAGCTTTGAGAAATAAAGTATTATGTAAAAAGGTGAAATATATGCCTTATTAATGTACCTGAAAGAGATGACAAAAATGTAACCAAATTGGAAAACATATTTCAGAATATCATTCATCAGAATTTCCCCAACCTAGCCAGACAGAACAACATTGAATTCAGGAAATCTAGAGAACCTCAGATATGCCACAAGAAGAACATCTCTAAGACACATAATCATCAGGTTCTCCAAGGTCAAAATGAAATAAAACTTCTCAAAGGCAGCTAGCGAGAAAGACAAGGTCACCTACAAAAGGAATCCCATCAGACCAACAGTGAACTACTCAGCTGAAACCCCACAAGCCAGAAGAGATATTCAACTACTTAAAGAAAAAAATTTCAACATGGAATTTCAAGTCCAGCAAAACTAAGTGTCATAAGTGAAGGAGAAATAAGATCATTTTCAGTCAAGCAAATGCTGAGGGAATTCATTACCAGCAGATCTACCTTACAAGAGTTCCTGAAAGTAGAATTTAATATGGAAAGAAAAGATCATCACCAGCCACTACAAAAATGCACTGAATTACACAGACCAGTGATGCTAAAAAAAAACAACCACGTACACAAGTCTGTGAAGTTATCAATTAGGAGTGTGATGACAGGATCAAATATTTACATATCATTGCTAACTTTAAATGTAAATGGGCTAAATGCTCCAATTGAAAGACATAGGGCAACAAGATAGATAAAGAGCCAGACTCATTTGATTATGCTGTCTTTAAGAGACCCATCTCACATGAACTCCCACACATAGGCTCAAAATGAATGGAGAAAAATCCTTCAAGTAAATGGGAAACAGAAAAAAGCAGGTGTTGCAATCCTGGTTTCTGACAAAACAGGCTATACGAATAAAGATAAAAAGAGAAGGGCATAGGCCCGGCACGGTGGCTCAATCCTGTAATTCCAGCACTTCGGGAGGCCGAGGCGGGCGGATCATGAGGTCAAGAGTACAAGCCAATCCTGGCCAACATGGTGAAACCCCATCTCTACTAAAAATACAAAAAAAAAAAAAAAAAAAAAAAATTAACTGAGCGTGGTGGCATGGTCCTGTAGTCCCAGCTACCTGGGAGGATGAGGCAGGAGAATTGCTTGAACCCAGGACACAGAGGTTGCAGTGAGTTCAGATTGCACCACTGCACTCCAGTCTGGTGCCTGGCAACAGAGCGAGACTCTACCTCAGAAGAAAAAAAAAAGAGAGAGAAGGACATTACCAATATGACCCTGACCTTTGATAAATGTTATTATTGCTTGATACCAACCTGGGCTATCCTTATTGTTCAAACCAATGGGATAGATGATTTGTTGAGGTTTGGGAGCTTCTGCCCCCTGGAGAGTCCCGGATCTCCCAAAATTTGGTTCAGAGGTAAGGTTGATTTTGCTTTACAGCTCCTTTTGTGAAGTTTTTCTCATTTCCGGTAAGGAAGACAAGTTGTTCTGCTTCCATGATGGTGGAGAGCAGGCACTTCCTTTCTTGAGTCTCAGCTTGCTTCTGACAGGAAAGGTGAGTGTGAATTTTTTCCTGTTTCTAAGATGGTAAAGAACAGTCATCAGCCTCAGCCTTATTTCCAGGTAAGTGGCTAAATTAGAGATTTGTCTTAAAATTTTTCCTTAATGACCAAAAGTTAAGATTACCAACCACTTAGTTTTAATTTCTCCTTAACATTAAGACACTCAGTAATCATATTTATTGTGCATTTTTTAATTTTGCTTAACTTTTTTTATTTATTTATGTTTGAGATTTTATTTCACTTTTCTTTCATCAAGTATGACCATATCTTTCTGACTTGGTCAAATCCAAGGGAATGTTCCAAATTTTGGGAAGCAAGTCATCTGAATTGGCTAAAACTCTTGTAGCTGCCAAGTATGTATTTTCTAGTTTGTAGAAATTTCTTCTTCTTTTTTTTTTTTAACCTAAGAGTTTCTGTCCACATTAGGCCATCTTTTATCAGCCAAAGCCAGACTGAAGGAGCAGTGGTGACCTTCCAATCCTAAGATTCTGCCCTGTTCCCTACAGCAACCTGAGTTTGGTTCCTAAATCTAATTCTTTCTGGTTTGATATTTGTTACTTTTTAAATATCAGCAGTTTGTCCCAGCTATGATGTGGTAGTAAGAGATTCAAAAGGATTTTTTTTAAGAGCTTTATAATTAAAAGCATATTTCTTTTATTATTATTATCATCAACCCATGATCTACCTTAGGTATTTATCCTAATGCTATCCCTCCCCTAGGCCCATCCACAACAGGCCCAGGTGTGTGATATTTTCCTCCCTGTGTCCATATACTCTCATTGTTCAACTCCCACTTATGAGTAAGAACACGTGGCATTTGGTTTTCCATTCTTGTGTCAGTTTGCTGAGAATGATGGTTTCTAGTTTCATCCATGTCCCTGAGAAGGACATGAACTCATTCTTTTTCATGGCTGTGGGTGTATATGTGTGACATTTTCCTTATCCAGTTTATTATTGATGGGCATCTGGGTTGGTTCCAAGTTTTTGCTGTTATGAACAGTGCTGCAGTAAACATATGTGTGCATATGTCTTTGTGGTAGAATGATTTATAATCCTGTGGGTATATACCCAGTAGTGGGATTGCTGGGTCCAATGGCATTTCTATTTCTAGATCATTGAGGAATCACCACACTGTCTTCCACAATGTTTGAACTAATTTACACTCCTACCAACAGTGTAAAAGATTTCCTATATCTCTACATCCTCTCCAGCATCTGTTGTTTTCTGACTTTTTAAATTATTGTTTTTCTGAAATGACAAGTGATGATGAGCTTTTCATCATATGTTTGTTAGCTTCATAAATGTCTTCTTTCCAGGAGTGTCTGTTTATATTCTTTGCCTACTTTTTGATGGAGTTGGTTTTTTCTTGTAAATTTAAGTTCTTTGTAGATTCTGTATATTAGTCCTTTGTCAGATGGATAGATTGCAAAAATGTTCTCCCATTCTGTGGGTTGCCCATTCACTCCGATGATAGTTGTGTTTTGTTTCATTTTAGTTTTCTGTGCAGAAGCTTTTTAGTTTAGTTTAATTCTGTGCAGAAGCATTTGTCAATTTTGACATTTATTGCCATTGCTTTTGGTGTTTTAGTCATAAAGTCTTTGCCTATGCCTATGTTCTGAATGGTATTGCCCACGTTTTTTTCTAGGGTCTTTATAATTTTAGGTCTTCACTTTTAGTCTTTTATCCATCTTGTGTTAATTTTTGTATAAGGTGTAAGTAAGGGGTCCAGTTTCAGTTTTCTGTATATGGCTACCCAGGTTTCCCAACACCTTTTATTAAATAGGTAATCCATTCCCGATGGTATTTTTGGTCTAGTTTGTCAAAGTTCAGATGGTTGTAGATGTGTGGCATTATTTTTGAGGGCTCTGTCCCATTCCATTGCTCTATATATCTGTGTTGGTTCCAGTACCATGCTGTTTTGGTTACTTTAGGCTGGTAGTATAGTTTGAAGTCAGGTAGCATGATGTCTCCAGTGTTGTTCTTTTTGATTTGCTATGCGGGCTCTTTTTTCATCCCATATGAAATTAAAGGTAGTTTTTGGCAATTCTGTGAAGAAATTGTAAATGGTAGCTTGATAAGAATAGCATTGAATCTATAAATTAGTTTGAACCATGGGGCCATTTTTATAATATTGATTTTTTGTATCCATGAGCATGGAGTTTTAAAATGTGTTTGTGACGTCTCATATTTCTTTGAGCAAAGGTCTCCTTTAAGAAGAACTTTGAGTACGGACCCAGGAAGGACAAGGCAGCTGTCTTGGTTCTCCGTGAGTCCATGCTTAACATTGAGCTTATATTCCTTTAAATATCAGTTGTTTCTCCAATTTAAGTTCATAGTAGTTGTAACTGATGGGTTGTCATAGGTAACTTGACTTATACCATGGAGTTCATTCAAATTGCATATATAAACAGTTTCAGTATTGGCTGATTTAGAATGACAGTCTGAAAAAATGTTTTCTTGGTATTCAATTAAGTTTTCTTCTACTTGGGTAGGAGTTTAAAAAACAAGTAAGACTTTTCATTAAAATTCCAGGAAATCTTACACAGTCCTTAAAGTATTTGGGATAATTTGACAAAGGATGTGATTCTAAAGTTTCCAGAAATCTGTATTCAAGAGCTCTTTTTCGTGGTCTTTTCATTATTTCAGGAACCTCCTAAAAGACACCATATTCTAGGACATTTTGTGCTTGTGAAGTTTTCAGAAACTGCATCAGTATTAAGCAGTTAAGTGTGGAAATGATGTTAAATAGTTATAGTTACATGATTGACAAGAAAGTTTGTTCATTTCTGTGGTCTACAATTTATCATGGAAACAATATAATTGATAGCACATATTTTGGCATATTAGAATTTTAGGAATTTCATACAATTTTCAAACATATATTAACATTGCCTAGAATACAATCCGAAGAAAGTCAAATATTTCTTATTTTGACAGTGCTCCTCATGTAACAACATGTCAAATAATTCCATATACTTCTCTTTTGGATTTTTCAGTGCCCTCTTGTGCATTCCAAATTAAGAAGTCAAAAAGACTTAATTTTGAAGATAAAATTGGATTTGGGGAAGTGTATCAAATATATTAATATTCATATAAATATACTAAAGGCCTAAAACATTTGATATAAAATGAAATGCCAGGTCACAGTAAGTCATTCATTTAGCCAAAATGGTAACTCAAAAAATGTTTAAATGCAAAAGCCTTTACTCATTGATAGAAGACTCAGCTTTTCAAGCAATGTGTGTCTTTCCCTTCTTTTTCCTGTAATTTGAGGAGAGACAGAAATCTTTTTTATTCTTTAATATTATGTTAAAATCATATTCAAGAAAGAAAGCCAAATTTCACTCCTCCATTAGTGTACTGTTAATGTCAACTCAAATTTTTAATAAAACCTTAAAGATGAATTCATCCAGTCTTCATCAGTTTGACTATAAGTTGTAATTCTTATAAGCTTTTGATAACATTTTACAAATTTGTATTAAAGCAAAATTAGTACTCTAAGAAAACCCTGTTGTGTTTTTATTCCAATGTTCAATTTATGGAAAAACTGAACAATACTCCTTTAAATTTAGCCAGTGTGTTCACACGGTGTTTCTTTTACAAGATGACTAGTTCACAAACCTTCCACAACTTGCTCAAACCTTTAGCTTCATTCTATTTAAGTCAAAACAATTTTTAACCTTCTGAATGAAGCAAAATTTGCATTCTAATGCCTTATAATGTTTTACTGAAAGCACATTTCACTTTTTCCACAAAGCTTCCATGTAAAACTTTTTTCAGTAGTCTCAATTATATGTTACAATGTTAGCTCTTAGCAATTTTTTTTTTTTTTTGGTGAAACACCTGTCAGGTAAGTTATTTTAATTTTGTACTAGGTATGGAGCCTAGGACACCAGACACAAGTGCATATAAAGTCTGACTTTTTCAAGCATAGCCAGGGAGCACGGCTAACTCCACATGTTCTCAGACCTTACCTAGAATCTAGTGACTCCAAAGCAAGTAAGTTGAACGAATTTTAAAAGTCAAAAAAAGCAGTTTATTACTTTAAATCATTTTACAAACCTAATATCTGACCTGCCTAATTTAGAGCTAATGTCTTCATTTTACCAATAAACTTTAAACCTGTCTTTATTTCTCAAATATTACTAAAGTAATGTGAAGTAAAAGGTATTAGAGTTTTTATTTTTCTGAAAAAAATTAATTTGATTTAAACATTCATTATTTTAAAGGCAATTAGAGAGTTTTTTTATTTATAAACATCACCCACAACACCTAAAAATACACAAAATAGATCCAGTAGTTGTTGCTCTTACTGTCCCCACCTGATGTCCATTTATCACTGTTGCTGACAGTGATAAATGTGTGGAATAGTTGGGGCTGACAAACATTTCACTGTGATATTCTTTTTTAGGTCAAATGAAATTAAAAAAAATTTTTATTGAAACTAAAACAAGCAGTGTTTTCAAATTTTTGCAATAAATGATAAGCAAACAGAAGTACGAGTTACTATATTGTTAAGAGGAGGCAACAAGAAGTACATGCCTATTTCTAATTGACCAGGCACAGACCACAAGAGGCAACATGGACAAGTGTTTGAGTAGTGACTTCTTAAAAGAAACTTTTCCCTGAAAGCCACCTGGAGGGCACTGCTACTCAGAGGAAAAGAGCTTGTGAGGAGTGGACTATTGTGTGGGTAGAGGTTGAGCAGAGAAGTCACAAATAACACATAAAATTATTACAGTGTGAAAATATCTGGAAAATGACAATGGCTATTACTTCTGTCTTAGATTTCTTAGATTGCTGTACTTCTTATAGACACTTTTTTTTTGAGATGGAGTCTCGCTCTGTCACCCAGGCTGGAGTGCAGTGGCAGGATCTCGGCTCACTGCCTCTGCCTTTCAAGTTCAAGCAGTTCTCCTGCCACTGCTTCCCAAGTAGCTGGGGCTGCAGTCATGCACCACCACATTCAGCTAATTTTTTTGTATTTTTAGTAGAGACTGGGTTTCACCATGTTGGTCAGGTTGGTCCTGAATTCCTGATCTGAAATAATCCACCCGCCTCGGCCTCCCAGTGTGCTGGAATTACAGGTATGAGCCATCACGCCCACCCTGAACACTTCTTCAGTATTATGTAGTAACACTGTGTGCATGTGTGTGTGTTGTGTATCTGTAAACATTAGAACTCATGGGTTAGTCTAGATAAAAATTGAGAAGTTATATATCCTTCCCTCCATCGACTCTGTCACCCAAAAGAATCAGTTTACATTTTTGGGGAGAAGAAGAAACTTGGGTTTAGAGGCATGTTTCTTTTTAAATCTGGCGATTTTAACATAATTATTTGACTTTTGGTATGCTACTCAACTTCTTTATATCTTACTATTCTCACAATAAGAAAATGATAAATAATACCTTTGTAGAGTGTGTTTCAGAATTAAGGTAATGTTTTTGGAGTTCCTGGCACTCGATATGTGACCAATAAAAAGTAGCTATTGCTATCAATTTTATCATTAATCATTATCTTTATTATTATCATTATTTATTAAGTAACCAATATGAAGCAGGAGTTAGATATGAGAAAATAATAATGACTTATTTTCTTATATTAAGTTGTTCAGGCAGAAACCTCTGTTTTCTAACTAATAGCTGATAATAGATCTGAACTACAGAGTTCTTATGGATGACTCCTTTATAAGTAATGTTGAGTTTAGACTGCTATTTATATACAAAAATTTTAGAACAAATGCTGACAGTTGGTGTTGTGTCCAGAATCAGCAGTCTTCTATTACTAGCTCTCAGCTTCACAAATTGACATCTTCACTAATTTGATCTATGCCCATAACCTTTTCCCCTTTAGTCCACAGAACAGTCTAAATGTTTGAACAAAGATTTCACACCAACCACTAAGTTTACAAGTGAACAAAGATATATTTATCATACTTTGAATGAGAATACTTCTTATATTATGGAATTTTAAAAATGTTCTGTGCCTGGGGCCCAAGCAACGATTTCTAAATACCATTTGGCTTCTCAGTTCCATTGCAATGACATACTGTAAGCAGTTTTAAAATTTAATTAACTATACTTAGCTTCTTAGAAGGCATTTGTTTTCTGCTTTTATAATAACCTATCTGTTATGAACCATGCCTTGTAGTTATCAAATGGCATCAACTCCCATAGTTAGTTCATTGGCACTCTCTGTCTGACTGCACAAAGCAATGTAAGATATAAGAAGCCAAAGCAGAACACTAGAAAAAGCCAAAATATTATTACTCTAAAGGTTTCTCACCACAACTCTCAGGATGGAACATAATTAGATACAATAATAATAATAATATAAAGTTATAAATCCTTACATTCTCCAATCAGCTAATCAACTTAGAAGTTAATATGCAGTATTTCCTTTCTTTTTGCAACTATAACAACACATCGGGAATAGGTAGCTTTAACTAGATTAGTTTAACAAAAAAGAATGAGAGAAGAACCAATAGGTACAATAAGAAATGACAATGATGAAAATGCCACCAATCTCATAGAAATAAAAAAAGATCCTTAGGAACTATTATGAACACCTCTATGCAGACAAATTTTAAAAAAATCTAGAGAAAATAGATAAATTTCTGGAAACATACAACATCCCAACATTGAATCAGGAAGAAAGTGAAAACTTGAAAAAGACAGTGACAAATTTTAAAATTGAATCAGTAATAGAAAAACTGCCAACTAAAAAAGTCCTGGACTAGATGGATTCACAGCTGGATTCTACCAGATGTTCAAGGAAAAACTGATATTAATCATATGGAAACTATTCCAAAAAAATGAGAAAGAGGGATTCCTCTCTAACTCATTCTAAGAAGCCAGCATCTACCTGATACCAAAATCTGGTAGAGATAAAACAAAATAGTAAATCTTCAGGTCAATATCCCTAAAAAACATAGAGGCAAAAACTCTCAAGGAAATATGAGCAAACTAAAGCCAGTAACATGTTAAAATGCTAATTTGTCATGATCATGTGGGCTTTATTCCCGGAATGTAAGGCTGGCTTATCATATGCAAATCAATAAATGTCATTTGCCACATAAACAGAATTAAAGGCAAAACCATATAACAGTCTCAATAGACACAGAAAAACTTTAGATAAAATCCAACATTACTTACTGATAAAATCCTTAACAGACATGGTATCAAACGGCCATACCTCAAAACAGTAAGAGCCACCTATGACAAACCCCCAGGCAGCATCATACTGAACAGGCAAACAATGAGCCATTTCCCTTGAGGCCTGAAGCAATGCAAGAGTGTCCACTCTCACCATTCCTATTCAGCATAGTACTGAATGTCCTGGCCAGAGCAGTTGGGCAAGATAAATGAATAAAAGTCATCCAAACAAGAAGAACACAAGTCAAACTATCTCTCTTCACTGTGATATGATTCTATGTCTACAAAATTCTAAAGACTCTGCCAAAAGGTTCCTTGAAATATCAAATGATTTTAATAATATTTCAAGATACAAAATCAATGCATAGAAATTAGTAACATTTCTGTACATCAATAACATGCAAGCTGAGAGTCAAATAAAAAATACAGCAGTCACATATACCGCAGTCACAAATAAAATGAAATACCCAAGAATGTGGCTAACCAAGGAGGTGAAAGAGCTCTTGAAGGAGAACTACAATACAATCTTCAGATTCAATGTTATTTCTTATTAACCTACCAACATAATTTCTCACCTAATTATAAAAAAAATATTCTAAAACTCATATGGAAGCAGAAAAGAGCCAGAATGGCCCAAAGAATACTAAGCTAGAAGAGCAAAGCTGGAGGCATCATACTGCCCCACTTGAACATATACTACAAGGCCGAAGTGACCCACACAGCATGGTGGTGACACAAAAACAAACATGTAGACCAAAGGGAGCAAATAGAGTACCCAGAAATAAAGCCACACACCTACAACCACCTGATCCAACCAATGGAGAAAAGACTCTCTGTTTAATAAATGATGCCGAAATAACTGGCTAGCCATAGGGAGAAGAAAGAAACTGGATACTCACATTTTACCATGTGCGGTAATTAACTCAAGATGGATTAAAGATCTCTAACTATAAAAATCTTAGAAGAAAATCTGGGAAATACTCTTTCTGACATTGTCCTTGGCAAAGAACTCTTGGCAAATTCCCTCAAAGCAATTGAAATTTAAAAAATTAACAAGTAAGTAGTACCTAATTAATGAACTTCTGCACAGCAAAAGACACCTGTCAACAAGTAAACAGATAATCCACACAATGAGAGAAGATACTCACAAATTATGCATCTGATAAAGGTCTGAGACCCAGAATCTGTAAGGAATTTAAATCAATAAGCAAACAACAAGAACAAAGAGAAAAACAAAACAAAACAAACCCAATTCTATCAAAAAATGGGCAAGGGATATGAACAGACACATCTCAAGATAAGTTATATTTAAAATACTATGTTATGTATTTATCATAAACATTTATATTTGAATATTCATATTCTCATTATTTGCTCTATTATATACTATTTAATTGTAGGTAATATACATTATGTGGTGTGTGTGTACATGTACGTATATACATTACATATTCTGTATTGTCAACCTATGAAGTAGGGAAGATAGGTGTTGTGTCTTGTTTATAAGTGAAGAAATAATAAAAAGGGAAATGACTTTTCTAAGGCTAGAAACTGTTGATTTAGGACTCAGTTATCACTGTAACTAGTTTAATATGTTTTTTCCTATTATCTTGCAATTACTTAAGAAATTCTAACTAATTTAATCCTTCCTGAAAGAATACACAAATGAAAACTGTTACTTAAATGTAGATTTCTACAGAGCTCTCATACCTCAAACCTCACATCAGTCCTGTGAGGTAGATTATTGTCACTTTCCCCAGTTAGAGATGAGTAAAACATAGAGATTAAAGTAGCATTCAAAGTTAGGCTAACCACCTCCTCATATGTGTTGAAATCACTATCTATGAGCTGTGTGATCTTTTTCAAGTTACTTTATTACTCTGAGGCCTATTTTATTATTTGTAAAATTAATGAAGTAATAGTACATAAGTTAACAGATGTCCATAGTAATTGAATATGTTTAATGTGCTTAGAAAATTATCTGGAACACAATTAGTTGTTTTAATAAAGATTTATTTTCCTGGCTTTTAAGTCAGTATCTCTCATGTATTCATTAATAGTAAACAGTAAAATAATATATGAATTTTTTCAAAAAATCAAAGTTATGTCAACTAACCTTATCTAGTCCTTTAGAGTAGCTTGTGCCCTGGAGGAAATATCATGTCAACTCTGAATTCTGTCTATAATGAGTCCAGTTTTCAATACATAAAACTGACATAAATTAAGCCTGACACAGTTAAAATTAAAAACCAACGTGAGGCAACATTATATTGTAACTATCAACTTCTCTAATAACTAAGGAGATGTTTTAAATAATATGTTTACTGTTAATAAATACATTTGGGGTCTAAACCCGGGAGGATGTGGGGTTTCCAGTTCCAGAACTGAGCACCCGGTTGCAGAATCATCCCAGCAGACACTCTCCGCTCCCAGAAGCTGCAGCAGCTGGTGGGTTTGGAGCATCAGAGCCCCGGGCATCCAGGGATGAGGACCACATGTCGGGGACATTTCCCCTGGCGCTGGCAGTCAGGGTTCTTGGCTCTTTGCATCCTCCCAGGAACCGTAGGATCACTCGTGCCCGCCCTGTCCCAGGCCGAGGGGCCTGGACTGGGCTCTTTCCTCGTGAGCCCCTGGGCCTCGGCACCTCGATGTCTTCCTCCCAAAGGGCGTCCTTCACTGCCGCTGTCTCTTAGTCTACCTGACTCCATTTCAGTAACAGTTTATCACACTTTCAAATTTTAGCAGGTATCGTAGTAAAGGCTGTGTCTCAGGGCACTTGGCTGTTTCAAAATATGAGCACACCATATTTCCCTTTATTTCTCATATTTATTTCATGAAGGCCAAGCCATGCCTTCACGAGGCCGAGTGTGAAACCCTGGAAGACTGGGGCGGGCAGCCCGCTCAGATTCAGCTTGCACTTCTCTGCCTCGTCGGTCTTCTGATGCTTCTTGAAGTGCAGTTTTACTTTACCTTTTACAATGCTGAAATGTCTTACATTTGCTTTCTGTAATTTTCCTGTTCAGTAGGGTCATGGAGTGTGGATTTCAACCTAAGAGGGACAAAGAGGTAAAGAAGGTTTTCACTGAAAGTGTCTGGATGGATTTTCAGGTTCACCTCGCAGAAGACCGCCAACAGGCAGAGTCTCTTTTTGCTTGAAGATGTTAAAATCACTCTCTCTCAATCTCTTTCTCTATCTCTTTCTTTCTCTCTCTTCTCTCCTCTTTCTCCCCACATCCAAAATAAACTTAGCTACTCGGGAGGCTGAGGCAGGAGAAGTACTTGAACCCAGGAGGCAGAAGTCGCACTGAGCCCAGATCGTGCCACTGCACTCCAGCCTGGGCGACAGAGTGAGAGTGTCTCAATGCCAGATATAGACGACGGGGAGGAAGGCAGCAAATCACACTGCCACGTGTGTACCTATGCAACAATCTTGCACATTCGTCACGTGTACCCCAAAACCTAAAATGCAATAAAAATAAATAAATAAATAAATAAAATAAAAAATAAACAACAACAACAACAAAAGTTTGGAGAAGAAGGTGCCATTTTTCCTAGTTGCTTTTCTTACTGCAATGGTGACCGCATTTCCTTCACACCTGCAGTCCAAGAGCTTCCACCTGGGGGAATGTGCAGACCTCTTGGTCAATGATGCCAGGCCACAGTGCCGGCCTCCTTCTGCTTTTGGCCTACAATGCAGTCAGGGACAAGACTGGACCTCACCAGATACTGGTCTGATGTTACCCTCACCAGAGACTGGAGGGCCGCACTCCCAGAGGCCTACTTCATAACAGCCTTCAGTCAGGAAATTCCGTGGCATTCCACCCCTCTGCCGCCCCATTTCCATATTCTGTCTTCTCCCTTGCCCATTCTGAGAGGATTTACCACCTTTCTGGACCCTTTGGAGTCCCACGTGGACAAGACAAAAGGGGCATTGCCTTTTCCTGCAGGAGCGGGAAGAGCAGTCACAGCGGGGGAAACTGGACTCACCGCGCTCACCCCCACATACTGGTGCCCTGCTGGGTCCGGCAAACTCAAACAAGCACTCTCTGAAGCTTCTCTGGAAACGGAAGGACTGTGAGGTTTCTGATGCGGCAAGAGGAGCCAAAGGGAGAGGACCCAGTCCTTCCCTTGGCTCTAGAGAAGGAACCCAGGAGAGGGGCAGATCCAAAGGAAAAACGCAAAGGCGGCCCTGCCCCACGACCTGAGCCGGCTAAGGGTCGCACGTTACATTGCGTTGATCAGAACAGTTGTTTGCTCACATTAAGAAATCCTGGAAGAGGCATTGTGTAAGCAATCTGAGCGTTTTATTCATGAATGGGTATTGGATGTCACCAATGCTTTTCTTCCGTAAGTGGTGTAATCATGTTCCTTTCCTTTTTAGTTTGTTAAATGTTGGACAACACTGATGAATTTTGGAATGTTGAACCAAACGTGCACACTTGGAGTAAATTGTGCTTTGTGATGGTGAAAACAACAACAACAACAACAAATACTTTATTTGTTAGAATTTAGGAAGAACTGATTTTTAAAAGGTAAAATTCATACATTTATTTATCTTTGCATAAAAAGACACACCCAAACTTAGATATTAGAAACAGTACTTTATCATTATGTCTCATACTTCTGTGGTTTACCAGGCTTAGCAGGCTGATTCTATCTTGGAGTCCTTTATGCACTGCAGTTATATGGTAGTTAGGTCTGGAATCACCTAAAGCCTACTTAACTCACATGTCTTGTTTCAATTGGGATGTCTGGAAGTATTGAGGGCTAATTGATCATCTTCCGGCTCTCACTCTTGCTGTGTGTGTGTGTGTGTGTGTGTGTGCGTGCATGCGTGCGCGTGTCAGTGTGTCTGTGTATCTCTTCATGTAGTGTATCCCCGTGGCTATTTGAGCTTACTCATAACAGGGTGATCAGGGTAGGCTGGGCTACATACATAGCAGGTGACTGGTGACGTCCCTTAAGGCAAGCTTTCCAAAAAAAGAAATGAAAAAAGCTGCCAGTATCTTAAACTCTGGAATCGAAAACAGATATGTAATCATCTAATTGAGATCAGTGGGAGAAAGATCAAAGAGTTTGGGGCCATCTGTAATCTGGCATAGCCATCTAAAAACATGTATTTCATAGACTTTCTATCATTTCTGTGCATGTATATTTTATATTAATAAAATAGTCTAAAAAGTAGGTTACTTAATAATAGAGAAAATATTTTCCAAATATTTAGCATTTAATGATTCTCTAGTATTTTGTTAATGTATATTTAAGAACTATCTCTTTGTTACTAATGTTGCACATTCTAATTGTCTATCGTTCCTCACTCTTTGAATCAACAGCATAGTGAACATTCTTTTAGTTTAAACATTTAAAAATTTCAAAGTAATTTTCATAAGAACTATCCTAAGAATCAAAATTACCGACTCGAATTCAATAACCATGCAAGTCTTTTAAAGCAACCATGCAAGTCTTTTAATGTGTGCAAAGAAATGTTTAAATGTGAATATTAAATCATAAATTCCAGAAGACATATTTTTCCTATCTAAATCAAAGGATTTCAGTAAAACCATCTCACTGACACTGCAAAGAAAATTTTTCAGAACACCTTCATAGAACACTTTGCAGAGACAGAATATTTAACATGTCCACAATCAAGCAATGTTAATGCTCAGAATCTTTTACCATTTTATGTTATGTCAGGACTTATGTAATGGTTATAATAATAAAATAACTGAAGAAGAAATCCAAGGTATTTTAGGTAGAATATTTCCATATTTCAAACAAGAAAATTCTGGGCAATAAAAAATAAAAATACAAAGATTCTCTACAGAAGAATATGAGTTGAGATGTACACATACAAAAGTAATCAATAAATTATTAAATTCATAGTTCTGAAGAAGGCCAGAATGAGCAAAAGTGGAGCTGGAGAATTCCATTCTGCAAACATCCTAGCTCCTCATTGTGAGTGCACACTCCTACCCCAAATTAGAGTCATATAAAGACATAATAGTAGCTATAATTAAAAGTGATAATCAGTTTACTTTTGGTCAATCTTTTAGGACATTGTTATATCCCTCAAAGTCATCTTCTGAAGAGAATGGCATGAGAATATTTTGAGGAATTTTGAGAAATGAGATTTAGCTTTCTGACTTTGGAAACTGCAATAACTGATATATTTCAGTTATTTGAATATATAAACTGAAAATCTTGACTACATCAAGAGACATACTGGTTGTACCAAATGGGCACTTGAGCTTCAATCTACAGAGACCAGCCTTTATATCATTATTTATCTCACATGTGGGGCAATTCCACAAGCACTAGCAAAGAATGCCAGGTCATAAGTTTTTAAGTGTCACTTTTAGGTGTGTGTGTGTGTGTGTGTGTGTGTGTGTGTGTGTGTGTGTCTTTACATATGCATTAAAAGTTCAAAGTAGAGCTATTTCTAGTCTAATAGAAAGCATAAAGTTATGCATAAATGCTTATATAAAATACTTATCAAGCCATATTTGCTTATATTGTGAGTTCTATCTTTCTTAACTGGTATCTCATATTTTTATAAATATTTTAATTAAAAGAACCAATCCACATCTTGATAAAGAGAGGAATCATTAACAGATTTTACAAGAAATAGCCTAATTATTTACAGGCTAACTTATGACATAGAGAATGGGTTGGGTAACAAGATTTATAGAATGATACAGATCTGAGATTATTTCTATTTAGATTTGCAATTTTTTACTTGTGCAAAATTTAGTTAATTATCTACAAAAAAGAAAAGATATGGCATCTTTTACACTGAATATAACTTTTCCATGTAAAATATTATTAAAATTAGGCTGGTCACAGTGGCTCATGTGTGTAATCCCAGAACTTTGGGAAGCTGAGGCAGGGGATCACATGAGGTCAAGAGTTCAAGACCAGCCTGGACAACATCATGAAACACTGTACTTACTAAAAAAATACAAAAGTAACCAGGTGTTGTGGTGGGCACCTGTAATTCCAGCTACTTGAAAGGCTGAGGCAGGAGAATTGCCTGAACCTGGGAGGTGAAGGTTGCACTGAACTGAGATCACGCCATTATACTCCAGCCTGGGCTACAAGAGCAAAACTTCACTTCAAAGAAAGGAAAGTATTACAATTAATTAACACTAAATTCATTTCTCAAAAGTCTTGTTTTCTACTTTGTTTTTAATTTTGATTCTTTCACGTTCTGCATTAAGTTATTCAAAGTCAATAATCAAGAAAGGCCAGAATGGAATGCTAAACTTCAGTAAGTAGCAATTTTTAATGTTATTTTGTAGATTGTCTTGCAGAGACTAGACACTGTAGTTCTTTTGTACTTTTGTCTAATTATTAGTTTCCTAATTAGGATTAAATAAAACAAATAGTAGCCAGAGATATTTTTTTCAGTGTTCACTTGACACAGATTTAAAGTTCCTTTAATCATACAATGACTTTGTTGGTTTTTTAAGGATTCATTACATAAAACTTAAGACAACTGAATCCTGCAGACAAAACAACTAATGAGTAACTTGAAAAAGATTTCCATTGGCTGGATTAATCTGTATTACTTAGAATCAAGTCAGTTCTTTGTTCATGTGGATATTGAAAATAATAAAGCAACATTCAAATTCATATTTTATTTAGTTTTAAGTAATGCCTAATTTTATCTTGACACTAACCCTCTGGCAAAATGAGCCATTTGAATATGCAAAACAAAATCAAACAACAAATAAATAAATAATAGATAAAGTTAAAAGTATGTTGAAACTTCCAGCTTTAGACTTCAAGCCATTTTAATTCATTTATGGATTAACAATAAAAGGGAAAACACTGAATAAGATTCTTCATCTTTTGTAGTAAGGCAAATATATTTAAAAAACATGTCATCCATGCATTAGCAACTGGAAAAGAGAATAGATTGTTTTTCCTATTTCATCCACCAAAATATTTTGGTATAAAATATATATTGAATTTCTAAAATAAAAATTTGAAAGTAGACTTAAAACATAATTTTACCTGGTTGAGGGTATGTGAACTCTTTCAAGATAACTTGGGAATAAAATTTTCAATACTTAATTATTTATCCAGATAAAACCAACCAGCATTTTAAACAATTTATTTCTGTACACTGAGTTTTTTTCCCTTGGCAGTGTGGGTAATAACAGATGCTTATATTTACACATTTGAAAAAACACTTTTTAGCCTTACATCTTTAATAAGTAGATGAAGCAATACGAAGTGTTAATATCATACCATGCACCAAACCAACTTCTGTGACATAACTCCACTCCAGCCCTCCATTTACAATGTATTTGAGGTTTTAAAATCTCAGTTTATTCATATGTAAGTGGATTTCTGTGAGAATGAAATGAAATAATAAGGGTGTAATATCAGTCAAACCAAATGGCACATACAAGCCTCATATAATACGTTTTCAGTAAATGTTGCTTTTTTTTAAAAAAAAAATATTTCTCTATTGTAACTCATTTAGTCAACATATGAGAAAAATAAATATCACAACTTCATCCACCACTCCAAAAATGATTATATTCATAGTCAACTCTGTCTCTATTTTCTCTATTCTTAGGTAAGGTCATAACACCAAATAGCTACCTTTACTTCTAGAGTAATTGATCAAATAAGTAATGCCCATTGAAATCATAAAACATGAAAGGAACATAGATACAAATAAGGTAAACATGCTTTAGAATTTGTGTTATAATTTGTATTAGTGTTAGGTTAACACTAGCTCCTGTAACAGTTAACACCAAAATATCAAGAGATTAATATAATTTTATTTCTTTTTTACGAAATTCTAATGGGTGGTGGGAAGAGGTTTGTGCTCTGCTTGATATGTCATTCTTTATGGATTCCTTGACTCATCAGATGAAGACTGTGCTTCTTCTTTAAGTTTGTTTTTCAGTTATCTCCCTGAGAGTCATCCTCAATTCACCAGCAAGGAAAAACTACAAAGACAGTATAGAGTATGAGATGTGTCAAGTTGTGTTATAATGGACCTGAAAAAGGCTTACATCACTTATCTCCATATGTCAGTGGCCAAGGCTTACTCTTTTGGTCATAACTAATTGCAAGAGATACTGGTGTAACCGAATTCTGGGGAGCAGGGGAAGCTCAGGTACCAATGTTCTTTTCCAGACCCTTGGTACCTCACTCACCTAAGAATGGGAGAGGGGACCACGCTGGGCACGGTGAGTGATTAAGTAAATATCAGACCCGAAAGAGTTTTGCAGAAGGTGAATTATTTAGGCAGATAAATAGAAAAAGGAGAAAGAGAAAGAGCTTCCATGAGGTCATGGAAGGGGATCCAGATATGGAGTCCAAAGAGGTGTTAAAGAAGGTGACGTTTAGGCCGGGCCCGGTGGCTCAAGCCTGTAATCCCAGCACTTTGGGAGGCCGAGGTGGGTGGATCACAAGGTCAAGAGATCGAGACCATCCTCGTCAACATAGTGAAACCCCGTCTCTACTAAAAATACAAAAAACTAGCTGGGCATGGTGGCTCGTGCCTGTAATCCCAGCTACTCAGGAGGCTGAGGCAGGAGAATTGCCTGAACCCAGGAGGTGGAGGTTGCGGTGAGCCGAGATCGTGCCATTGCACTCCAGCCTGGGTAACAAGAGCGAAACTCCTCCTCAAAAAAAAAAAAAAAAAAAAAAAAAAAAAAGAAGGTGACGTTTAACCAGGGAGGAATTCCTGTCCTCTTTAAGTTTTCTGGGCCTATGAAGAAAGTTCCTTTAAACTTCACTGGAGTGATTGCTTTTTGATTTTTTTCTGTGTATGCCAAAGTTTAAACAAAGACCTTCAGTCCCCAGATGGAGACATGGGGGCAATAATGGCACCGGGAAGTCATATGGAACCAAAAGAGAGCCTGCACAGCCAAGTCAATTCTAAGCAAAAAGAACAAAGCAGGAGGCATCACACTACCAGACTTCAAACTATACTAAAAGGCTACAGTAATCAAAACAGCATGGTGCTGGTACCAAAACAGAGATGTAGACCAATGGAACAGAACAGAAGCCTCGGAGGAAACACAACATATCTACAACTATCCGATATTTGACAACCTGAAAAAAAAACAAGCAATGGGGAAAGGATTCCCTGTTTAATAAGTGGTGTTGGGAAAACTGGCTAGACATGTGCAGAAAGCAGAAACTGGACCCCTTCCTGACACCCTACACGAAAATTAACTCCGGATGAATTAAAGACTTAAACATAAGACCTAACACCATAAAAACCCCAGAAGAAAATCTAGGCAAAACCATTCAGGACATAGGCGTAGGTAAGGACTTCATGACCAAAACACCAAAAGCATTGGCAACAAAAGCCAAAATAGACAAATAGGACCTAATCAAACTCCACAGCTTCTGCATGGCAAAAGAAACAGTCACTAGAGTGAATTGGCAACCAACAGAATGGGAAAAAATTTTTGCAGTCTACCCATCTGACAAGGGGCTGATATCCAGAATTTACAAAGAACTAAAACAGATCTACAAGAATAAAACAAGCCCATTCAAAAGTGGGTGAAGGATATGAACAGACACTTTACAAAAGAAGACATACAGGAGGCCAACAAATATATGAAAAAATGCTCATCATCACTGGTCATTAGAGAAATGCAAATCAAAACTACATTGAGATACCATCTCATGCCAGTTCGAATGGCTATCATTAAAAAATCTGGAGACAACAGAAGCTGGAGAGGATGTGGAGAAATAGGAACACTTTTACACTGTTGGTGGGAGTGTAAATTAGTTCAGCCATTGTGGAAGACAGTGTGGTGATTCCTCAATGACCTAAAAATAGAAATCCCATTTGACTCTGAAATCCCATTACTGGGTATATATCCAAAGGATTATAAATTGTTCTACTATAAGGGCACGTGCACACGAATGTTCATTGCAGCACTGTTTACAATAGCAAAGACCTGGAACCAACCCAAATGCCCATTGATGATAGACTGGACAGGGAAAATGTGGTACATATACACCATGGAATATTATGCAGCGATCAAAAATGATGAGTTCGTGTCCTTTGTAGGGACATGGATGAACCTGGAAACCATTATTCTCAGCAAACTGACACAAGAGCAGAAAATCAAACACCACATGTTCTCACTCATAGGTGGGTGTTGAACAATGAGGACACATGGACACGGGGAGGGGAGCACTACACACTGGGGTCTGTTGGGGGGAAATGGGGGAGAGACGAGGGGTGGGGAGGTGGAGAGAGATAGAAATTACAGATATAGGTGAGGGGGAGGAAGGCAGCAAATCACACTGCCATGTGTGTAGCTATGCCACAATCTTGCATGTTCTTCACATGTACCCCAAAACCTAAAATGCAATAAAAAAATTTTAAAAAAAAGAAAGAAAGAAACTACCCCCACATTTCAGCCCCAGGAAAAGAATACATTCCCTCACTAGGACCAAAAGGAAACTTGTTTCTGGACCTCCTAATTTACCTGTTCCTAAAAAAGTAATAATTGAATACATAGTCAACATATAGTCTTTTTATATCCATATATTTGTTACAAAATAAAGAGCTTTTGTCAGTGCCTATTGAGCATCACAGTGAATATGCAGTATTAAATTATAGCTGGTATCATAGGCACACGCTATCATGCCCAGCTAAATTTTGTATTTTTAGTAGAAATGGAGTTTCACCATGTTGGCCAAGATAGTCTTGATCTCCTGACCTCCTGATCTGCCCTCATCAGCCTCCTAAAGTGCTGGAATTACAGGCGTGAGCCACTGTGCCCGTCCTGCAGTATTGAAGCTTAAACCAGTATTTTGTTTAAACAAATGCATAACCTAGATTGTGACATATGTATATAAAATGTTGGGAATCCAATTCATATAATTTATAATCTGTGTTATATAAATGCAGTACTTCCCATTATTAATGATAGTTTCTGGTGTGAATGAGGGGAAATAAAAACATTATACATAAAATAGTAATTTTGCCAGGCCTTAATCCAACTGTAAGCACATTTAAAAAGATTCTTAGGTTTGAGATATTTATTTAATAAACAAAAGGAATACTTATATGTTAATTAAGACAAAAGTTTAATATTAAAAAATGAAGCTTTACTTCATATACATTATCTGATATATTTAAATATTTTACTCATCCACTTAAAATTTATTGTGCAAAGCTTGCTACAATTTTTTCAGATAAAATATTTTTGAGTTCAAAAAAATGTGTTTGAACATACAAAATAAAATTTATGTTTGCTGTGTGCCAATATTCTCCATTAAATTTTGGATTAAACAATTGGCTTGAGATCTTACATTAGTTAACATTACAATTCCCACAATTTGAGATTTAAGAAACTATAAGAAATTTAATAAGGAGACAAAATATGATTTATGGCTTATAAAGAGTTAAGAAATTTGATAGAAATTTGCATAAAATAGAGAAAATATTATCTTATTCTATTAAACATTCTAGGTTCTTTGAGGAGTTTAGATGATATTTCAAACATGCTCAATTTTTATAAAGTATATATTACCTGTCATTCAGATAATCTACAAATCAAGTGCAGATGAATACAAGAAATTTCTTTGCTATATATGATTCATTTTGAAGTTGTATATACAATTAATTCATAAAGTTTTAAATTTAAAATTAGAGACTAAACTAGATGCATCTGAAGTCCTACAGTCCATTCATTTAAAACACACTTCCATTGAAATTGGAAACCCAGAGCTTTGTATTTAAATGAAAATCATAGCTTAGGGAAGAGATACACACACACACACACACACACACACACACACACACACACACACACACAGAGTGGGGTGGAGAGAGAGAGAGAAAATATACTATTGGAGAAAATAGGCATCTCATCTCCACTGCCATCATAAAGATCTTCATAAAACTTGATGACAATAATCATTTTTTTCATTTCTTAACTTTCAAATATATCCGATAGTTGATAAGGAGTTCTAGTTTTGCATGCTAAAAATTATGTATTATTTTAAAATATAATATTTTTGGCATTCTTGAGAACAGAAGCTATTGTAAATAGATGTTAGTCTCAATACAGTCAACCTATGTAGTTATTCAGACTACAAACATTCATTTTACCATACAAGCAGGAATCTCCTCAGATGGAGAAGTGAAAGAATTACAAAACTGTGTAAAAATAAGAGTCTGTGGTTTTATTACTACAAAGAAAAATATGTCAAGAACCACTGAATTGTGGGAATGTTCGTAATAAAATATCACTTACAAAATTATATTGCACTATCTTCCTTACCCATTGTATTCATTCTCTTTCCAACTCCCCCATCACCTTTTCACATCCTTGATGAAGTCATAATTTGTAGTTGGCAAAATGTTTTTTTAAAGTATCCATTTATTATATAGAGAATAAACCAGTGGTAAAATTTTAATGATATTTTCATTGTTGTTGCTGGAAAGGGTGGTTATATCTGAAATTACAGGAATTGTTTTGTTTTAAGTTTTCTTGAAGCTGATAAGAATTTATTAGTTATTTTAAGTTCTAAATATTATTTGTAATACCATAACACTGCTTAAAATTTATTAAGTAATATTTCAGACATCACATAAATTTTTCATAAAGATAAAATGTTGAATGGAAAATGATGAATATTTACCCCAAAGCCAGTTCAGGATTCAGGGATATCAGTTAATAACAAAAATGTAGTTTTATGAAAATTGAAATATTTCCCTGAGATTGGAACATCTTATCTCAATAATTAGCTTAGTATGCTCAAAAAACAAGAATATTCTGATATACATAAAATAGTTGCTGGTTATGAGTGTTAATAAATAGCATTTTAAATAATTATAGATTTCACAGCTTTCCTAAGAGGTTAGTTTCCCTTATCCTTGAGTTATTAGTTTACCAAGTTTTCTCCATTAACAATATCTTAGTTTTCTTATTTAAAAAATTCATAAATTTTGTATAATTTATTATCATGATGAATAAAAATCATTTTATGGAATAATACTGTAGGCTAGAGATAGCATAAAGTATTATTTCCTCGTTTTTTGAGATCAATAAGAGATTATAATTAAATTTTATATCAAGTAAACAAGAATGCATTTCATGAATTCCTAAAAACATCAAACGTTTATGAAGAACACTTAGTAACTTATTTAAGAACCCAATCGAGTATAAGGATAACACAATAAAAATATGAATTAATTAAAACATATTTTCCCTATAATATTTGCCTTAATATCATATTAGTGACTGACTTCAATTCATAGAGGAACAATTATTATACATACTCTTTATGAATTTCTGATGATTTGAAATTCATTTGTGTTAGCTTCCAGATAGAAGAAGGCTGTGTAAAATGTACACTTAAATAAGAAACAAAGAAAAAACAATGAACTCACTAATGTTTCTCTCATATGGAAAATATTTGTGATATTCCTCCTTTTGTTTTTATCTTAGAAATCAGCTTATTTTTCTCTCTTGCAACTTCTCTAACAATGAAACTGAATCATGGAGCTTTAGTTAATTACCTCACATATGTAGGCTCTCCCTTTCTAGACCTTGTTTGTACTTCCTAGAAACAAGGGATGTGAGACACTAGAAGCCAAATAAAATGAGAAGAAAGCCAATATGAGGAGACTTGAGAGTATTTCCTGGTGAAATCATGGGAACCTACATCAACACAGTATAACTGTGGCATTATAAAAAGGCAAGCAGGGCACATTTAGGCAGACATTAATCAAGAGATTCTGGCTCCTCATCTTTTCTCAAGTCTTGTGTGAAACATAAGGAATCTAGTTCCTCAGAAGAAAGGCAGGACATAGCTGGGATATGGGAGAGAGAGAGTTGATCTTCATATGATAGTGAAGTTAGAAATGAGAAGACTTGGAGTCAGAATCTGTGGAGGGTACAACTTAATTAGGAACTATGTATTAATAGAAGACTTACCTAGAAAAATGGTATTTGCAGAACCAGGGAGAAGCAGAGGGGACAAATTGGAAGCTGTGCCCTGACTGCATCCAGATAAAAGGCCACAAATTACAATGGCTGCAAACAGTTTTTTATTTATTTATTTATTTATTTATTTATTTTTATTGCATTTTAGGTTTTGGGGTACACGTGATGAACATGCAAGATTGTTGCATAGGTACACACACAGCAGTGTGGTTTGCTGCCTTCCGTCCCCTCACCTGTATCTGTCATTTCTCCCCATGCTATCTCTTCCCACTTTCCCACCCCCCGCCCCTCCCCCATTCCCCCCCAACGGACCCCAGTGTGTAGTGCTCCCCTCCCTGTGTCCATGTGTTGTCATTGTTCAACACCCGCCTATGAGTGAGAATATATGGTGTTTGATTTTCTGCTCTTGTGTCAGTTTGCTGAGAAGGATGGTTTCCAGGTTCATCCATGTCCCTACAAAGGACGTGAACTCATCGTTTTTGATGGCTGCATAATATTCCATGGTGTATATGTACCACAATTTCCCTATCCAGTCTATCATCGTTGGGCATTTGGGTTGGTTCCAGGTCTTTGCTATTGTAAACAGTGCTGCAGTGAACATTCGTGTGCACGTGTCCTTGTAGTAGAATGATTTATAATTCTTTGGATATATACCCAGTAATGGGATTGCTGGGTCAAATGGGATTTCTATTTTTAGGTCCTTGAGGAATCGCCACACTGTCTTCCACAATGGTTGAATTAATTTACATTCCCACAACAGTGTAAAATGATCCTAAATATATACGCACCCAATACAGGAGCACCCAGATACATAAGGCAAGTTCTTAATGACTTACAAAGAGACTTAGACTCCCATACAATAATAGTGGGAGACTTTAACACCCCATTGTCAATATTAGACAGATCAACCAGACAGAAAATCAACAAGGATATCCAGGACCTGAATACACACCTGGAACAAGCAAACCTAATAGACATTTACAGAACTCTCCACCCCAAATCCACAGAATATACATTCTTCTCAGCACCACATCACACCTACTCTAAAATTGACCACATAATTGGCAATAAATCACTCCTCAGCAAATGCAAAAGAACAGAAATCATAACAAACAGTCTCTCAGACCACAGTGCAATCGAGTTAGAACTCAGAATGCAGAAACTAACTCAGAACCGCACAGCTTCATGGAAACTGAACAACTTGCTCTTGAATGTTGACTGGATAAACAATGAAATGAAGGCAGAAATAAAGATGTTCTTCGAAATCTCTGGGACACATTTAAAGCAGTCTCTAGAAGAAAATATATAGCAATGAGTGCCCACATGAGAAGAAAGGAGAGATCTAAAATTGACACCCTATCATCAAAATTGAAAGAGCTAGAGGAGCAAGATCAAAAAAACTCAAAACCTAGCAGAAGACAGGAAATAACTAAGATCAGAGCAGAACTGAAGGAAATAGAGACACAAAAAACTCTTCAAAAAATCAATAAATCCAAGAGCTGGTCTTTTGCAAACAGTTTTATTGGAAGCAGCAATGATAGAAGGCATTGCCTAGAAGGCCAGGAATGTGGAGTGACCTCACAAAAGAGTAAAGAGAAAACAAAGGATAGTACAAATGACTAGTGAAGATATATATGTTTTCCTTTGTCCCTAGATTCCAGCTTTGCATAACTTCGATCTTTTGAATGCCTCTGGATTTTAAGATTAATACCTTTTTTAACAAAAATGAAAAAAAAATTAACCATTATCTTTTTGAGCATTTATTTTTTCCCTTTCTTTCTGCATCCCTGTTTAAAGCTGATTTGAGACATGTTGAAAGACATCACAGGATCCTTAATATAGACTTCTTCCATATTTTCTGTTTTTCTGAACTGTATTCTATGTACTTTATTTTTTCTATCATAAAATATATTATTTTTTAACTGTCTAATCTGCTAGCTAATCTATCACTGATTTTTAAACTTTGACTGCACCATTATGTTTTTCAAACATTTCATTGAAAAAAAATCTTCTTGTTCTATGTGCAGAACTTTATATACTAATACTTCAGCTATACTAAACATGTTTATTTTATATTTATGTCTGATGATTGCAATATCTAAAGTCTACTGGATCTATTTCTACTATTTCAGGGAAATAGTTATCTTACAATGTTTAGGTGTAAGATTTGCTCTGAATTTGCTCAGTACATTGTAAATACAGTAGTAAGTGAAACATGAATCATATTGTTCATTTGTTTTTTACTGTTTCTCTCTTCACTATCAAAACCTATTTATTTTTCCTTAGTCCTTGCTCATTTTATCCCTTGCATTAATTTGTCTATTTTTCTTATCTTTTATTTTCTTACCACTCGTTCCTTCTATTCTCACAATTTACCTGCCTCTTCTTCTGAACCATTACTGTCTTTCATATATCTGTAATTTAAAAACAAATTACAAATGTTCCAAGGGAATAGAGTAAACAACATGCAGCCCTGTAATTGTTAAAAGGGTACATGTCTCAGAGAAACCAAATAAATAAATTTGACATTTCTTTCTAATAGTCAGTGTGCTCTAACACTGACTTTTCCCCTATCTTAATATAAAGAGCTCAGCATTCTGGCTCCTCCACATACACACAAATTAACCAGTATTTATGAAAATAAAAGTTTTCCAGGCCTTGAGGTGTTCTATGTTCCTGCAACAGATCAGTAAGGAGTAACAGAAGTCATGTTCTTTATATATTTACATATCAATGTCATTTTCTCAACATGTATCTAATATTGTTAGAAGAAAATAAAAAAAAATACTAGTTGACGGTGATTTAAACTTTCTGGATGTATTAAGGATATACACTGTTCTTACATCACTCTTCCTTTACATAATGCTGAAGATGAAAAATACTGTTCAAAATTTCAATGATAGATTTCCTCCTAATAAACTGGTATTCATTATCTCTACAAAAAATGAAAACTAGATAACCTTTGAAGTTATCCTTTTGTGCCTTTTTTTCCCTGTGGAACATAGAGACACATTTGAAGCTCATGCATAAAAAAAGGCATTGAGATGTATGTTGTGTGAGTGTGCTATTTTCTCCTTTGACTAATTTTCTATTTTTGTTTTATTATCTCATTTTCTATAACTTTATGAGAAACCAGCAGCCTTAAAACTTTTGCACAAAGAGAGTATGCATATAAATACATATCAGCTTGTAAATAGGTATTTGCAAATAAGTTAGAAGTTTCTAAAACTTAAAACCATCCCACATGCATTTGATATTTTCATGACAAAAATTATTGCTCTTCATGACTTTTTTGACCAGAAATAAACTGGAAAACCTAAATATACATTAACTTCTCTATTTATCCATACCATGAAAATAAATATTAGCATTTCAAGAATATTACAATCTATTATTTTTGTCATAGCATATTATTGGTCTCACATAAAATTATAGACTTATTTTCATTAGAATTAAAAATGGACACTAAAAAACATGAACATGAAACAATCCTAGAGACAAATTTGTATAAAGGTCCTGTTTTCTCTCCATCTAAATCCTGTAATTTTTATTTTAATCAAAATGCGATTAATATTACAGAAAATAATCTCACACATAAAAATATTGTTAACTATATGGGGATGAGGTAGGGAGGTTTGATTTTATCTACTATTAATAATGAAAAATAGTTTTACATTTTACTTTATTTGAAGAAAGCACTATTTTTTTAATTTGTACATATCTGGTTTTCTACAGCCTATCAAATTTAGTTCTAGCTGTAAAATATGTAATTTAAAATTAAGCATTTTATGTATTTGAAAATAGATATTTATTTTATAATATATAAGGTATAGTTTTTTTTCTACTAACATCCAATAAGCCAGCAATAGTGCTATAGAATAAGGGAAAGAAATGAAATTCTCTAGGAGAAGTGGATCAACTGATGGCTCAGTTGAATCTAATTCATTCAAATTTGCTGATTCATTTGCTTTTTCTCTTTGGTTTCTTTATTCTTCACTTTATACTTTATAGGCTAACTTAAGAAACATTCAGTTTTGAAATGTTTAAATTATATTATAATGCTATGAGATATTTACATTATAATGATATCAATATAAATGGATTATGTTCATATCTTGAGGAATATTTCATGTTCCTGTTTTTTGATGTTCAAGTTTAATTGGATTATATTCCTGATGTAGTAAAAAAAAGTCAAATGACCCATGTAACAATATGATTTTCTGTTAACTATAATATTTTAAATCTGTTTATATTATATTAAATACGTCATTCTATTATATTAACAAATCATATATTTATCAATTAATATTTATATGATTACAGAAAGAACAAATAGGTACTTCCTAACTCATGGGAACTTACGTTTTGCCAAAGAAAAAGAACATTGCAGACAAAAATTTCTCAGAAAACTTGGCATACAAAATATCAGTAGGCATTATGTTTCAACTCCTGAAGTACTCCTAATTTCTGCAAAGAAGTGATTAACTATTTCATGTACATTAGTTTCAATAAGTTAAACTTATGTTACTGGATGTTGTAGATAAATCACTATCAAAATACACTACAGAGTTTGGGGTTTCTTTTTTTGTTTTTTGGTTTTGTTTGTTTGTTTGTTTGTTTGTTTGTTTGTTTGTTTGAGGTGGAGTTTCGCTCTTGTTACCCAGGCTGGAGTGCAATGGCGCAATCTCAGCTCACCACGACCTCCGCCTCCTGGGTTCAGGCAATTCTCCTGCCTCAGCCTCCTGAGTAGCTGGAATTACAGGCAGGCACCACCATGCCCAGCTAATTTTTTTGTATTTTTAGTAGAGACGGGGTTTCACCATGTTGACCAGGATGGTCTTGATCTCTCGACCTCGTGATCCACCCGCCTCAGCCTCCCGAAGTGCTTTTTTTTGTTTCTAAGATGGTGGATTAGAAACCATCAGCATGCCTCAGCCACTTAGAAATAGCTAAACATGGCCAGGTGCGGTGGCTCAAGCCTGTAATCCCAGCACTTTGAGAGGCCGAGGCGGGTGAATCACGAGGTCAAGAGATCGAGACCATCCTGGTCAACATGGTGAAACCCCGTCTCTACTAAAAATACTAAAAATTAGCTGGGCATGGTGGTGCGTGCCTGTAATCCCAGCTACTCAGGAGGCTGAGGCAGGTGAATTGCCTGAACCCAGGAGGCGGAGGTTGCGGTGAGCCGAGAGTGCGCCATTGCACTCCAGCCTGGGCAACAAGAGCGAAACTCCGTCTCAAAAAAAAAAAAAAAATAGCTAAACAGTGCATGAAGTTCAACTCTGTGAGCTTTAAATTAAAAAAAAAAAAAAAGGAATTCACTGGAAGACTCAAGGTCACATCAGATGCTCGGGAGGAGAAGATGTGCAAGTAGCCCTCACGATGACATTTGGCTGATTATGTGGGTGAAGCCTCAATGTGTGAGAGGGGCAGCTAGTCTCTCTCTGTATATCACTTCAGCAGCGATCTTTGCAAATCCAGGCCAAGGGAGAGCATCTGTTTCTCTAAGCCCAGGAGATAGCTCCAGGAAAGACAAAGAGACACAGAGAAGAAAAGACACTGGAAAAGTCTGCAGGCATTTTCTCAGACCCAAAACTGAGAGGAGGATGCAATTTTTAATCAGAGCTCAAAAAAGTCAGTCATTGTTTGATAACCTGACAACCACAGCCACTGCAGACGTTGGCCTGGCCAGTATAAGACCAGAGGTTGAAGTGCTTTCTCTGGAGTAGGGTAACAGCCCCCACAGTCAGAATTGAGCAATGAATGTGGAGAGCACCACAGCAGCAGATGCTGGAATTAAGCTCCCTCCCATTGCCAAACTTGAGCAGGAGTTAATTTGCTGAAACTTAGGTTTCTTCTGAGTGGAATGGCTTGTAACTAGTGACAGCTTAGCAACCTCGATCCAGTCCATGTTTGTCATTGGTCAGTTTGGGGGGACTGTGCCATTAGCTCTAAGAAGTGAGTAAAATATGAACTCTACTCTCTCAGGTGTCTAATCTTTGGTGTGGGCTACCACTAAGAAGAGGGTAACACAGCCTGACGGCGCCAAAGGCGGTCAAAGGAAATGTGAATGTGGCGCCAGTCATGGACAGAGAAAACAACAAAGATACAATAATGACTTGCAGTGGGGGGGTCTCTTGCCCCCTCCCCCCATCCTCAGTAACCGCTGAAGGCAGCAGCAGCTCTCCCATGGGAGCCCAGGGAGCATGGATTGAAATAGGTGCTTCTCAGGCTTCTCCAGTGGTTCCATCTCTAACGAAGACCAATGTAGTGGGGGAAGAATATTTTTTCTCCTTCTCCAATTACTCCACCCCTACAGAAGGTGAAAAGAGTAAGAGCCTACCTGCTGGCTCTTACTCTGATGCGTCATCTACTGGAGGTCATACTGAATTACACCACTGCTACACCAAACAACTACTGGGAAAGCCATCTGAAACCGAGGAACCTGTACAGAACCCTGTACCTATGAAAACACTCAGAAATGATGGCAATTGATCATTCACAAAATACACCGCAGCCATGCCCTTGAGAAAAGAGATAATAAACAATGAAAAAAATTAAAGGAAAAGCAAATTCAAAAAAAGTAAGCCCCAGTTCCCTTGATTGAGAAAGAACCGGTGCCAGAACTCCAAAAATACAAAAAGCCACTGTTTCATTACCTCTAAAGGATCCCAATACCTCCTTAGCAAAAAATCCTAACCAGAATAAAATATCTAAATGGCATACATAAAACAGAATAAGGACGGCAATAAATAAATAAATGAAATCCAAGAGAAAGTTGTAATCCAACACGAAGGAAATGGAAAAAAGATCCAGGATTTGAAAGGTGACACAACTATATGGAGACAGAATGAAACAGAACTTCTGGAAAAATTTATTACAAGAATTTCAAAATACAATTGGTATTCAAAACAAACCTATAAGTTCCAAAATTGAATCAGTAATAAAAAAGTTACCAATAGACGAGACAAAACAGATGAAAAAATTTAAGAGCTCCTAAAATGGTTCTTAAAATCCAACAGTTAGATTTAAAAAAAAATTAAAAAATAAACAAAGTCTTAGAGAAATATGGGATTGGGTAAAGCAATCAAATCTATGATTTATTGGAATTCCTGAGAGAGAAGAGAAAGTAATCGAATTGAAAAATATACATGAGGATAAAATTCAGAAAAATGTCTCTTCTCTTGGAAGAGATGTTGACAGAAAAATACAGAAATACAGAGAACTATTATGGAATAGTATATAAGACAACCATCCCCAAGAAATATAGTCATCAGACTATCCAAGGTCAATATGAAAGAAATAAATCTTAAATGCAGCTAGAGAGAAAGACCGAATTACCTATAAAGGAAAATTCATCAGACTAACAATGCGCTTCTCAGCAGAAACTTTACAAGTCATAATAGATTGGAGGCCCATTTTTAGCATTATGGAAGAAAATAAATAAAAGCCAAGAATGTCCTATCCTGCCAAACTAACCTTCTTAAGCAAAGAAGAAATAAAGTCTTTCCCAGATAAACTGTCAGTAAGGGAATTTGTTACCACCAAACAGCCCATTGAAGAGTTGCTTAAGGGCATTCTCAACATGGAAATGAAGGAATATTTGTCGACACAAAAGCACATGTAGAGCATGCAGCCCACAGACTCTATAAAGCTGCTGTGCAATCAAGACTAGAAAGCAATTAGCGAACAACATTAAGACAGGACTAAAACCACACATATCAATATTAATTTTGAAAGTAAATTGTCTAAAGTCTCCACTAAAATAACATAGGGTGGCAAAGGGGTTTGAGAAAAAATTGACCCATCCTTCTGCTCTCTTTGAGAGGCCCATCTCATATGTAGTGACTTTCATAGGTGCAAGATAAATATATATATATATATATAGCTCAAATAGGAAAAGAAAGGAGCAGGATCACTATTCTTGCATCAGATAAAACATACTTTAAACCAATAATAGTTTTTTTAAGTAGCCAAAAAGAGAATTAAATAAAGATAAATAATTCAATTCACCAAGAAGATTTAACTCTTCTAAATATACTCATTCAATATCAGAACAATAAGATTAATAAAACAATTAAGTCAAGAAAAAGCCTTATACAGACACCCAATATTAGTGGAAAACTTAAACACCCCACTGACACTATTAGAAAGATCATGAAGGCAGAAAATTGACAAAGAAATTCTGGACTCAAATGTGATGCTAGATCAATTGGACCTAATGGACATCTACAGAATAGGACACCCAACAATTACATAATGTACATTCTTCTCATCTGCACCCAGAGCACACTCTAAGACTTACCACATGCTCAGTCATAAATCAAGTTTCAATACATTTTAAAAAATCAAAATTATGCTAAACATCTTTTTGGGCCACAGTAGAATAAAAATAGGAATTAATACCCAGATGAGCTCTCAAAAACAAACAATTATCTGAAAATTAAACAGCATGCTCCTGAATGACTTTTCGATAAGCAACAAAATAAAATGAGACATTTTTAAAATCCATGAAATAAATGAAAACAGAGACACAACATATGCAACCTCTTATATACAGCAAAAGCAGCATTAAGAAGAATATTTATAGCACTAAATACTTATGTCAAGAAGATACAGAGTTAACATTATACCATTGTAACTAAGGGAACAAGACTAAAAAGAAAAAATGAATTCCAAAGATAGGAAAAGAAAATGAATAATTAAATTAGAGCAGGATTAAATGAAACTGAGACCAAAATCCAAATAAGCACAATCAGAATGACAAAAATTACATTACAAATAATTTCACAGAAATACAAAATATCTTCCACAACTGTTATTAACACCTCTATGCACATGAACTAGAAAATCTAGAAGAAATAAATAAATTCCTGGAAAGACACAGCCTTCCAAGATTGAATCCTGAAGAAACTGAAACCCAGAACAAACCTAGTAAGTTCCAAAATTGAATCAGTAATAAAAAAGTTGCCAACAAAAAAAGCTATGGATCAGATGGATTCACAGCCAAATTCTAACAGACATACAAAGAAGAGCTGGTACCAACTCTACGAAACTATTCCAAAAAATGAGGGGAAGAATTCCTCTCTAACCCATTCTTTGAAACCACTATCATTCTGACACCAAAATCTGGCAAAACCACAAAAACAACAAAAAAATAAAGCTATAGGTCAATATCCGTAGTAAACACAGATTTAAAAAAAAAAAATTCAAGCAAATACTAGCAAACTAAATCCAGCAGCACATCAGAATGTTAATTCACCATAATCAAGTGGGCTTTATTTCTGGCATGCAAGATTGGTTGAACATATGCAAATCGATAAATGTGAGTCAAACACATAAACAGAATTAAAATAAACCATACAAGCAACTAAATAAATGCAGAAAAAACACTTGATAAAATCCAAAATCTCTTCATGATAAAAACTCTCAACTAAGTGTAAGAGAGACATATCTCAGATAATAAGACCCATCGCTGAAAAACCCACATCCAACTAACTAAATGGGGGAAAGATATAGCATTTCCACTAAGAACTGGATTTAAAAAGGGTTTCTACTCTTAGCACTCCTATTCAGCATAATACCAGAAACAGAGCAAAATTAGGCAAGGGAAAGAAATAGACATTCAAATAGAAAAACAGGAAGTCGAATGATCTGTCTTCTCTGACGACATAATTCTGTACCTAGAAAAACCTAAAAACTTTGTCAAAAAACCCCTAGACCTGATAAATAACTTCAGCAAAGTTTCAGGATACAAAATCAATGTACAAAAATCAATAACACCATCTCTATACATCAGTAACATTCAAAATGAGAGCCAAATCAAGAACGTGATTGCATTACCATAACAAAAACAAACAAAAAACTCCTAGAAATACATCTAACCAAAGTCAAGAAGGTGAAAGATCTCTACAAAGAACTGCAAAACACTGCTGAAGGAAATGAAAAAACATTTTATGCTCATGGATTGAACAAAATCAATATTGCTAAAATGTCCATATTGTCTAAAGCAATGAATTCATTCACAAGTATTTCTGTTAAATTACAAATAGCATTTTCTTTTACAGAATTAGAAAAAAGTACTCTAAAATTTATATGAAACCAGAAAGAGCCCAAATAGCCAAAGCAATCTTAAGCAGAAAGAACAAAAATGAAGGAATCATATTACCTGAGTTCAAGGTATACTATAAGTCTACAGTAATTAAAACATCGTGGTACTAGTACAAAAATAAACTCATAGACCATGGAATGGAATAGAGAACCCAGAAATAAAACCAAATACCTACAGCCAACTGATCTTGGACAAAGTTGACAAAAATAAATAATTGGGAAATAATCCTCTGTGCAATAAATGCTACTGGAAAAACTGGCTAACTATATCCAGAAGAATATGCCTCCAAGAATATACCTATGACAATATACAACAATTAACACAAGATGACTCAAACTATGAGAATCCTGGAAAAAAAGCCTTGGAAATACTCTTCTCAATAATAGTCTTGGCAAATAATTTATGGCTAAGTCTTAAAAGCAATTGCAACAATAACAAAAAAATTATGTGATTATTAATAACCTACAGGATCCAAGAAAATATTTGCAAAAAATAATCCAACAGTGGTCTAATAGTCACAATTCATAAGAAGTGTAAACAGATCAACGACAACAAGAAAAAGCAAACAACCCCAATAAAAAGTGGGTAAAGAATATGAACAGACATTCTTTTTTTTTTATTGCATTTTAGGTTTTGGGGTACATGTGATGAACATGCAAGATTGTTGCATAGGTACACACATGGCAGTGTGCTTTGCTTCCTTCCGTCCCCTCACCTGTATCTGTCATTTCTCCCCATGCTATCTTTTCCCACCTCCCTACCCCCCCGCCCCTCCCCCATTTCCCCCCAACGGATCCCAGTGTGTAGTGCTCCCCTCCCTGTGTCCATGTGTTCTCATTGTTCAACACCCGCCTATGAGCGAGAATATACGGTGTTTGATTTTCTGCTCTTGTGTCAGTTTGCTGAGAATAATGGTTTCCAGGTTCATCCATGTCCCTACAAAGGACGTGAACTCATCGTTTTAGATGGCTGCATAATATTCCATGGTGTATATGTACCACATTTTCCCTATCCAGTCTATCATCGTTGGGCATTTGGGTTGGTTCCAGGTCTTTGCTATTGTAAACAGTGCTGCAATGAACATTCGTGTGCACGTGTCCTTGTAGTAGAATGATTTATAATCCTTTGGATATATACCGAGTAATGGGATTGCTGGGTCAAATGGGATTTCTATTTTTAGGTCCTTGAGGAATCGCCACACTGTCTTCCACAATGGTTAAATTAATTTACATTCCCACCAACAGTGTAAAAGTGTTCCTATTTCTCCACATCCTCTCCAGCATCTGTTGTTTCCCGATTTTTTAATGATCGCCATTCTAATTGGTGTGAGATGGTATCTCAATGTGGTTTTCATTTGCATTTCTCTGATGACCAGTGATGATGAGCATTTTTTCATATGTTTGTTGGCCTCCTGTATGTCTTCTGTTGTAAAGTATCTGTTCATATCCTTTGCCCATTTTTGAATAGGCTTGTTTGTTTTTTTCTTTTAGATCTGCTTTAGTTCTTTGTAAATTCTGGATATCAGCCCCTTGTCAGATGGGTAGGCTGCAAAAATTTTTTCCCATTCTGTTGGTTGCCGATTCACTCTACTGACTGTTTCTTTTGCCGGGCAGAAGCTGTGGAGTTTGATTAGGTCCCATTTGTCTATTTTGGCTTTTGTTGCCATTGCTTTTGGCGTTTTGGTCATGAAGTCCTTGCCTACACCTATGTCCTGAATGGTTTTGCCTAGATTTTCTTCTAAGGTTTTTATGGTATTAGGTCTGATGTTTAAGTCTTTAATCCATCTGGAGTTCATTTTGGTGTAAGGTGTCAGGAAGGGGTCCTGTTTCTGCTTTCTGCACACGGCTAGCCAGTTTTCCCAACACCATTTATTAAACAGGGAGTCCTTTCCCCATTGCTTGTTTTTGTCAGGTTTGTCGAAGATCAGATGGTTGTGGGTATGTTGTATTTCCTCTGAGGCCTCTGTTCTGTTCCATTGGTCTATATCTCTGTTTTGGTACCAGTACCATGCTGTTTTGATTACTGTAGCCTTGTAGTATAGTTTGAAGTCCGGTAGTGTGATGCCTCCTGCAAAAAAAAGAACTTTTTGCTTAGAATTGACTTGGCTATACGGGCTCTCTTTTGGTTCCATATGAAGTTTAAGGTGTTTTTTTCCAGTTCTGTGAAGAAGGTCATTGGTAGCTTGATGGGAATAGCGTTGAATCTGTAAATTACTTTGGGCAGTATGGCCATTTTCACGATGTTGATTCTTCCTAACCATGAACATGGAATGTTTCTCCATCTGTTTGTATCCTCTCTTATTTCGTTGAGCAATGGCTTGTAGTTCTCCTTGAAGAGGTCCTTTACGTTCCTTGTTAGTTGTATTCCTAGGTACTTTATTCTATTTGTAGCAATTATGAATGGCAGTTCGTTCTTGATTTGGCTCTCTTGAAGTCTATTACTGGTGTATAGGAATGCTTGTGATTTTTGCAGGTTGATTTTGTATCCTGAGACTTTGCTGAAGTTGTTTATCAGTTTCAGGAGATTTTGGGCTGAGATGATGGGGTCTTCCAGATATACAATCATGTCATCTGCAAATAGAGACAATTTGATTTCCTCCTTTCCAATTTGGATACCCTTTATTTCTTTTTCTTGCCTGATTGCCCTGGCTAGAACTTCCAGTACTATATTGAATAGGAGTGGTGAGAGAGGGCACCCTTGTCTAGTGCCAGATTTCAAAGGGAATGCTTCCAGTTTTTGCCCATTCAGTATGATATTGGCTGTTGGTTTGTCGTAAATAGCTTTTATTGTTTTGAGATACCTTCCGTCAATACCTAGTTTATTGAGGGTTTTTAGCATAAAGGGTTGTTGAATTTTGTCAACAGCCTTCTCTGCATCAATTGAGATAATCATGTGGTTTTTGTCTTTGGTTCTGTTTATGTGGTGAATTACGTTTATGGACTTGCGTATGTTGAACCAGCCTTGCATCCCCGGGATGAATCCTACTTGATCATGGTGGATGAGCTTTTTGATATGCTGTTGCAATCGGTTTGCCAGTATTTTATTGAAGATTTTTGCATCTATGTTCATCATGGATATTGGCCTGAAATTTTCTTTTCTTGTTGAGTCTCTGCCGGGTTTTGGTATCAGGATGATGTTTGTCTCGTAAAATGATTTGGGAAGGATTCCCTCTTTTTGGATTGTCTGGAATAGTTTCAGAAGGAATGGTATCAGCTCCTCTTTGTATGTCTGGTAGAATCCAGCTGTGAACCCATCTGGACCTGGGCTTTTTTTGGGTGGTAGGCTCTTTATTGCTGCCTCGACTTCAGACCATGTTATTGGTCTATTCAGGGTTTTGGCTTCTTCCAGGTTTAGGCTTGGGAGGATGCAGGTGTCCAGGAATTTATCCATTTCTTCCAGGTTTACTAGTTTATGTGCATAGAGTTGTTTGTAATAATCTCTGATGATGGTTTGGATTTCTGTGGAATCTGTGGTGATACCCCCTTTATCGTTTTTTATTGCATCAATTTGGTTATTCTCTCTTTTCTTTTTTATTAATCTGGCTAGTGGTCTGTCTATTTTGTTGATCTTTTCAAAAAACCAGCTCCTGGATTTATTGATTTTTTGAAGAGTTTTTTGTGTCTCTATTTCCTTCAGTTCTGCTCTGATCTTAGTTATTTCCTGTCTTCTGCTAGGTTTTGAGTTTTTTTGATCTTGCTCCTCTAGCTCTTTCAATTTTGATGATAGGGTGTCAATTTTAGATCTCTCCTTTCTTCTCATGTGGGCACTCATTGCTATATATTTTCCTCTAGAGACTGCTTTAAATGTGTCCCAGAGATTCTGGTATGTTGTGTCTTCGTTCTCATTGGTTTCGAAGAACATCTTTATTTCTGCCTTCATTTCATTGTTTATCCAGTCAACATTCAAGAGCAAGTTGTTCAGTTTCCATGAAGCTGTGCGGTTCTGAGTTAGTTTCTGCATTCTGAGTTCTAACTCGATTGCACTGTGGTCTGAGAGACTGTTTGTTATGATTTCTGTTCTTTTGCATTTGCTGAGGAGTGATTTATTGCCAATTATGTGGTCAATTTTAGAGTAGGTGTGATGTGGTGCTGAGAAGAATGTATATTCTGTGGATTTGGGGTGGAGAGTTCTGTAAATGTCTATTAGGTTTGCTTGTTCCAGGTCTGAGTTCAGGTCCTGGATATCCTTGTTGATTTTCTGTCTGGATGATCTGTCTAATATTGACAATGGGGTGTTAAAGTCTCCCACTATTATTGTGTGGGAGTCTAAGTCTCTTTGTAAGTCATTAAGAACTTGCCTTATGTATCTGGGTGCTCCTGTATTGGGTGCGTATATATTTAGGATCGTTAGCTCTTCTTGTTGCAGTGATCCTTTTACCATTATGTAATGTCCTTCTTTGTCTCTTTTGATCTTTGTTGCTTTAAAGTCTATTTTATCAGAGATGAGAATTGCAACTCCTGCCTTTTTTTGCTCTCCATTTGCTTGGTAGATCTTCCTCCATCCCTTTATTTTGAGCCTTTGTGTATCCTTGCATGTAAGATGGGTTTCCTGGATACAGCACACTGATGGGTTTTGGCTTTTTATCCAATTTGCCAGTCTCTGTCTTTTGATTGGGGCATTTAGTCCATTGACATTTAGGGATAATATTGTTATGTGTGAATTTGATATTGTCATTTTGATACTACCTGGCTGTTTTGTTGGTTAGTTGATGCAGATTCTTGATTGTGTTGATGCTCTTTTAGCATTTGGTGTGTTTTTGGAGTGGCTGGTACTGGTTGTTCCTTTATATGTGTAGAGCCTCTTTCAGGAGTTCTTGTAGAGCAGGTTTGGTGGTGATGAAATCTCTGAGTGCTTGCTTGTTCACAAAGGATTTTATTTTTCCTTCACTTATGAAGCTTAGTTTGGCTGGATAGGAGATTCTGGGTTGAAAGTTCTTTTCTTTAAGGATGTTGAATATTGGCCCCCAATCTCTTCTGGCTTGTTGGGTTTCTGCTGAGAGATCTGCTGTGAGTCTAATGGGCTTCCCTTTGTGGGTAACCCAACCTTTCTCTCTGGCTGCCCTTAACATTTTATCTTTCATTTCAACCCTGGTGAATCTGACGATTATGTGCCTTGGGGTTGCTCTTCTTGAGGAATATCTTTGTGGTGTTCTCTGTATTTCCTGGATTTGAATATTGGTCTGCCTTGCTAGGTTGGGGAAGTTTTCCTGGATAATATCCTGAAGAGTATTTTCCAGCTTGGATTCATTCTCTTCATCACATTCAGGTACACCTATCAGACTTAGATTAGGTCTTTTCACATAGTCCCACATTTGTTGAAGATTTTGTTCATTCCTTTTTGTGCTTTTTTCTCTGTTCTTGCCTTCTCTTTTTATTTCATTGAGTTGATCTTCGACCTCTGATATCCTTTCTTCTGCTTGGTCAATTCGGCTGTTGAAGCTTGTGCATGCTTCACGAAGTTCTCATGTTGCATTTTTCAGCTCCATCAATTCACTTATACTCCTCTCTATGCTGTCCATTCTCGTCAGCAGTTCGTCCAATCTTTTTTCAAGGTTCCTATTTTCCTTGCGTTGGGTTAGAACATGTTCTTTTAGCTCATTGTAGTTTCTTACTACCCACCTTCTGAAGTCTGATTCTGTCATTTCATCACCCTCCTTCTCCATCCGGTCTGGTTCCCTTGCTGGTGAGGAGTTGTGATCCCTTTTAGGAGGAGAGGTGTTCTGGTTTCGGGAGTTTTCATCCTTTTTGAGCTGGTTTCTTCCCATTTTTGTGGGTTTATCCACCTGTTGTCTGTCTCTGTCCCAGGGAGTTGGAGCTTTATGAGTTTCCGTTGCACTACTGCCTTTTTTGATTTTTCTTTCAGGTCTGACCCACCCAGCTAGCAGCATGCCTAGCCACTGCCTGCCCGCAGAGGCTTTGCTGAGCTGCTGTGGGCTCCACTCAGCTGCCCTGAGCTCTTCCCTGTAGTCCTTTTTATATGAGCCTAGTTAGAACTGTCTCGGTAACGGTGGCCCTGCCTCTGTTATGGCGGATTCTCTCTGTTGTGGCAGGTTGCCTCGGCAACGGCAGCCTGCCTCCGTAGTGGTGGAGAGTCTCAGTAATGGCGGAAGCTCTGCCCCCACGGAGCCGGACCGTCCCGGTTCAGCTGTGCTTGGTTTGGAGGGCTCAACCCAGAGGGTTTCCAATTACTGTTTTTGTTTTCGTTGTTGTTGGGGGTGGAGGGGTGGGACCAACCGAGCCTGATCACCTGGCTCCCTGACTCAGAGTCTTTTCTTTTAAGTTGAACGACCCCGCGTTCCGGTCGCTTGTTGAAAAGGCGCCGGGATCTCCCGTGCTGCGACTCGCGGAGTCGGCTCTAACTGCGGCGCCAGCTCCTGGCGGATTTTTTGCCTAGGAATCTCCTGGCCTGACTTGCTATTTCAGATGAGTGGGGAACTCTGCCGTCTCAGGGCTCTGCTCGCCAGCTAAGAGGGCTCCCAGACCAGTGGCTTTTGTACGGAGAACCGCAGCAACAGGGCGTGGTCACAGCAGCCACGCGGGCCGAATCAGCCGCACCGGCTGGGACTGCGACGCTGGCGACCCCTCTGCCTGGGTATCTCCTGGTCTGTGGGCAATAAGAGTTCGTCTGGAAATGCGGCGTCCACTCACCCTCTGCACTTTCACTGGGAGCTGAAGTCCTGAGCTGTTCTTAGGCGGCCATCTTCCCAGCATTCTAATTTTTGAGTAGATTGTGCATGGACATGGTTTAAAATTTTAAAGATTACTTATAGTTTATCTTCCTGTGCTGTTTCCCGTTCATTCTCTTTCTTAAAAACATTTTTTTTTATAGAGACAAGGTCTTGCTTTGTTGTCTAGGCTGGTCTGGAACTCCTGGTCTCAAGTGATCCTCCTGCCTCAGCCTCCCAAAGTGTTGGGGTTACCCGTGTGAGCCATTACACCCAGCCCAGTTCATTTTCTCTCCCCAGAGGTGATCAATGTTAGCAGTTTTTTGTGTATCCTACAAATATTTATATGCATATATAAATTCCTATAATACTTTTTGCTTATGAATTATCATATTATTTGTTTCATATACTAAATACTTATATATATACAGTATGGTTTCTGAATTTTATTCTCTTCTTTAACGTTCCTTTGTTTTGTTTTGTTTTGTTCTGTGCGTGTAAAATGGTCTGGCTGTGTCACCCAGGCTGGGGTGCGGTGGTATGATATCCGCACACTGCATCCTCTGCCTTCCAGGCTTAAGTGATCCTCCCACTTATGGGGCTATAGGTGTGTGCCATCATGCCAGGTTAGTTTTTGTATTTTTTGTAGAAATGGGGTTTTGTCATGTTGCTCAGGCTGGTCTCAAACTCCTGAGCTCAAGCAGTTCACCCACCTCAGCCTCCCAAAGTGCTGGGATTATGGATGTGGGCCACCACGCCTGGCCTAAAATTCCTGTCTTAGTGCATCAGGTTTCTATGCATCTTTAGGCTTGTGTTAGGTATGTCTTTCTGTGCAATGTTGCATAGTGTTGGTAATAGCAGACCTGCTGGCCTTTTCATCTTTAATAGAAAAAAAAAAATGCGGGCCCTATGGGTGATGGATTTTACACAGTGCATTTTCAGCATCTGTTGAGGTTATATACATTTTTCCTTTATTATCTGGTAACATAAAAATTACTTTGATAGATCTCCTGATGTTAAACCAAATCTTTGCATTCCTAGGAGAAGCCTATAATGTGAGAGTTATCTATTGTGAAGCTTTATGGTTCTTTTTTTTTTTTTTTTTTTTTTTTTTTTGAGGCAATCTGGCTCTCTCGCCCAAGCTGGAGTGCAGTGGTGCAATCTTGGCTCACAGTAACCTCTGCCTCCTGGGTTCAAGTGATTCTTCTGTCTCAGTCTCCCCAGTAGCTGGGATTACAGGCAGGCACCACTACGTCTGGCTAATTTTTGTATTTTTAGTAGAGACGGGGTTTGTCACATTGGCCAGGCTGGTCTTGAACACCTGACCTCCGGTAATCCACCCACCTTGGCCTCCCAAAGTGTTGGGATTACAGGCGTGAGCCACCATGCCTAGCCTTTTTTTTTTTTTTAGGGAATAACTTTAAAAAGATTGATTTATTTGACAACTCCTCTTGCTTGTGTTTAAATCTCCATTTTTTAAATTTTCAGTAATCACTAGTATTTCTGTATTTTTGAGATGGAGTTTCACTTCGTCGCCCAGGCTGGAGTGCAATGGCGCAATCTCAGCTCACTGCAACCTCTGCCTCCTGGGTTCAAGCAGTTCTTTTGCCTCAGCCTTCTGAGTAGTTGAAATTACAGGTGCCCCCCTACCATACCCGGATAATTTTTGTATTTTTAGGAGAGATAGGGTTTCGCCATGTTGGTCAGTCTGGTCTTGATCTCCTGACCTCAAGTGATCCGCCCACCTTGGCCTCCCAAAGTGCTAGGATTACAGATAATGAGCCACTGTGCCCTGCCTGCAATCGCTAGTATTTTTAAAAGTAAATTTTTAAAGTTCCTTGGTTTTTCATCTTTTGTCTGCCCTCTAAATGTTCATATTCTTGAGACTTCAATATTTAATTCATTCATTTATCATAGATACTTATTAAGTAAGTGCTTTGTGCCACATACAGTGCTAGGAACTAGGTGAATGAAATAGATGTGATCCCTGTCTTCAGGGAACTTATGTCCCTATTGCTAGAATTTTTTTTTCCTTTCAGTCTGACTTCGTCACTGCTTATAGTCATTTTTGAGGTGGGAGAGGGGAACCAAACTCATCATCTCACCCCTTTGCTTAAAGATCTCTATTGACTCTTATGTTTATAGGATCATGTCTGGAATTTGGAGTGCAGCACACAAGGGCCTTCCCAGTCTGGTTCAGTCTTCCAATCACACATCTCCCACCCTTCATATACATTGCACACACTAGCTATGTGATTGATATCCCCAATAAGCCCTGCTCTTTCATGACTCTCATTTGACACATTTTGTTTTCTCTGACTAGAATATTTTCTCTCCCTGACAAATTCCTACTCATCCTTTAAGGCACTCCTAAAAATTTTTTTTATATCCATGGAGAGTTTGAATCCCGTAGTATCCTGCTCATAGATCTGTCTTGAATTTATTATATTATATGGTAAAGACCTATTTATATGTCTGTCTCCATGATTAAATGATTGTAAACTGCTTGGACTAGAGTCTTTATGTCTCTATGTGTGTCTTCTCACTTGACCTTAGCCAAAAAGCCAAGAAGTGATCTATGTCGTGTCTTCTCAACAACTGCTGTACTGATTAGCACAGAATGGGCCCTCAGCAAATATTTGTTGTGAATGTTTGACTGACTATAAAGCTGGATGCCTGAAAGAGCTGTACCATTCTCTTGCCTTGAAGGGGTTACTACTGCTGCTAGTCATGGAAGGTCTCTGAACTAAAACAATATATACTGGCCTAATCCTTATTCCTCCCCTTCCCTTAAGTTTTTCTTTAAATTTGTATATGTGTGTATGTGTGTGTAGTGGTTGTGGGGATATATACTTATAAGACTGTGTATTAGTATGTTTCCATTGGCTTTGATTTTTAAATCATTAAAAACATGGTATATCATTAAAAACAGCTGTATAGGATGATGGGATTATGACTTGACTTTTACTTTTTTGCACATTTTTGTTATTACATTGTTTTATAATATAAAATCAGAAAAGGTACTTAAAACATTTTTCCCCAAATGCAGTAAGATCCTATTTAAGAAAGCATTATCATTTTTAAAATCACATTTTAAGAAAAGGCAATATTTTCCTGATAAGTGGAAAATATTTGAGATAAATCAGTAAATATTAACTCAAAGGCATTGGATTTGTTTCCTTTTTTGGTGCATTAGCAAAGTGCTTATGGAAAAATTGTAGTTTGAGTTTGAAAATTCATCACACGTCTTGCTGCCTTATAGCAAACCAGTGTGTCTTTGCTCAGATTCTGTCTCCTGGAAGATTGATATGATCTGAAGGGCTCAATAGATATAAAAAGACAGTAATTCATAATGAAGGAGAGAGGGGAAACAGGCATGAGAGGACGGTAGTTCATTAGTGCATCCATCACTGAAATAATGGGGAAGTGGCATATTTGCGGAAATACAGACGTATCTTCAAATTTGGTAACAGCCAGACATTGCGTCTTATGGTGACTCACTTTCCTTATTTAGGTCCTCATTGCAGGATCACTGACTGCATTTTTTCATGGTGTTTGTTCTGCATGCAGTTGTTTCTTTATTGTAATGAGACCTCTCCGTAGTTAGTTTGTGCTGTTAAAGGGGGAGCTTGTGCTTAGAATGGCAGTGTTCATCTCTGAAGCTACCAGAGTAGTCTGAAAGTAGGGACAAAAAGATTTAGAAAGGGGAACTGAAGTCTAAATACTTCTGGCCTCAGCTTTTTCTTTATAGCCACGGAGCCCTGAATGAAGAGAAATTGGTTCTTTAAAGAGTGTTTTCAGCTGAATGCTTAATTTCTTCTGTCTCTCTCTTTCTCTCTTTCTTTCTTTTTCTTCCCGCTCTTGTCACCCACACTGGAGTGCAATGGCGTGATCTCAGCTCACTGCAACCTCTGCCTGCTGGGTTCAAGCAATTCTCCTGCATCAGCCTCCCGAGTAGCGGGGATACTGAGGCTGAGGCAGGTGGATTGCTTGAGCCCAGGAGTTTGAGATCACCCTGGGCTACATGGTGAAACCTCGTGTCTTCTACCAAATGCAGAAGTTAGCCAGGCATGGTGATGCATGTGTGTAGTCTCTGCTACTTGGGAGGCTGAGGCAGGAGGAGCCATTGAGCCCAGGAGGTTGAGGCTGCAGCAAGCCATGATAGTGCCACTCCACTCCATCCTCAATGACAGTGCAGGACCCTGTCTCAAAAAAAGCAAAATAAAACAAAACAAATCTTACCCTTACCTGAAAAGCTGGTTAAGGAGGGTTGTAAGTGGCAATGCTAGTTTCTCCATGTATCAGTTTATACCTTATCTCAAAGGAAGACCAGAGCTGTTTGAACTCCAGCTCTTCCTTAGCTGCCAGGTGTTAACAACGTATGTTTCATAAGCATAGACAGATTCAAACCACTGACCTGGAGTTGAAATACTTTTTAAGCTGTGACTCATCTTTTGTCCATTGGGGTCACTCAGCACAAGATTATTTGCTCTTTTGATTTGTTAAATTCTTAATAGTTTTGCTACTCTCAAATTCCAAAGGCAAAACCATTTTCTGATTCTTTTGCTGTGTCCAGTTGGATTGTGGTATGAAAGCAGCAGCTGAGACTGCTGTACCACACTGTGCATCAGGCAGTAATCCTTCGGAAGGCCAGGCCACTTTTCTTTTATTTCCTTTTTTTTTTTTTCTTTTTCTTTTTTTTTTTTTTTTTTTTTTTTTTTTTTTTTTTTTTTGAGACAGTTTCGCTCTTGTTGCCCAGGCTGCAGTGAAGTGACATGATTTTGGCTTACTGCAACCTCTACCTCTTGGTTTCAAGCCATTCTCCTGCCTCAGCCTCCCAAGCAGCTAAGATGACTGGCATGTGCTGTGACATTGGGCTCGTTTTGTATTTGTAGTAGAGATTCAGTTTTACCACTTTGGTCAGGCTAGTCTAGAACTCCTGACCTCAAGTGATCCTCCCACTTTGGCCTCCCAAAATGCTGGGATTACAGGCGTGAGCCACTGCACCTGGCCATTTGGCTACTTTTCTATATATATTTTGTCTTTACCTGCTCCCTGTAGTAAACTGTGTTCAGACTTCCTTGGGGGAAGGAATGATAGTTTTTACTTGTTTGTTTTTTGACTCCATAAATATGTTCTTTTCTTACTAATTATTCTTTCTTTCTTTGTTAAACAGGCTACCAACCAGTTTCTCGAAGAGACTGACACGTGGACAGTTCAGTACAACGTCTCTCCCCCCGTCTTGGAACGTGGCTGTCGAGCTCCTCGTGGCCGGGAAGTCTGATGTCCTCCATGCCACAGAATCGTTCCACTCCGGCAGAGCATGCTGCTCGGGGTGGACCAGACCTGTGGCAGTCGGCCAGAGTGCTGCTGTTCTCTCTGTCATGCTCGACACGCACATCGGTTCTCTAAGTGTCCTCTCCACTCCCATAAAAAATGGATCCATATCCAGGAGCCCCTGTGAGAGCTGAAGCTGGGCAAGGCAGCTGCTGGAAGGCACGACTTTTGGACCTACGTTTTGGTTATAGGCCAGGAATCCACTTCTAATGATGGAGACTGAGGAAGTAGCCTGACAGCATCCTGGTGGCGGGAGAGGGCTTCACCCTTCCTAGAATTTTAATCCTAGCTCTTTTCATTGGCCTCTGGCCACATGAAAATCTGTTGGTTTTCAGGATGTCTAGGGCTTTTAGACACTTGCCATTCCAATGAATGCTGAGGGGCAGTTCAGGAAGAGAAGTTTTAATCCTGGAAAAGAAGAGCAACTATGTATTAGCTAGGTCCATTATCTTAAAGTATCTTTAAGTAGCTGCATCCAGATTTTACTTTTTTTTTTTAATTTTTGTTTTTTGAGAGGGCATGGAATTTGATTTTGTGCTTATGTTTGCTTTCTCAGTTAGTAGTGTCTTTTTATTTTTTTATTTTTAGATGTTGTCTCACTCTGTTGCTAGGCTGGAGTTCAGTGACATGTTCTTGACTCACTGCAACCTCCACCTCCTGGGTTCAAGTGATTTTCCTGGCTCAGCCTCCTGAGTAGCTGGGATTACAGGAAACTGCCACCACACCCAGTTAATTTTTGTATTTTAAGTAGAGATGGAGTTTCACCATGTTGGCCAGGATGGTCTTGATCTCCTGACCTTGTGGTCCACCAGCCTCAGTCTCCCAAACTGCTGGGATTACAGGCATCTGCCACCACACCCAGCTAATTTCTGTATTTTAGGTAGAGGTGGAGTTTCGCCATGTTGGCCAGGATGGTCTTGATCTTCTGACCTTGTAATCTACCAAGCTCAGCCTCCCAAAGTGCTGGGATTACAGGTGTAAGCCACCGTGCTTGGCCAGTAGTGTCTTTGATAAAACACTCTACGGCATGTTACTTTGGGGTCAGAATCCTCCTAAAGAGATACAAAATCTCCTTAAATTAAAAAAAGCAATGGGATAACAAGCACTAGGATTAGCCTAACTGAAGCTCAGTTACTTCTATCTTGTGGACCAGCTCATTCATATTCACTCATTTACTCAACAGATATTTATTTCATACTTACTATCTTCCAGGTGCAGAGATTAGTATTTAGAAAGAGATAATAGGTCGGGACGTGGTGGCTCACACCTGTAATCCCAGCACTTTGGGAGGCCACAGCAAGAGGATCACTTGAGGTCAGGAGTTCAAGACCAGCCTGGCCAAAATGCCAAAACCCTGTCTCTACTAAAAATACAAAAATTAGCTGGGCCTGGTGGTACGTGTATTCTTAGCCACTTGGGAAGCTAAGGAGGGAGAATCACTTGAACCCAGGAGGTGGAGGTTGTAGTGAGGCAAGATCACACCACTATACCCCAGCCTCGGCAACAGAGTGAGATTCTGTGAAATTCTTTGGGTTTGTTTTTTTCTTTTTTTTTTTTTTTGAGATGGAGTCTAGCTTTGTTGCCAGGCTGGAATGCGGTGGCATGATCTCAGCTCACTGCAACTGTGCGTGCCACCACCCTCAGCTATTTTTAGTAGAGATGGGATTTCACTTCGTTGGCCAGGTTGGTCTCGAACTCCTGAGCTTGTGATCCACCCACCTCGGCCTCCCAAAGTGCTTGGATTACAAGTGTGAGCCACTGCACCCAGCCGACATTCTGTTTAAAAAATAAAAAGAAGGCCGGGCGCGGTGGCTCAAGCCTGTAATCCCAGCACTTTGGGAGGCTGAGGCAGGTGGATCACGAGGTCAAGAGATTGAGACCATCCTGCTCAACATGGTGAAACCCCATCTCTACTAAAAATACAAAAAATTAGCTGGGCATGGTGGTGCATGCCTGTAATCCCAGCTACTCAGGAGGCTGAGGCAGGAGAATTGCCTGAACCCAGGAGGCAGAGGTTGCGGTGAGCCGAGATCGTGCCATTGCACTCCAGCCTGGGTAACAAGAGCAAAACTCCATCTCAAAATAAATAAATAAATAAATAAATAAAAATAAATAAATAATAAATAAAAAGAAAATAAGCAGAATAGTCAATAATTATATAAATATTATGATAAGGCAGCATTGGGTTCTGTGGAATCACTTTTCTTTTTTTGAGACAGAATCTTGCTCTGTCACCCAGACACGAATAGAGTGGCATGATCTCAGCTCACTGCAAATTTCCATCTCCAGAGCTCAACTGATCCTCCTGCCTCACCTTGGCCTCCTGAGTAGCTGGGACCACAGGCACACACCACCACACACAGCTAATTTTTTTGTTTTAGTAGAGATAGGCTTTCACTATGTTGCACAGGCTGATCTTGAACTCCTGATCTCAAGTGATCTGCCCACCTCGGCCTCCTAAAGTACTGGGATTATAGGCGTGAGCCACTGTGCCTAGCCTAAAAGATTTAAAACAAGCAGTTGATAAAAGAGGACAAACCACAATAATATTTTGTTGTTGTTGTTATCATGGAATACAAAGGTAGAGAATGTCTCCAGAAAAAGGAAATGTAAGTGGTGAATCTTGTCATTTAAAAGGAGGACTGGAGGCTGAGCACAATGACTCACGCCTGTAATCCCAGCACTTTGGGGGGCCAAGACAGGTGAACTGCTTCAGCCCAGGAGTTCAAGACCAGCCTGGGCAACATGGTGAAAGCCTGTCACTACTAAAAACACAAAAATTGGCCAGGTATGGTGGCATGGTGCATGTAATCCCAGCTACTCAGGAGGCTGAGGCAAGAGAATCTCTTGAAGGTGGTGGTTGCAATGAGCCGAGATCATACCACTGCACTCCAGCCTCGGCAATAGTGTGAGACTCGGTGCCAATAAAAAAAATTTTGAGAAAGAAAGGAAGACTGAAATATCCAGCAAATTCAACGACTTGAAGATCATGGTTACTATAGCAGGAGCTTTCAGTGCAGCAGTTGAGTTGGGAGGAAACCAGAATGCAATGGACTGAGTATGAGGGAAATGGGGATGAGTAAAAAATCTGGCCGTCAAGGCTGGGCACAGGGGCTCATGCCTGTAACCCCAGCACTGTGGGAGGCTGAGGTGAGCGGATCACCTTAGATCAGGAGTTTGAGACCACCCTGGCCAACATGGCGAAACCCTGTCTCTAGTAAAAATACAAAAATTAGCCAGGCGTGGTGGCATGCACCTGTTATCCCAGCTACTTGGGAGACTGAGGCAGGAGAATCTCTTGAACCCGGGAGGAGGGTGTTGCCGTGAGCCGAGATTATGCCACTGCACTCCAGCTTGAGCAATAGAGTAAGACTCCAGCTCAAAAAAATAAAAATTAAAAATAAAGAATAAAGATAAAAATCTGGCCATCAAGCTGGGCATGGTAGTGCACACCTGTAAGCCCCAGTGTTCAAGAGGCTGAGGCAGGAGGCTTGCTTCAAGCCAGGAGTTTGAGACCAGCCTGGGCAACATATGAGACCCTGTCTCTTATTAGAAAGAGAAAGAGAGACAGAAAGACAGAAAGACTGACAGAAAGGAAGGAAGGGAAGAAGGGAGGAAGGAGGGGAGGAGGTGGAGGAGGAGGAAGAGGGGGAGGGAGGCAGGGAGGGAAACAAAGGAAGGGAAAGAGGGAGGGAGGGAGGGAAGACAGAAACAAGAAAAGAAAGAAAGATGGATTTGGCCATCAGAGTGCGGAAAATGAAGTCATCGTAGCTGTTGTTGGAGGCTATTATCAGGTGGAGAGAGGGCTCCTATTTAAACACAGGAGAGGCCTAAACCTAGAAGATGTGTGAGGATGAATGCATCCAGACATTTTTGAGGTTCATATTTTAGTTTCCTGGTACGATGTCAGTGCTGCTGTGACTTTAAGGACCTTGATCCTGAACCTAATGTAACATACTGGTTACTCTTCAGGGTTAGGATTCTTACAGATTCAGAGAAAAATACCCTACCTGATGGGCTGATAAAGTAGCTTCTGACAGGAATTCTGAAAATGTTTGGCTGGGTTGGAAGCAGGTTACAAAGAAATTCATAATTCATATAGGTGACTTTATTATTCATTTAGCTGAATTCTTTTTTTTTTTTTTTAATTAGAGATGGAGTCTCATTCTGTTGCCCATACTAGAGTGCAGTGGTGCTATCTCAGCTCAGTGCAACCTCCACCTTCCAGGTTCAAGCGATTCTCCTGCCTCAGCCTCCCAAGTAGCTGGGATTACAGGTGTGCACCACCATGCCAGGCTAATTTTTAGTAGAGACAGGGTTTCACCATGTTGCCCAGTGATCTCAAACCCCTGACCTTAGGTGATCTGCCCATCTCGGCTTCCCAGAGTGCTGGGATTACAAGCATGAGCCACCACACCTGTCCCATTAGTTGAATTCTAATTCAGTTAAATGAAGCAGAATTAGTTATGAAATTAATTATGAAATATATTTAGATATGAAATTTATGATTCATTCATTGATAACCACCTTGCCTCTCAGATTTGGTGGTTACATGGAGCTGTCCTGGATATACAGTATTTTCATATTACTACATTCTTCTGTGCTTCCTTTTTAGGCCGCTCAGAGGAAGGAAGGCATTGTGAAGCTGAAACCTCATGAGGAACCTCTTCGTTCTGAGATCCTCGGTGGAAAATTCACCGTCTTAGTGAGTCTTTAGGGACACACCTTGTCGGGCCTCATTATTGCCTTTTTTTTTTTTTAACTGGTGTCATGTTTGGACTTTGTTCCTGCATACAAAGTTATCCTGAATCTAGAGAGTCTCCAGAGTTAGGAGCAGATGTGAAAGAGCCATGCAGTTTGTTATAAGATTATTGAGTTGCTAATGATAATTGAATAACTGAATTATGGAAAATCAGTTGTACAGTAGACTTAGAAAAGTTTCTTCATTTGGTCCATTAAGGTTATTGATGGTCTTTGCGATAGATACGCCATGTGTCAGACACCCATGCTTCCATATTTAGCACAAGCCCTCCGCTTAGCTGAGGCCTCAGCCTTTCAAGTAAACATATAATGGCACTTTTAAGGCAGAGGGTGGAAATCATGGTCCTGGTTCTCTCCTGCTGCTTGTTTCTTTGGCCATCCTGCTGGGGAAGTTAGCTAGGAAGTCATCTTTTGATCTGTCTGCAGTTGAAGAGCAAAGAGAATGTGATTTTTTTCTTACCACAGAAATAAGGTCCAGGGAGTCCTGAGAGAATCAGGCAAGGGATGATATTAACATTCTTCCCTCTGGGGAGAAATTGGTGAGGTCAGGGAATTATTGTTAGCATCTGTTCTCTTCACGTATCAAACCCTTATCCACTATATGTCTTAGTAACTGCTGTGGTTTTCTATTTGATGTTTAAATGTTTCTTGTTTTATTTGCTTTAGAATGTTAGGGACCCAACAGGAGCCTCTGTTGCCCTCTTCACTGCCAGGTTGCATCCTCCCCACAAGTCAGTCCAACATGTGGTACTTCAGGCTCTGTCTTACTAGCTAGACAGAGCTGTGGATAGATAAGCATTAGATTATTTTTTAGGTGGTCTACATGCGGGTAGGAAAGCAGCAGTTTTTGACTTGATTAAATTCAGCAGTGCCTTCACCATTCTCCTAGAATGTGCCCTGGGCAATGCTACGGATAGAAAACAGTCCATGTCCTTCAGGATTCGGCATGTTTCCAGGCACTCTCGAGATAGTGGGTGTTCTGTGTCTTTACCACCGTGGCTCTTTGTCAAGAAAACAGAAGCTGAAAAAGTCAATTATAGCAATCTTCAGTGTAGGGAAAACTACTTATTGGAAGAGAATGAGGGGGAAATGACCTGTACTGGTTCTTTTTGTTCATATCAGAACCCTCTAGGGCCTCATTTTCTTTCTTTGCATAACAGGAATAATGCCACTTAGAGGATTTTGAGACTCAACATTCAGGGGAGGGTTGGGTGGGGTGGCTCACACTTGTGATCCCAGCACTTTGGGAGGCTGAAGCAGGTGAATTGCTTGAGGCCAGGAGTTTGAGACCACCCTGGAAAACAAGGTGAAACCCTGTCTCCAATAGAAAATACAAAAAATTAGCTGGGCATGGTAGCATGCACCTTTAGTTCCAGCTTCCAGTGTGGGTGGGGTGGGGAAGGTTGCTGAGGTGGGAAGAGGATCATTTTAGCCTAGATGGATGAGGCTGTAGTGAGCTGTGCTCATGCCCACTGTACTCTAGCCTGAGTGACAGAGTGAGATCTTTCACACACACACACACACACACACACACACACACAAACACACACACACTTCAAGGAAAAGTCCAAAAGTATAAAGTTAAGCAAAAATCATCCTGAATAAAAACAGGTACATAAGCATAAACAACTGGCTCAGGTCATCACTCTCCCCCTGCTAAGGTAAATGGGATTGTTACAATTCAGTGGACAATTAAACTCAAGCCCCAAGAAGTTTTTTACAGTCATCTGTTAGCCCAGCTGGTTCTAAGACCCTGGTTTCTTCACCCCCAAGAGTTATTTGTATCCTCCCATGCCATCTTTCTGCTATTCTTTTTTCTCTGGTGTTTGCAATTTACGATTTCTTACTGCTCTCGACATCTTTGGCTGGCCCTTTGGATTAGAAGTGCTATATGGTGGCCAGGTGCGTTGATTCATGCCTGTAATCCTAGCACTTTGGGAGGATGAGATGGGCAGATTGCCTGAGCTCAGGAGTTTGATACCAGCCTGGGAAACATGATAAAACCCTGTCTCTACAACAAAACTATTGCCAGGCGTGGTGGCATGCACCTGTAGTCCCAGCTACTCGGGGAGGCTGAGGCATGAGAATTGTTGAAGCCTGGGGGGTAGAGGTTGCAGTGAGCAGAGATCATGCCACTACAGTCCAGCTTGGGTGACAGAGTTAGACTGTGTCTTAAAAAAAAGTGCCATACTGGGGACTGAGACCTGAGGTAGTGGGAGACAACGATGTATAACATGATTCATGCTGTGGACTGACATGTTGGGAATCGCTAAGGAATTGCCTGTGGTGGGGATGCCTGTCTGGTTCATGTGTTGCTGCTTTCTTGATGTGACTTTGACAGTACGTAGCTTCTGCTGTTGATGCTCAGTGGTAGATACACTAGGCCACACACACAGCATTATTCTGAAAAGGAAAAGTTGCCAGGGAGTGTGGACCAGCATTCTCAGTGGCACTGTACTCTCCAAGAGGAAGTGTAGACTTCTCAGCTCTTCTTCCCTGTGACTGGCCTTCAGGTATAATTTTCAGTATATGGGTTCCTTAGAAATTCTGTAGCTCAGAAGAATAAATGAGAGGCCCCTTCCCCAGAAAATCTAGTCTTGGTCTTCCTCCGTGGGAGGCTTGGAGTCAGAACTCTCCCGTAGGCATGGCAGGTTGCATGGAGGAGCCACATTGTGCTTTCTCCATTGTGAGTGTTAGATCCCACAAGGCGACCACATAGATAAATGTAGGTAAAACTTAGGTTTTATGATATTTATTCCTTTCCTAAAAACCCTCAGTGACTCCTTATTATCCAGAGGGAGCATATAAGCTAAATAAACATGAACTCCTTTCTCTAAGCAAAACATTCTCCCAAGTGAATAGAAAATCTTGTTTTCCTGTGTTACCTTGAACTACAGTGATCTTACCTGTCCCTTCGTCTTTACAAAATCCTACTCTTTCTTCCGAACCCAGCTTGCATGACTGGCTCCCTCGGACTCCAACCTGTCATAAATGAAATCAGGTTCCCTCTGACCTTAATAGAAGTTATTATGAATATCAGTCTTTATGTACTTACATTATACATAGCCTTATGATATCATTCATCTTACACTGTTACTAGATTTTTCATCTACCACTAGAACGTGAGCTCCTTGAGGGCAGGAAACTTTCTTTTTAAAAGATATAAAGGAAAATATCCAAATTTCTATATGTCAAGAGAGAATAGTATCATTAACACCTACATATCCATCATCCATCTTCCTGGTAGCCTCTCATAGATCTCCTACCCTCAATTTCTGTCTTTTTCTTTTCTTTTTTGAGACCACGTCTTGCTCTGTCACTAGGCTGGAGTGCAATGGCATAATCATGGCTCACTGCAGCCTTGAACTCCTGGGCTTAAGCAATCCTACCATCTTGGCCTCCCAAAATGCTGAGATTATAAGCATGAGCCACTGCATCTGGCCTCTCTCTCTCTCTCTTTTTTTTTAAAACAAATGTCAAGGACTGTGTTTTAAACTTCTTGGTGTTTTCTGTAACATGTAGCTCAGGAATCAAACTCAGTAGGCAATCAGTCAGCTGTCATTGTAAATCTTAAATGTGGTACAGGGGCTCATTGCAACACTTTAGAAGGTCAGGTGAGAGTATCGCTTGAGACCAGGAGTTCGAGACCAGACTGCACAACATAGAAAGACCTCTTGTCTACAAAAAATTAAAAAATCAGCCAGGTATGGTGGTGTATGCCTGTAGTCCCAGCCACTCACAGAACACTGAGCTGGGAGGATAACCTGAGCCCTGGGAGGTCGGGGCTGCAGTGAGCCGTGATGGTGCCACTGCACTCTAGCATGGTGACAGAGTCAAACACTGTCTTAAATAAATAAATATATATATATATATATTCTGGCCAGGCATGGTGGCTCACACCTGTAATCCCAGCACTTTGGGAGGTCAAGGTGGGTGGATCAACTGAGGTCAGGAGTTCCAAGACCAGCCTGGCAAACATGGTGAAACCTCATATATACTAAAAATACAAAAAATTAGCCAGGCGTGGTGGTGGGCACTTGTAATCCCAGCTACTTGTAGTCCGAGGCTGAGGTAGGAGAATCACTTGAACTCAGGAGGTGGAAGTTCCAGTAAGCAGAGATTGTGCCATTGCACTCTAGCCTGGGCAATAAGAGTGAAACTCTGTCTCCAAATATATATATATATATATATATATATATATATATATATATATATATACACACACACACACACACACATATAAACACAGACACACATTTATTCTATACCCTAAAGTGTGAAAATCTTTCTGCATTTGTGTTTTATGTGCCTTCACAAGATGATCAGTTTGATCTGGGAATACAGAACTTGGATCATTCATTATGCATCTAAGCTTTTTTTTTCCTGAAATTCTCTTTGCCTCTTCACTGACTTGTTTATGTTTTAGTCCCCTCCCACAGGCTGCAGGAATGAGGGGAAAACCCATAATTTGAATTTGATCCTTGAGGAGCTCATGGAGAAGTAGGAAGTATCTTGATCTGGATAGTCTGATCAATAACTGTGCCATGTTTTCTTTGTTTCTATTTAAGAGACAGAGTGTCTGTTGCTCGGGCTGAAGTGCAGTTGCATCATTATAACTCACAGCAGCCTCAGCTCCTGGGCTCAAATGATCCTCCTGCCTCTGTCTCCCAAGGAGCTGGGACCACAGGCACATACTACCACACCTGTCTGATTTTAAATTTTTTTTGTAGAGACAGAGTCTCACTATGTTGACCAGTCTGGCCTCGAACTCCTGGACTCAAGCAATCTTAATATCTCAGTCTCCCGAAATTCTGGGTTACAGGTGCGAGTCACTGCACCTGGCCTATGCTACATGTTTTACCAGCATCTTGGTTCTTCAGTTGAACAACAGTCTGCCTGGGATTGTGAAAAAGGAGTGACAGGCTGGGCGCCGTGACTCACACTTGTAATCACAGCACTTCGGGAGGCCGAGGGAAATGAAGGTCAAAAGTTGAGGCATTCTTGGGCAACAGGAATGAAACCCTGTCTCTACTAAAAACAGACAAACCAATAAATAAATAAGAAAAAGGAGTCCAGATTTAACACATCAGGGACCAGTTGAACCCAAGTTTGCTGGAGAAACTTTCATGTACCTCAGAATTAGACATTTTTGAAATGTTAGCTCATGGGTGGGCGCTTCTGTCTTGGAATTTGTTAAAGGGATGAAGATACGGAGGTTCCCAGGAGGTGATGGTGCAAAAATAGTAGGATACAAAATAACTTTGAGGCCGGACACGGTTGTTCTCACCTGTAATCCCAGCACTTTGGGAGGCCAAGGTGGGTGGGACCAATTGAGGTCAGGAGTTTGAGACCAGCCTGGCCAACATGGAGAAATCCCGTCTCTACTAAAAATACAAAATTAGCTGAGTGGGGTGGTACATGCTTGCAGACCCAGCTACTTGAAAGGCAGAAGCAGGAGAATCACCTGACCCCTGGTGGCAGTGGTTGCAGTGGGCTGAGATTGCGCCATTGCACTCCAGCCTGGGTAAAAAGATCAAAATTCTGTCAAAAACAAACAAACAAACAAAAAACCACAGTAACATTGATATTCCTGATTTCAATGTGTTTTGTGCCAGTTTTCTCAATTCTAAATAGATGAGAAAACTGTTGCTGTCATCTGTGAGTAGTCCAATCAAATAATTATTTCTAATGACCATTTGGGTCTGCAAATCAGATGTAAATATGGATCTGGCTTGGTGGAAGAGTACATCTTCGAGAAATCTTTATAAATATGGAAAATTGGTCTGAGGAATACTTGCTCTATCTTCAAATGTTCCTCAGTTTGATCTGGGAGTAGGCTTATTTATTTATTTATTTTTTTGAGGCAGAGTCTCGCTCGGTAACCCAGGGTAGAGTGCAGTGTTGCAATGTCAGCCCACTGCAACCTCTGACTCCTGTGCCCAGGCAATTAACTATCTGTCACCTACTCTCACGAATCAAATACTGCAGGGCCTCCACAACACGCATGAGAGATGAGCCCCTCACTTCACGTACCCCAGGAAAGGAGAGACTAGCTGCACAAGAGGCTGAGTTGGGAGGATTGCTTCAAGCCGTTCCCACACCACTGCAGACCAGCCTGAGTAACAGAGTGAGTCCTAATGTAAAAGAAAGAAGGGAGGAAGGGAGGGAGGGAAGAAAGAATAAAGGGCTGGTCACAGTGGCTCACACCTGTAACCCAGCAGTTTGGGAGGCCGAAGTGGGCAGATCACTTGAGTAAAGGAGTTCGAGACCAGACGGGAATATGGCAAAACCACATCTCTATGAAAAATATAAAAATGTAGCCAGGTGCGGTGGTGTGCACCTGTGGTCCCAGCTATTCAAGAGGCTGAAGTGAAAAGATCGCTTGAGCCCAGGAGACTGAGGCTGCAGAGAGACGTGATCACGTCACTGAACATGCCTGGGTAACACAACGAGATCTAATCTCAGTAAAAACACAAAAAAGAAGAAAACATGGCTGCACACAGTGGCTAATGCCTGTAACATGGCACGTTTGAAGGTTGAGGTGACCAGATCACCTCATTTCAGGAGTTCAAGACCAGACTGGTCATCATGGCAAAACCCAAGTCTACCAAAAATACAAATAGTTAGCCAGGCATGGTGGGGTGCAGCTGTGGTTCCAGCTGTTCAAGAGACTGAGGTGGGAGGATCGGTTTAGCCCAGGAGGTTGAGGCTGTAACAAGCCGGGGAAATGACACTGCACTCCAGCCTAAGCAACAGAGAGACCCAATGTCAATAAATAGTTAAGAAAAGAGGGCTCATGCCTATCAGCACTTTGGGAGGCCGAGGTGAGCACATGACTTGAGATCAGGAATTTGAGACCAGACTGGGCAACACAGCCAAACCCCAACTATATTTAAAAAAAAAAATTAGCCAGACATGGTGGTCTGCTCCTGTGGTCTAACGTATTCAAGAGGCTGAGGTAAGACGATCATTTCTGCCCAGGAAGGTTAGGCTGCAGCAAGCTGTGGTCAAGCGGCTGCACTCCAGCCTGGGTAACAGAGCAAGACCTAATCTCAAAACAGGGAAAAAGGGCTGGGCACAGTGGCTCACAGTGATATCCCAGCATTTCGGGTGACTGAGGTGGGCAGATAACTTGAGTTCATGGGTTCAAGGCCAGAACGGGCAATGTGGCAAAACCTCATCTCTACCAAAAATACAAAAAATTAGCCCGTTGGTGATATGCACCTGTGTTTTCAGCTACCCAAGAGGCTGAGGTGGGAGGATCGTTCAGCCGCAAGGTGGATGCAGCTCGCCGGGACCGAGCCGTACACTCCAGCCTGGGTAACAGAACGAGACCTTACCTCAAAGGGTAAAAAAAGGAAAGGAAGAAAAAAGGGCTGGACACAACGGCTCAGGCTTGCAAGCTGACCTGGGAGGTGCGCTTGTGCCCGGGAGTTTCAGGCTGCAGCCAGGCGTGACTACAGCATTGCTCTCCAACCTGGGTAACAGAGCAAATTCAAAAAAAACCACGGGGCACAACGGTTCAGGCCTGCAATCCAGCATTTGGAAAGGCTGAGGTCTTGACTCTCCCTCCAGCCTCAGCCCAGGCTGGTGGGATCGTCCTGAGGCGGAGGCTGCCCGGACCCTGCGGCCAGACCGCCCCTGCTCCGGGACCTCCCGCCGGTCTGCGGGCGGTGGTGTGGGGCTGGCTGGGTGCACGGGCTTTCCTGAGTGCACATGTGTGCTGGGGCCCAAGTGAGGGAAGAGCGCGGTTCTGGAATGGCGTGTGTGCAGACGTGGGCCAGGCACGGACGTGCAGGCACGGGTTTGCATGCGTGGCGGCGGCCTGTGTGTCAGCCTGCTGGATGCATGTGCGTCTCAGCACTGCCGGGAGGGGCTTGGGGACACCCGAAAGCCCGCCAGGTCGGGTGCCGCTGCAGCCTCAAAGCCAAGTTGGCTGTGGGCCCAGGCACCAGAGTAATGCTCAGGGCGGGTAGGGGAAAGGGGGTAGAGACCGATCCGTTCACCTTCCCCTCCACTGGAGACTTTGGGCCGCCCCAGGTTGGGTTATAGTGTCTGGAGAGCCCCGAGCCTCAGGTAGGGAAGGTGGGAGGTGGAAGAACACTCGCAGAGGCCCAATCCAGCCCTCTGCGAGCATCCAGATGCCGGCCACAATTGGGCAGAATCGAGCTCTTCCTGGTCTTTCCCATCGGCCATCCCGAGATCCCTGGAAGGTGAAAGTGGGAACGGAGACACAGCTGCACCTTTCCCACTGCCTGAGGCAGGGGTGGTGCTGCGGTGGTGGGCTCTTCTCCGGGACCCTGGCCTGGGTGCTGAGTGAGGTTGGAGCTTGGCAGGGAGGATCAACAGAGCTGCTTCTCCAGGATGACCTGAGCCTGCTCCCTGGGCACATGCCCTGTCTGAGAACCTGGTTGCCTCAGTATGGGTCAGGGAAGGAGGCACCTACATTTTGGCAACTGTTTTGAATGGAGGAGCAGCCTCCCTTGAGGGAGTGTATCCTGGGCTCTCCACCTCCTACTGGCAGGAGAAAGGTCACTCCCACACCCCTAAGAGTTCTCTGTGGGCTCCATGTAGCCCCCACCCCTCCCACAAAGACTCCCGAGGGTCCCAGGCCTCCTGTCTACTGGCTGGGTCACAGGTCGGGGCCTCAGGAAGTCTCCAGTGCAAAGGGTATTGCATGGGCTGAGGCCCAGGAGAGAAGGACTTCTGAGGTTGGGAATGGGGACCCAGCAGGCCCCAAGGAGCATGTGGGGAGGCCAGACCAAAGTCAGCACTTAATTAACACAGTGTCCGAAGGGTGGGGTGGGGAGTATCCACACCCCAAAACCCTACAATTCCTTCTCACAGCATTGCTGTGGAGTGAGAAGGGGGCTTTCACCCTCATAGGGGGCTCTGTCCACCAAGGCCCCTGACTGCCAGGAAACCCACACCCACAGTTCCCCAGGCCTCTGACTGCCAGGGAAGCCACACCCACAGTTCCCTTCTTTCTGAATGCTGGCCATTCCACAGCCTGGATGCTTGAACCTGGGCAGAGGGGTAACGACCCCAGGAGTGTCTTCGCAAGCAGAGAGGCTACTTGCCACCAGGCTCTGACTCCTTGGGCTGAGCTCAGCATCAGGCATGTCATCAATGCCCCCTGGACAGAAGAGGCTCAGCCCTGAGGACCCAGCACTCCCCACACCTGCATGTCCCTGCTGGGCATCCACTCTGGGGACTCAGCTTTCCCCTGCCCCCAGCTGCTGGCAGCCCCATCTTGCCTCATCCGGGGTCCCTGAGGCCACACCAGGAAGCAGCGGGCAGCTGGGAGGAGCACCTGCTGTTTCTGCATCTTTTTTGTTATTATTATCTTTTTTATATTTTTGAGACAGAGTCTCATTCTGTCACCCAGGCTGGAGGGCAAAGGCGTGCTGTCGGCTCACCACAACCTCTGCCTCCCAGGTTCAAGCAATTCTCCTGCGTCAGCCTCGCAAGTAGCTGGGATTACAGGTGCATGCCACCAGGCCTGGCTAATTTTTGTATTTTTAAGTAGAGAAGGGGTTTCACCTTGTTGGTCAAGCTGGTCTCGAACCTGTGACCTCGTGATCTGCCCACCTCAGCTTCCCAAAGTGCTGGCTTAAAGGCGTGAGCCACCCAGATCAGCTGTTTCTGCATCTTTTTTTTCTGGAGCTCACTTGGGTGGGAGGGGCTACAGACTCCAGGGAGCCTCAGGCCATGCCCCCTGCACCCTGGCTGAGTGAGCTTTCTTCTCAGTCTGACTGGAGGCTGGGACCCACCTGTCACAGAAGCAGGTCTGAGTAGTCCAGGCCCGTTCCTACTCTCCAGCAGGGCCCCTCCTGTTCATTTGTGCAGCTGTCTTTGCCCAAAGCACAGGTTCAGTCTGTGTGGATTGTATCCCTTGTCCCCAAGGGGAGTGTGGCTCCAGTCTTGGCCTGGAACTCAGATGCCTTAGAATTAGAGGTCACATCTGGCAGGGAGGAGCTGCGTGGTCTGCCCACGGCCAGGGTAGGTACCACGTTGGCAGCCCCAGACCTGACACCATGGCTCCCGTGTCCCCACTCCACTTCCATCCAGCGCATCACCTACACTACGTGCTGCCCCTGATGAATCTGGACTGTCAGCTTCCCTAGCTCAGCTGGGAAGTCCTACCGACCCTAAGGAGAACAGTGCCTCCTGAGTTGGGACTGTGTGGGAATGGGCCCGGTGTGGGGTGGGGGAGGTCGGGGTGAAGCAGGTGTTCAGCGCTGCTCTGCTTATCTTCCTTTCTCCTTTGCCCACAAAGGAGGCATCTTCTCCATGTCCCTCTGCCACCCCGAGGACATAAAATACTTCCCCAAGTCTGCCTTCCCTTGGACATGGCCCACCTACCTTCCTGTGGGACTCAGGTCTTTGTTTTGTCCTGTGGCCCACATGAGAAGCAATTATCCCTACTCTGCTCAGCTGAGGGGGTAAACTGAGGCAGAGCAGTGGAACAACTCTGTCGTAGTCTGGATGTTAATGGCAGAGTCAAGAGCATCCCTTTTCCGAGTGGTCAGGTCCAGTGGACACCAAGCGTGGAGGTTGTATTAGTCCGTCTTGCATTGCTCCAGAGGAATACCTGAGACTAGGTCATTTATTTATTTATTTCAAGGGATTGGCAAGGCCACTAGGCTGCGGGTTGGAGCCCCGTCTCCTAATCCCAGCCTGGGTCTCCATCACTGGCTAGCCTGCTCTGCTCACTGCGTTCTCTCCACACCTGCCTCCTGCAGCCCAGGGGTCAGTCTGGGTGCAGGCCTGGGAAAGGTCCAGGAGCAGATTCTGCCCCCAGCTCATGCCTCCTGTGCACCAAGGCAGCCAAAATGCAGCAGCAGAACCAGGAGCGCTGGCTTGTCCCTGTATCCCAGTGTCTTGGGAGGCTGAGATGGAAAGATCACTTGAGACCAGGCTGCACAACATAGCAAGACCCTGTCTCTACAAAAAATAAAATTAGGCATGGTGGCATGTGCCTGTAGTCCCAGCTACTCAGGAGGCTGAGGTGGGAGGACCACATGAACCCAGGAGGTCAAGGATGTGGTGAGCTATGATAGCATGACTGCACTCCAGCCCGGGCAACAGAACAAGACCCTGTCTCTAAAACAAGAAACGAAGTGCACCCGTGTGTGGAATCCAGCTTCTGGCGTGTGGACCTGACCTCACTGGGTCCCATTGGTGAGTGGGAGGCTGCGTGCTGTCTTGCAGAACATTCCCACCACTATACCTGTGTCTCTCCTGTGTTCTCTGGCAGGCTTTGTGAGGGGGCCTGTCACCTACCCCTCTGGCTTTTCTAAGGCACAGCTCAAACCTTCCTTGCCATTGAGAAAGGTTTCCTGAAGAGTCTTACCCTCACCCACAGGCCTCACTTCAGAACTTTTGGTGGGGTGAGTACCAGGATTGACTCACTGCTACCAGCTGGGAGGAATTGTCCCTAGGGTTGGTCTCTGGATGTCATATGAGGATCTAGACAAGGACCCAGATGCCTATAACCTGAAGGGCAAGGGCCTCAGCTGCCTGGGCTTCACACAGCTCCTCGTCCAGCCTGACCTTCTGGGACAGGCGAGACCCCTCCATCCTTTGGTCTTGGTCCCTACTGGGAACTCTGGTCTCCCTGGACTACCGACTTTGACACCAAAGGTAATAATGCCAACATTCCCCATGAGACAGTGACAGACTGAGACTACCATAGCGTTGTCTGGCTCAGAGTCACCATAGCCAGGCAGAGCTCAGGTCCTGGCTCTGTTCAAGGCTTTCCCCAACACCTAGCTCTGGTACCTGGGTTCTTCCTCACCCAGCTGCAGCTTCCCCCACCCCTTCCACCTGGTGACAGAGAACCTGGCACTCTGTGACCCATAGAAGGCTTCACTTTCCTTCTGGTGATGGATGAGAACCTGCTTGGTGCGGGAGTGAAGAGGGGTTTGGGGGCCCTCCCAGCTCTGCCTCTGGCATTTTAAGGATGGTGACTGGGCAAGCAGCATGGTTTAGGCTAGACAAGGTGGCCCCTAGGTTTATAGCCTGGCCTCAGACAGCTGCTGCCATGTCACCTTCTCTTCTGCACGTGCTGACCTGGCATCCTACCTAGTTAAAGGTCCTCAGGCCTCCCGCCCCTGCGCATTTCCTCCACTCCCTGCCCAGGCACAGCTGTCCTTGTCCTGGACTCATCTTCAGAGATTCTTGTCCAGCACACATCTTTGCTGGACGTCGCAGGCTGGGCCGGGCCCCCTGCCCTGCACTGACATTTCTTTATGAATCTCAACTAGACTGAGCTGCAGCTTCAGGGTCAGGATAGGCTCTGACTTAATTGATGTGACACAGGACAATGGTGTTACACCTGTTTGAATTCTAGGCCTGTATGGACTCTTTGTGGCATGATTCCCCACTGTCTCATGCCTAGGTGCCTACATGTGGCCACAAGGGCTTTTCCTACCACCATCTGTACTTCAGGCCACTGTCCAGGCACCTGTGGCTCCAGGCAGAAGTGGGAGTGCAGAGCCAGTCCTGGGCAGACGTTCTGCAGGTGCTGCAGGAGCTGACAGCCTTGGCCACGCAGCCCATGGCTATCCGTTCCCCTTCACTGTGGCTGCCCCCAGTTCACCATCCATCCAGGGCCAGGCCTGGAACCAAACTGACTTCTGTCTGGCCCTGACACGTTCTTGGCTGAGCATGATGGTCTTGCCCATTTCATTAATTATTCTCATTAAAAGGATTATAGAGCCACTTGGGGACCTCACATCTGACTACCAGGTCCTCACCAGAGCCATGACTGCCTTGGGCCCTGCCTGGGACAGTCAGGGGTTACACATGCCTGTTGGGATTCAGATTCCGTGGCTTCAATCTAGCCAGTGGGCTGATGGGCAGCTGTCACTTCTCCTCTGCTTGTGGGAGGCAGGAGAGGAAGGTCAGGCAGGAGATCTGCTTGGCGCCCACCTGTGCCTGTCCGAACCCCGTTCCTGATCTCCTGCAGGTGTGGATTTCAGGTTTCCAGTGGGTGTCAGGGTGTGCTCCAGTGCTCTCCTGGCCCTAGGGAACCCTGGGCTCCATGAGGCCTCGGCCTAGGCAGGATAGTTTTCCACACTGTCATCTCCCCATACTGTCACCTTCCCAAACATTGGGCTGCATGCCCTGGTAGATTGAAAAGTTTAAAAGCAAAAGCCGTGCCCTCCCCTCTCCTGGAGTGGGTGGCCCCTACCCTCTCAGAGTGGGCGGGGACAGGAGTTACAGGAGACACTTTCCTTGGGATGCCACAGGTGTCTCCGGAGCTGCCTGGCCACGCCTCCTTTCCCTTTCATCTTTCCCATGACCAATGGGCTTGGAGCATGAAGGCCACGCCCCTATTCTACATTCTATTGGTGCCCTGGTTACGCCTCCTCTGGCTCAGTCAACACAGCTGCCTGGTAGGGGAGAGGAGCTGCTTACCAGTGCTCCCTTGAATTGTGCTGTTGTGGCCCCAACCCCACCTCCCTCCCCAACCCCACCTCCCCCCCAAATCCCATCTCCCTCCCCAACTGGATCTTTCTTCCTCACCCACCATGGCGATGTCAGAAGAAATTCGCAAGATGAAATTAGCCTCGGCTAGGAAGAAGGTAACACGCACACAGATCCCCTCTGATGGCAAGACCGCTGCCAGAGTCCGTAAGACTTCTGAGACACACCAGACTGGGTGGGTCCACAACCCCGGTGCCTCTGGTCTCCCCCTACCAATGTCTTGTCAGTTAACCCCACCCCTTCAGCAAGGAACCCAGCCCCTGCCCTTGCCAATCACCCCAGGGTGACATTGGATGTGTAACCGCTGAGGCTCCCCGCCCCCTATTTGGGCCTCACCTTTTCCTGCACCACGCCTGACCTCCCTTGGCTCTGTGGGCTCATGTCTCTAAGGACCTGGGTCCCCCAGCCCCTGCCTCATCAGTCATTTCTGGGTGACTTTGGGCTGGCGACTCCTGGGCTCCCTGCTGCAGACTCTGCCCTCCCCTCCTGCTACCCCAAGCTCGACCTCCCTGTGCTCTTTGGGCTGGCATCTCCAAGGACCTGGGTCCCAGCACTGCATGCCTCTCCCCCATCATGGAACAGTGACTCAGGTATCTCCTTGATGTGGTCCCCTCCCCCAGGAGGAGTGGAATGTAGTGATGTCACAGTGCCCATAAAAACCATCAGTATTGCTACAAGACCAGTCCTTGATCATAGGACGCAGTCCCCTAAGCATTCTCATCCCACTTCTGGCTCCTCTGGTCCCAGCACAGATTTCCAACTGGAAGGGGAATGGGGACTATAGGACCTAGGAGCAAGAAGTTTCAGGCTGCCTCACTCCCTTAACATAGACATTGACAATGTGGAAAGCCTACACTTCCCCCGTGAGCTCAAAACGTTGACAGTGTCTCTGGGTGGTATGGGAGAATGGGTTTGGTTTGGTTTTCTCTCAGGCTTCTACTCTCCAAAGAGACTTTCATGTTTCTTTCTGAGTTCTCCACCTCATATTCAAATTCTTCATGGTTCTGGGACCAGACTACCCTTCAGTCAGTGGCCTCTGGAGTCAGATCTGCTCATCTTCTGTGGAACAGATCTTGGGAAATTGAACTTGACAGCTTGAATCTTCCTTATATCATGTCAACTTAGGCTAATTTGAATGCCAAGGGATAAACATGGGACATCTTTCTGAAGCATCAATTTCCCTTGAGTCTCTTGAGACAGCAAAAACATTAATGTACTTAGGGATGACAGTCACATAGGTTTCTAGTATACCAAACTTCTCTCTGAAATGAGACTTGTCTTGTCCTCTTTCTGATGAATTCCCAGATTTAACAGAAAGGCTGCCTTCTGCCATGAGGACACATTGATATAAAAGTGTGAGAGGTGCTGGTGCTCTTAACACTAACAGACATGAGGCCATATGACTCTAAACCACATGGCATACATTTCCTGTCTACTTCATGTTGACTTTTCTACCTCTGCCTGTAGTTTTGGTGTCTGGCAGTTGCTGATTCGTGGCAAAACCCCAAAGTTTGGAATCAGAGGAATGAGTTTAAGGTCTAGTATTACTTTTTCTTTTTCTTTTTCTTTTTTGCCATGATCTCAATCCCTCTCAGTCACTAAGTGATTGTCACAACATTTACAGAGTTGTTGGTGGCATTAAATCAGATGGTGTATAAGAGTATTTTGTAAAACCTGTAAAGTAGGTTGTGAAAGTAGGGGTTTGTAGTTCTCATGGGCACTACTGCTCTTTTTTCCCACAGTTAAAAGAGTTTCAACAAAGAAACAGCCCTGCTGTTTCAACACGAGTGAGAAAAAAGAAGAAAAGAAACAACAATAGTCATGAGACAGCTGCTTCTGATGGTGGCCAGTCACTATGCCATGTGAGTCTTGGCTGGCCAGGCTTCTGGGGAAAAGGGGCACAAGGGGCAGTAGAGGGTAATTGTTAAGATTGTGGAAGAACTTCTGGTTACTGGTTAGGAATTCTGGGTTTGAATCCTGCCTCTTCATCTGCCAGGGATATGATCTAGGGAAAGTTGCTGGAGCTTTTCGGGCCTCTCCTTTCACATCTGTAAAATAGAGGTGGTATTGTCTGACTTCCATTTGTGAAGGTGAAATGAGATTCGTTATTGCTGGTGTTTTTTTGTTAATCCCTAGTACATGGCCCGCTGTAAACACCCAGGACACCCAGGAAATGGTCCTTGCTGTTTGATTTTCTTCATCCCCAGTCTCAAGGGGAAGCCAGCCCAATGAGAACAGACATTTGCTGTCAGGCTGTCCCTTAAAGAGTCACTGAAAGGGCCCTAGGGTGGGATGGTGGGAGATAAGAACCATGAGAGGAGCTGGCACAAGGGAGTTACATGGGACCAAGGGTCCAAGAGAGGCAGAACAGAAAATGCTGCCAGCTGATGGGGAGGAAAGGAAGTCATAGGCTTGGACACTGAGGGGACAGAACATCTCCGTGTGCACTCTCATCTCTTGTAGTCAGCAGCAGGTGGTCACAAGGAGGGCCCTGCACCAAGTGCCTCCATGAAAGATCCAGAGGTAAGAGGCACCTGAGCTGAGGTACAGTGACCCTGCAGGCCAGCCCTCCAGCCCCCTCCCACAGTGGCGGCTGGGTGCCCCTCTGCCAGCTGAGATAGACCCCACACACCCCAACCCTAATGATTGTTCTCTCTACCTCTCCCCCGATCCTCCCCCAACTCCTCCTCTCTGCATGTGCCTCAGAGCGCACACCAACTACAAATAGCCCTGGACTCAAGCTCCATCACAACCAGTGAACTGAATAACACCATCGACTTATTGGTAAGAGTCTGTGGGGTCCCCTGATTTCACACTGCCAATCCTGGGCTCCAGTTTCACCTTGGATCTGCTGTGGGTGAGTTGAAGGGTGCTATGGGGAGCCAGCACTGGATGCAGAGCTCAGAGGCCAAATGCCCACTCTGGCCTTACCTGGCTGTGGCCTTGGCCAAGTCCTAGGTGGAGGACTAGGTACTTGGACAGTGAAGGTACAGAAGAGTAGCTTTAGTATGTTACGATTTGTGTAAAGAGAGAAAATGTGTGTGTGTATACACATTTGTGTAAAGAGAAAATTGTGTGTGTGTGTGTGTGTGTGTGTGTGTATACTATAATAATATACATAAAACATGTCTGTAAGGATTTGTGAAAAACTCAGGAGAGAGCACAGGTGGCTGGGAGATACTTTCCTTCTGTGCCTTCTGAGTTTTGGACTATGAGAATGTATCATCCTTTCAAAAAGTGAACAAAAGATTCATTTCCCCCTTCCTGTCTGTGCCCCCACCCCCAGCAGGAAATAAAATGGACTTAGAGGATCAGATGGACCTGGGTGTTCAAATCCCAGCTCTGTCTAAGTGATCTTAGGCAACCACCTAACCTCTAATACTCCATGTTTTCCATCTACACAGTAGAGGTAATGGTAGTAACTGCCTCACATGGTGGTTGTGAGGTTAAATGGGATTGTTAGCATTCTACCTGGTGACCCACTTGATAAAGGTTCCAACAGCAGTAGTAATAACAGGAATAACAATAGAATATGATCTGATTTCTCTGGGCCTCTGTGAACCAGCAGTAAATTTGATCACTTTGCCTGTCCCTTCCAACTTTACTGAGTTCTTTTAAAATCCAGACCATGGGCCTTGATCTTTACTGACCGAGTTGTGTATTAAGCTATACCCTAGCCCTTTTAAGGGGCGTCATGTGGAATGGCCCAAGCTCTTCAGATTGAAGCTTCTCCCTCTCCACCATCCAGCCCTTGAGCCACTGTGAAGCAGTCCTTGAGCAGCAGTTACAGCAGTTTCTACAGGAGCGGGAACTGCTCAAAGCACAGGTGGCGGAGGTGAGACTTTGCAGAGAGAGGGATGTGAAAGGAAGATGACCCCAGGTGGCCAGGAGCAGGTGAGGACCAGTGACAGCCCTTCCTAACTTCTGGGTCCATTCTTGCAGGTGACGGAGTGTCTTAAGAAAGCTCAGCTAGAAAGAGACACATACGCTCAACAACTCAAAACAGAGAGGACGCGGTGGCAGCAGCAATTGCTGAAAATGGCAGGAGAAGTGAGAGCTGACCCTTCAGCCCCACACCTTAGATAGCTCACTTGATCTTCCTGGGCATCTGTAAAAAGAATAGTCCAGCCAGGGGTGGTCACAGGACTGGGCTTTGTGGAGCTGGGGGCGGAGAGGGAGATGGTAGCCTGTCCAGCCACCAGCCCCTCTCTCCAGGGCCCTTTCCCCCTGTGCTTTGGGCAGATGGAAATATTCAAAATGGAGAAAAGGCAGGACATAATGAAAATCGAGGAGCTGAAGGGGAGCCTTGCCCTCCTACAAAACCATCTGGGTAAGATGGGGCTGGCGTGACCCGGAGCAGGACTGGAGTCAGAGGGCTGTTGAGGTGGCTTAGAGTGCACCGGGGAGGCGGGTGGCTGGAAGGGCTTTGAGGTAGAGGGAAAGAGGTCTGTGCCAGGAGATGGCAAGTCTTGTAATCTCCATGAGCCTCAGTGTCCCCATCAGCAAAGAGGGAGGGGTTTCCATTGTCAGCCACCCACAGTGCTCTCTATCTGAAAGTGGCTCAGAAGACTGGCTACCATTTGGGTGCAAGGAATCATTAGCAGTGATGGAAGGTTTGGGGAGCTTCAGAGGAGCTGTGCACCCAGAATAGTTTTGTTGTTGTTGTTGTTTTTTATTGAGAATCCAGAGGCCCTTATCGTCTGCTTCCTTTCTCAGCTGGACCCTCAATCCTGAAGCCCCCAGCAGGACCCTCTGACTTGGAGAAAAACCTAAAAACTGAAACCAAGTACCTGAGAGACGAGCTGCAGGAACAGGAGAGACTGCAGGAGGCGAAAATGAGGCTCCGGGAGCAGGAGGTGAGGCTGAGAGAACAGGAGGAGAGGCTTCTTGAGCAGGAGGGGCTCCAGGAGCAGGAGGAGGAGCTGGTGTGCTGCCCACCTGCGGAGCCTGCCCTGATTCCCAGCCCTCCAGGCCTTTGTTTTCCCACCTATAAAATGGAGGAGTGTATGAAATGGGGCATCTAAAGGCACCTGTGAGTCAGAGTCCTGCTCTGATTTCTGTGGGAGAAAGGAGACAATTTTTCTAACCTGACTCCACCCTTCCTGGTGCCATGGGAGGCAGACACCAGGTTCTGGGGTCTCCAGCTGCAGTGGGTGGCCGCTGATTGCTTCTCTCTGTCCAGAAGAATGAGAACAGGAGCGCACTGCATTTGGAGCAGGAAGTACAGGAACTGCAGAAGCTTGACGAACAGGAGACGGTAACCTCTGCCCCATCCAGGAGGGCTGGGAAGCAGGCACCGGCCTCTGGGGAGGGGAGGTACAAGGCCAAAGGCAGCTCCACCCTGGGGTCAGGTGACCCCACACCCTCCAGGGCAGTCCTGTGACCGTTTCTTGCTTCCTGCCCCCTGACTTTTAGAGGCGGGTAGCCCTGGTCTCCTCCCAGGTCTGGACATCATCATCCCAGCTCAAGGCATGGAGCTCCCCAGTCATAGGGCAAGAGACTGTGGTGTGAGAGGCTCTTTATGCTGGGTGCGGAGGCTCACACCTGTGATCCCAGCACTTTGGGAGGCTGAGGCAGGAGTTTGAGACCAGCCTGGCCAACATGGCAAAGGCTCACCTCTACTAAAATTATAGCAACAACCACAACAACAAAGCTGGGCGTGGTGGCCCACACCAGTAATCCCAGCTACTCAGGGGGCTGAGGCATGAGCATCGCTTGAGCCTGGGAGCTGGAGGTTGCGGTGAGCTGAGTTTGCACCACGACTCTCCAGCCTGGGCCACAGAGTGACACTCTGTCTCAAAACAAAACAAATCAAATCAAAGCAAAGCAAAACGAAAGTCTCCTTAGATCCAAACTGGATTCTGGCCTCGGTTCCACTGGTCACCATTCGACTACTTTGTATCTCTAAGTCTCTGTTTCTTTAACTTGCAAAGGAAGTTAGTGTTTTCCTCGCGTGGGTGCTGAGGATTAAATGAGATGATGCGTGGAAAGCATTAGGCATGTGGCACACTTGGCAGATGGTGGTCGGCTCCCTCTGCTTTTCCACCAGTCTGTGGCCTACAGTTTCAATGGTGGAAGGAAGGAAGTGAGATTTCAGGCTGGGGAAGGAGGAATGGGGTTCTAGGCAAGGGAGGCAGTCTCTTAGGCCGGAACCAGGGGCCAGGCGCCTGGGCAGGCCACCTTCCTCTCTGGTCTCTCCCAGACTCCCTTATGCTCTTGGTTTCTCCACCTTCTGATTCCTCTGGACCCCAACCCCTTCCGGGAGCCAGTAGTCGGACACCTTTGTGACTGACAGGTGCACTCTCTGAGGCCCCAAGGGAAGGGGCTATGCTCCACCTCCCTGCCCAATCTGTCCTGTGTATGCCCCTACAAGAATGCTCCCCTCTTGCCTTCAGGTGCCATTTCTGAATGCTTCTGGAGCTGGTGCCCAGGAGGAGCAGACACGGCTCTCTGAGCAGCTCCAGCAACAACAGGTGTGCTGCCAGCACCAGGCTCACACGGTGGCCTCGGCCCTGAGGGAGCCAGAGGCAGCGTCCATGGCCATAGGGGCTAGGAGGGAATATGGGTGTGGTGAGACCCAGGAGCCCTGCAGGAAGCCATCGACAAGCTGCAGGTGAGTGAGTCCTGACAGGGGCCATGAAGGGAGGGGGTGGGGCAGATCACTGCCAAGATGTGACCCCGTTATTTTGGCTCCAGAGAGACTTCATTGACATTGTAAAGGAGAATGTGGACCTCAAGGAGCGGGTGGAAAAACTAGAACTCGGACTGATCCAGCTCTCTGGAGAGAGAGACACGATAAGTGAGCAGGAGGCCGGGGCAGGGCAGGGGAGCTGCAGGGTGGTGGAGAGGCCCCAGCCTCTGAGCCTGTCCTCCCGCAGGAAAGTCCGTCAAACCAAATGACCATCAGAGGGCAGTGGCCAAGACACAGCACCAGAAGAAGAAGGATGTTAGCATGCTGTCCCAGGCCGAGGAGGGGATGAAGGTAAGGTGTACAACCTCTCTGCGGGAGTGAGGGGATGGGGGTGGGCGTGAGTGTGGGTGCCGGCACCGGCATGGAAGCTGAGCACCCCTATCTCCAGGTGGAGCTGCTGGAGCTGCAGGGGCCAGTGATGTCACTTATGATCGACCACGACGTCCAGCACCCTGCTCATGAGTCCACTCCAGGGGCCCCAGCCCCCCAGGAGCTTGGTACTACTGACAAGGATGGTGAGTAGAGCCCTCAGGCGGGGTGGGCAGGCAGGAGAAGGGGAGGCTGGCACTGTGCTCAGATCCCCACCTCCTTCTCTCCAAAGAATTTTGTGAGGTGAGCCTGGACGATGACAGCGACAGCCTGGAGCCTGCAGGAGGGAGGATACACCACACCCCACTGTACAGCAGATGTTGCATTGCTTTGTGAGTTGTGGGATGGCCAGCAACACCTACCCTTGGGTAGCAGTCCCTCTATGCCATCCTTTTACCCCGCTGCTGTGAAGGAGGAAGTAAACATCACCGTCAACTAAGAGCTGGCCAAGAAATTTACGAAGGAACAAAGTTATAGGATTAGTCTTCTACATGTTACTTTATTTAGATGTTAGAGCTCATGAAACACTCATGATCATTTGTGTTTCTAATTTATAGTTTATTTGTAAAAAGTTAAAGGAGAGTGGGTCTTCATGTGGCTTTCACTGATGTTCACTCTGGCATACTTTAGGGTTTTTCTTTTTTTTTTATTGCATTTTAGGTTTTGGGGTACATGTGATGAACATGCAAGATTGTTGCATAGGTACACACATGGCAGTGTGGTTTGCTGCCTTCCGTCCCCTCACCTGTATCTGTCATTTCTCCCCATGCTATCTCTTCCCACCTCCGCACCCCCCGCCCCTCCCCCATTTCCCACCAACGGACCCCAGTGTGTAGTGCTCCCCTCCCTGTGTCCATGTGTTCTCATTGTTCAACACCTGCCTATGAGTGAGAATATACGGTGTTTGATTTTCTGCTCTTGTGTCAGATTGCTGAGAATGATGGTTTCCAGGTTCATCCATGTCCCTGCAAAGGACGTGAACTCATCGTTTTTGATGGCTGCGTAATATTCCATGGTGTATATGTACCACATTTTCCCTATCCAGTCTATCATCGTTGGGCATTTGGGTTCGTTCCAGGTCTTTGCTATTGTAAACAGTACTGCAATGAACATTCGTGTGCACGTGTCCTTGTAGTAGAATGATTTATATTCCTTTGGATATATACCCAGTAATGGGATTGCTGGGTCAAATGGGATTTCTATTTTTAGGTCCTTGAGGAATCGCCACACTGTCTTCCACAATGGTTGAATTAATTTACATTCCCACCAACAGTGTAAAAGTGTTCCTATTTCTCCACATCCTCTCCAGCATCTGTTGTTTCCCGATTTTTTAATGATCGCCATTCTAACTGGTGTGAGATGGTATCTCAATGTGGTTTTGATTTGCATTTCTCCGATGACCAGTGATGATGAGCATTTTTTCATATGTTTGTTGGCCTCCTGTATGTCTTCTTTTGTAAAGTATCTGTTCATATCCTTCGCCCATTTTGGAATGGGCTTGTTTGTTTTTTTCTTGTAGATCTGCTTTAGTTCTTTGTAAATTCTGGATATCAGCCCCTTGTCAGATGGGTAGGCTGCAAAAATTTTTTCCCATTCTGTTGGTTGCCGATTCACTCTACTGACTGTTTCTTTTGCCGTGCAGAAGCTGTGGAGTTTGATTAGGTCCCATTTGTCTATTTTGGCTTTTGTTGCCATTGCTTTTGGCGTTTTGGTCATGAAGTCCTTGCCTACGCCTATGTCCTGAATGGTTTTGCCTAGATTTTCTTCTAAGGTTTTTATGGTATTAGGTCTGATGTTTAAGTCTTTAATCCACCTGGAGTTCATTTTGGTGTAAGGTGTCAGGAAGGGGTCCTGTTTCTGCTTTCTGCACATGGCTAGCCAGTTTTCCCAACACCATTTATTAAACAGGGAGTCCTTTCCCCATTGCTTGTTTTTGTCAGGTTTGTTGAAGATCAGATGGTTGTGGGCATGTTGTATTCCTCTGACGCCTCTGTTTTGTTCCATTGGTCTATATCTCTGTTTTAGTACCAGTACCATGCTGTTTTGATCACTGTAGCCTTGTAGTATAGTTTGAAGTCCGGTAGTGTGATGCCTCCTGCTTTGTTCTTTTTGCTTAGAATTGTCTTGGCTATGTGGGCTCTCTTTTGATTCCATATGAAGTTTAAGGTGTTTTTTTCAAGTTCTGTGAAGAAGGTCATTGGTAGCTTGATGGGAATAGCGTTGAATCTGTAAATTACTTTGGGCAGTATGGCCATTTTCACGATGTTGATTCTTCCTAACCATGAACATGGAATGTTTCTCCATCTGTTTGTATCCTCTCTTATTTCATTGAGCAATGGCTTGTAGTTCTCCTTGAAGAGGTCCTTTACGTTCCTTGTTAGTTGTATTCCTAGGTACTTTATTCTCTTTGTAGCAATTGTGAATGGCAGTTCGTTCTTGATTTGGCTCTCTTGAAGTCTATTACTGGTGTATAGGAATGCTTGTGATTTTTGCAGGTTGATTTTGTATCCTGAGACTTTGCTGAAGTTGTTGATCAGTTTCAGGAGATTTTGGGCTGAGATGATGGGGTCTTCCAGATATACAATCATGTCATCTGCAAATAGAGACAATTTGATTTCCTCCTTTCCAATTTGGATACCCTTTATTTCTTTTTCTTGCCTGATTGCTCTGGCTAGAACTTCCAGTACTAGGAGTGGTGAGAGAGGGCATCCTTGTCTAGTGCCAGATTTCAAAGGGAATGCTTCCAGTTTTTGCCCATTCAGTATGATATTGGCTGTTGGTTTGTCGTAAATAGCTTTTATGGTTTTGAGATACGTTCCGTCAATACCTAGTTTATTGAGAGTTTTTAGCATAAACAGTTGTTGAATTTTGTCGAAAGCCTTTTCTGCATCAATTGAGATAATCATGTGGTTTTTGTCTTTGGTTCTGTTTGTGTGGTGAATTACGTTTATGGACTTGCGTATGTTGAACCAGCCTTGCATCCCCGGGATGAATCCTACTTGATCATGGTGGATGAGCTTTTTGATATGCTGTTGCAATCGGTTTGCCAGTATTTTATTGAAGATTTTTGCATCTATGTTCATCATGGATATTGGCCTGAAATTTTCTTTTCTTGTTGAGTCTCTGCCAGGATGATGTTTGTCTCGTAAAATGATTTGGGAAGGATTCCCTCTTTTTGGATTGTCTGGAATAGTTTCAGAAGGAATGGTATCAGCTCCTCTTTGTATGTCTGGTAGAATTCAGCTGTGAACCCATCTGGACCTGGGCTTTTTTTGGGTGGTAGGCTCTTTATTGCTGCCTCGACTTCGGACAATGTTATTGGTCTATTCAGGGTTTCGGCTTCTTCCAGGTTTAGGCTTGGGAGGATGCAGGTGTCCAGGAATTTATCCATTTCTTCCAGGTTTACTAGTTTATGTGCATAGAGTTGTTTGTAATAATCTCTGCTGATGGTTTGGATTTCTGTGGAATCTGTGGTGATATCCCCTTTATCGTTTTTTATTGCATCAATTTGGTTATTCTCTCTTTTCTTTTTTATTAATCTGGCTAGTGGTCTGTCTATTTTGTTGATCTTTTCAAAAAACCAGCTCCTGGATTTATTGATTTTTTGAAGAGTTTTTTGTGTCTCTATTTCCTTCAGTTCTGCTCTGATCTTAGTTATTTCCTGTCTTCTCCTAGGTTTTGAGTTTTTTTGATCTTGCTCCTCTAGCTCTTTCAATTTTGATGATAGGGTGTCAATTTTAGATCTCTCCTTTCTTCTCATGTGGGCACTCATTGCTATATATTTTCCTCTAGAGACTGCTTTAAATGTGTCCCAGAGATTCTGGTATGTTGTGTCTTTGTTCTCATTGGTTTCGAAGAACATCTTTATTTCTGCCTTCATTTCATTGTTTATCCAGTCAACATTCAAGAGCAAGTTGTTCAGTTTCCATGAAGCTGTGCGGTTCTGAGTTAGTTTCTGCATTCTGAGTTCTAACTCGATTGCACTGTCGTCTGAGAGACTGTTTGTTATGATTTCTGTTCTTTTGCATTTGCTGAGGAGTGATTTATTGCCAATTATGTGGTCAGTTTTAGAGTAGGTGTGATGTGGTGCTGAGAAGAATGTATATTCTGTGGATTTGGGGTGGAGAGTTCTGTAAATGTCTATTAGGTTTGCTTGTTCCAGGTGTGTATTCAGGTCCTGAATATCCTTGTTGATTTTCTGTCTGGATGATCTGTCTAATATTGACAATGCGGTGTTAAAGTCTCCCACTATTATTGTGTGGGAGTCTAAGTCTCTTTGTAAGTCATTAAGAACTTGCCTTATGTATCTGGGTGCTCCTGTATTGGGTGCGTATATATTTAGGATCGTTAGCTCTTCTTGTTGCAGTGATCCTTTTACCATTATGTAATGTCCTTCTTTGTCTCTTTTGATCTTTGTTGCTTTAAAGTCTATTTTATCAGAGATGAGAATTGCAACTCCTGCTTTTTTTTGCTCTCCATTTGCTTGGTAGATCTTCCTCCATCCCTTTATTTTGAGCCTTTGTGTATCCTTGCATGTAAGATGGGTTTTCTGGATACAGCACACTGATGGGTTTTGGCATTTTATCCAATTTGCCAGTCTGTGTCTTTTGATTGGGGCATTTAGTCCATTGACATTTAGGGATAGTATTGTTATGTGTGAATTTGATGCTGTCATTTTGATGCTACCTGGCTGTTTTGTTGGTTAGTTGATGCAGATTCTTGATTGTGTTGATGCTCTTTTAGCATTTGGTGTGTTTTTGGAGTGGCTGGTACTGGTTGTTCCTTTATATGTGTAGAGCCTCTTTCAGGAGTTCTTGTAGAGCAGGTTTGGTGGTGATGAAATCTCTGAGTGCTTGCTTGTCCACAAAGGATTTTATTTTTCCTTCACTTATGAAGCTTAGTTTGGCTGGATAGGAGATTCTGTGTTGAAAGTTCTTTTCTTTAAGGATGTTGAATATTGGCCCCCAATCTCTTCTGGCTTGTAGGGTTTCTGCTGAGAGATCTGCTGTGAGTCTAATGGGCTTCCCTTTGTGGGTAACCCGACCTTTCTCTCTGGCTGCCCTTAGCATTTTCTCTTTCATTTCAACCCTGGTGAATCTGACGATTATGTGCCTTGGGGTTGCTCTTCTTGAGGAATATCTTTGTGGTGTTCTCTGTATTTCCTGGATTTGAATATTGGTCTGCCTTGCTAGGTTGGGGAAGTTTTCCTGGATAATATCCTGAAGAGTATTTTCCAGCTTGGATTCATTCTCTTCATCACATTCAGGTACACCTATCAGACGTAGATTAGGTCTTTTCACATAGTCCCACATTTCTTGAAGATTTTATTAATTCCTTTTTGTGCTTTTTTCTCTGTTCTTGCCTTCTCTTTTTATTTCATTGAGTTGATCTTCGACCTCTGATATCCTTTCTTCTGCTTGGTCAATTCGGCTGTTGAAGCTTGTGCATGCTTCACGAAGTTCTCGTGTTGTGTTTTTCAGCTCCATCAATTCACTTATACTCCTATCTATGCTGTCCATTCTCGTTAGCAGTTCATCCAATCTTTTTTCAAGGTTCCTATTTTCTTTGCATTCGGTTAGAACATGTTCTTTTAGCTCACTGTAGTTTCTTACTATCCACCTTCTGAAGTCTGATTCTGTCATTTCATCACCCTCCTTCTCCATCCGGTCTGGTTCCCTTGCTGGTGAGGAGTTGTGATCCCTTTTAGGAGGAGAGGTGTTCTGGTTTCGGGAGTTTTCATCCTTTTTGAGCTGGTTTCTTCCCATTTTTGTGGGTTTATCCACCTGTTGTCTGTCTCTGTCCCAGGGAGTTGGAGCTTTATGAGTTTCCGTTGCACTACTGCCTTTTTTGATTTTTCTTTCAGGTCTGACCCGCCCAGTTAGCAGCAGGCCTAGCCACTGCCTGCCCGCAGGGGCTTTGCTGAGCTGCTGTGGGCTCCGTCCAGCTGCCCTGAGCTCTTCCCTGCAGTCCTTTTTATATGGGCCTAGTTAGAACTGTCTCGGCAATGGTGGCCCCGCCTCTGTTATGGTGGACTCTCTCTGTTATGGCAGGTTGCCTCGGCAACGGCAGCCTGCCTCTGTAACGGTGGAGAGTCTCAGTAATGGCGGAAGCCCTGCCCCCACGGAGCCGGACCGTCTGGGTTCAGCTGTGCTTGGTTTGGAGGGCTCAACCCAGAGGGTTTCCAATTACTGTTTCTGTTTCCGTTGTTGTTGGGGGTGGAGGGGTGGGACCAACCCAGCCTGATCACCTGGCTCCCTGACTCAGAGTCTTTTCTTTTAAGTTGAAGGACCCCGTGTTCCAGTCGCTTGTTGAAAAGGCGCTGGGATCTCCTGTGCTGCGACTCACGGAGTCGGCTCGAACTGTGGCGCCGGCTCCTGGCGGATTTTTTGCCTAGGAATCTCCTGGCCTGACTCGCTATTTCAGATGAATGAGCAACTGTGCTGTCTCAGGGCTCTGCTCGCCAGCTAAGAGGGCTCCCAGACCAGTGGCTTTTGTACGGAGAACTGCAGCAACAGGCAGTGGTCACAGCAGCCGCGTGGGCGGAATCAGCCCCGAGGGGGCCAAAACAGCCACACCGGCTGGGACTGCGATGCTGGCGACCCCTCTGCCTGGGTATCTCCTGGTCTGTGGGCAATAAGAGTTCGTCTGGAAATGCGGTGTCCACTCACCCTCTGCACTTTCACTGGGAGCTGAAGTCCTGAGCTGTTCTTAGGCGGCCATCTTCCCAGCATCACCTAGGGTTTTTCATTTTTAATTTGATAATCATAGGTCATTAGCATGCCTATCCAGTTTGCCCTTAGGTGGTGGGAGTTCAAACACACAAAGACCCACTATTGGTACAAAACCATTCTCGCCAGTTTGGAATAGGCTGCCATGGTTTTTAACGTTATTGTAGCATGTATATTAATTATGGAATTCAGATACAATTTGCTTATGTTCTGCTATGGTATTTGATCGAATCCTAATTACAGTGACCTCTTAGTTAGCTCAGTATGTGCTTTGCCCTCACGTGCACACTGTTTATTACTTTGTAAGATGCCACTATGAGTACTGAGATTTAGAGCTGTCGAAAGGCCGAGAACTGGAAACAGCCTTTCTTCCATGTTCTATGCATTGCAAATGAGAGTAATAACATTTTGGGAGCTTTTAAAATCTGACAGAAGAGGAAAGTGGCCTGCTCTGGCAGGTCTGTGCAGAATAGAGTATTTCATTCATTCCCATGCTGAGAATGAGCACTGTGCTATGGCAGTTCTTTTAGGGTTTTTCTGTGCTCTGGGCTCATGAAGATAGTGCATCATGAGCTGTGGCAGCTGTACTCTTTTTTGATGACCTAAAATAGGATGATTTCTGAGGAATAAAGGGCTCCCATCTTTGACAGTGGATGTGAAAAACCTTTCCTAGCCTAGAGCATTTATATCTATAACACATTGTAAAGTCAGAGTTCATGTTACCTGTTTTAACACATGACTCCAAGTCTCAGTACACAAAAGGGCACTGGTTGGCATTCTTCTTAATGTATTTAGTAAATATCATAAGAAATCCTTTAAGATAAAGTTATATATATATATATATATATATATATATATATATATATATGAATGGAAATTTTTATCTTAGAATGGATAGGCACTAAATATTGATGATTGAACAGTTAATGTTTTAGGACACTTGGTATAGTGCTTTGCACACAGAAAGAGATGACAGATGAGATTATTCTTTTGTGTCTTTTCACAGTTTTAAAAATTGCTATTGATTACAGTTCACATAGCAAGTTGCTGATAAAATGTCCATTTTTATAAAACATCTCCAACAACAACAAAAAAGAAATCCTTTAAAGTTTAAATGTCCAGAAAATAAAATTAAAATGTTAATAAAAATTTTTAGAAGTTTAAAGGTCCCTGGAAGAGGCATACAGATTGTCAAGAATGAACTAGAGTGCAGGAAAGCCATGTGACACCTGGCTTTCTGTGTCACATGGCTCCCTCTGTGTTCATGGAGCTTCTTTGAGGCTAGATTGATGTGACCAGCCAGACTTCTCTGGCTAATACCTATTCTTCAACCACATTGGTTACTCTGACATGGGAATTGCCTTCTTTTTCTTGAATAGAAAGGACTTTAAACAATAATCACAAACAAAAAATAATCACAAACGTTATAAACGAATATATGTGACAATACTTGGCTGAAACCAAAAGAAGTTTCAGTAGACAGAATTGTACTATGTTTGAAAATCAAAGAGTTTATGCAGCTTAAAATGTGTATAGACTGCAGTGCCATCTACTGTTTGTGAATGTCGGCGTATTATCAGGAAAACCGTGTATACAGTCACAGTTGTATTTCCTCACCAAGTTCTTCACCAAGAGTGAAATATGTTTTTGTGCCTTTCGGTTTCAGTTAGAGGCATATTTTGTGCAAGATGTATGTTAATGTGCCTCTACATTATGAATGAATTCTTTCAGTCAGACATTGTCTAAATCATAACTTATGATGCTTGGGAAAAAAATCAACAGTTGAAATTTCATGAAATTCTAATGTTTGTATGCCAAAATACGTCCCGTTGTTAGGATGGAGGGAGATATGTATTTGTGCTCCCTGAAGTGGAGATTCCTAGTTACTGACCATCTCCATGTTTAGCATTTTTCATGATACTTTCATAAATATGACATTAACAGGAGAGCACTAATATGATTTTACAGATGGAATAACATATTTGTCTGCATTAACTGAAAGAGTGCAAATATTGGTTCGTGGTGACTTGAAGTGACTCCTCCAAAAAGCAGGAATTTATCAACGTATCAGATAAACCCAGTTTCAGAATGATCCAGGAAAAACGTTTAGCTTTTTCTTAAATAGATGACAAAATACCTACATAGAGTGATACTTTAGTTAATGTAGTAAATGTATTTTCCAGACTGACATTCAGCTTAAATATGACTGCATGTGATTTACTCCATAGGTAACTGATGAACACATTCTTGTCAGATTGGGTACAGATGCTAAACACTATCTGAAGGTCATTCCTAGTCATTTATATTTCTTAGGGTAAAAGTAAAGTGATTTGAACTATCAAAAGACCTTTGAAATAATTTATCAATGTATTAGATAAACTGAGTTTCAGAATGATCAAGAAAAAACGTTAGCCCAAATAATGCAGCTAATTAACAGTGGTACAATTTATAGCAGGGGGATTTAAAATGGACTTAAAGTTCTGTCTTGTGTTTTATTTTTGAACTTGCCACTTTTGCATTCTGTGAGTTCAGTTTAAAGACAGTCTAAGTCCATATTCAGCCCTCGGGCTAGAAATCGTGCCTCTGATAATCAGCCACATTATCTGGGCTAACGTTTTTTCTTGATCATTCTGAAACTGAGTTTATCTAGTACATTGATAAATTATTTCAAAGGTCTTTTGATAGTTCAAACCACTTCACTTTTACCCTAAGAAATATAAATGACTAGGAATGACCTTGACATAGTGTTTAGCATCTGTATCCAATCTGACAAGAATGTGTTCATCAGGTACCTATGGAGTAAATCACATACAGGCGTATTTAAGCTGAATGTCAGTCTGGAAAATACATTTACTATATTAACAGAAACATCACTCTGTGTAGGTATTTTGTCATCTATTTAAGAGAAAGCTAAAAAGAATGGAAATTATATGACAGTGACTTAAGTCTTTCTTCAAAGTGCATGTGAGTCTTTTGCAGTACTTCATTCAGCCAAGTATCTGTTCTTTGCTTAGAAGGCAACATCAGAAGGTTAGCATTCATCAAAAACACAGAATTTTATTTTTTCCTATTTGTGTCTGTTTATTTTAGATAACTGAAACTTCACAGACTTCAACAGCAAACAAAGTTTAAAAAATTCAGTTCTGTACTTTAGCTTCAACTATTTCTATTTTATAATCTATAAGGCTCATGCCATAGTTCAGCACCAACAGGATCCACACAAAACTGTTAAAGCATCTCCTTATTCATCCTGTGTGATAGTTTTTGTTTGTTGTTGTTGTTTTTTAAGGTAAAAGTTCTACTTTCAGACCTTGAAGTGGAATCCCTCTAGTCAGAGTATAAAACTTGGGTTGTACCTTCTTATTTTCATTGAACAGATACAAAAAAATAAGGAACTGTGTTCCACCATTGATTTAGGTTGTCAGTCTATATGTTGAATTTATAACACCGAAGGGTCAGAAGGAACATAACAATGCCCTGCCCTATTCTTCCCCTCCATTTTAAAGTTTTAGAAAGGTAACCAGAAAAATGTTTCATTTATTCTTTAAAATAAGGTGCAAAGAAGGATTACAACAACAAACGTCCTCATCCACACCTCCAGCAACATCTCGCTATTTAGCATAATCTACCATGAACGGATTCAGGGGCTCACCTAGAGCTATATTCACAGCTCCTGAATGGAGCATGTTTGCTATACCAGAGGCCTGCTCAATGGCAGCGTCTCTCTGTTCAGGGGTCATTACAAAATACATAGAATTTTCAAATGTGGGTTCGACTGAATAAATTTGAATTTATTTAGAAAGAATCAAAATACCTATTTAAAGATTGCAATATATGATAATCATTTTTAAAGGATTTTATTAAACCTGATAGGTTTTCCAGAAATGAATAAAAATTAGTTCTGAAACCAAAGCTGATTTTAAGAAAATTTGAAAATGTAAATCAGTCCTATCCTACCCATAATATAGCTGCTCCAAAACTTTATCTTAAAGACTCATTTTAAAATAACTATTAAAACATGTAACTGCTACCTTAATGTTTTGAAATTACTTAAAACATTTTAAAATATGAATATCACAGTTTAAAATAAACCAGGGGAAGGAAAAATAGAGAAAGAAATGCCAATTCCAGTCCAAAGCTTTAGTTGCCAGGTTTTCTAAGAATTACTTTTACCAATGTATGAACTCTTATGAACAGAATGTAAGATGTAAATCCTGAGCCTTTTGTCTAAAGCAACATTATTGACTGCTGCTGTGATGCTCCAGTAATGTAATAAATTATTCAATTGCTGCAAAGCGCTGTTTTTGCCTTAAAATTTTGTGTGTCTTGACAACTATAGTATTAAAGGTATGGAGACTCTGCAAATGCTGGGCACACTTGGCATGAGATAATGTGTTTTTATGAAATTGTAATATAGCTATGCAAGTGTGTTTATTAAAAGAACACAAACTAATAAAAACGTGATTAAAAGTTATGGGATAAAAATTGTGTAAAGATTGTGGTAAAAAAACGTGGATAAAATGTGGAAAAATTTTATGAAAAGTATAAAATTTATGAAAAGGAAGTTAAGAGATTTTTTAAAATTGTCATGGGGAAAAATATAAAAATAAAAGCAGGCCCATGTCAGCAAGGCCCAAAGGGGAGCTGGAGTCTCCGCCCCACCATGTCCCTCCCAACCCTTCCCAGTCATGCCTTTATTACTAGCGTAGCAAGACAAGCCCCCCGTCTAATGGGGGGAGACAAACAGACCCTTTGCCACCTTCACCAGGGCTGAATCCTCAAATCTCTGGGTGATGATGGTTGTTATTTACGAGCCAGAGGCTGCTGGAGTTGGTTGGTTTAAAGGAGGCCAAATGGCCTCCTTCCTCTCACCAAAGCAGCTTCTTCCTCAGGGGGCTCCCATCTTCTTATTCAGAGAGGCAGCTGAGGCAGGACTGTGGCGCTAACTGTGGACCAGGTGAGGGCACGGGCTGCTGGGGTGACCCCCCCTTCCCCAGTGTACATATTGTATGTGTGTAACGTATATTTTAGCGGTTTTGGGTGCCCCGTGTACCTTACCTGGCAGAGGTTGGAGCTGGTACATGGGGGAGGAGGTTTTAATAATTATTTGCAGCTGGGAAACTTACTTATTGATAGCAGAGGACAGAGGAAGGAGGCGGGGACAGGGTCCTGGCTCCCTGGTGATGCAACTCCTGTTTATTTTGCTTTTTATTTTGGAATAAATGGATTTAGCCACACTGCTCGGCCTGGTGTAGTCCCGTTTCCCTCACTGGGTCCTGGAGTTTGTGCCCCTGAACGAGGAGCCCCAGAGTGTCTGAGCGTGTCCAGCCGGGCTGTTGGGGACCTTCCAGGCCTGTTATCTGTGTGCTGCCTGGTGACACCTGGGGGACTTCCCGGGGACTGCCATGGCACCTCCGGCCCTGACAGCCAGCAGGCTCAGAAGCCTGATCCAGCGGTGGCCGGGAAGGCAGGTACCAGCACCCAAGGGCGCTGACTTCCGCCCACCCCAGGCGTCTGTCTTCCACCCCCCGCCTCCCTCTCCTGTCTGCGCCTGGTGGCCTGCTCTGTCTTTCCCTCCAGAGTGCCGGCTGCCCCGCGGGCTCCCTCCAGGCTGAGTGCGTGGCCCTCCTGCCCCCTCGTGGCCAGAGCCGGCTGCACGGGACAAGACCAGCTGAGCTCCAGGGGCTTTCCAGGAACAGTGGCCCTTGGAAAGGGTGGGGCCTTTTCACTGTGCCCAACAGCACCCCAGAAATGGCTTGGCCTTTCCCTTCCCCTGAGCTCCAGAGAGAACACAGTCCACAGGGAACGCATTCCCCATCGTCCAGAAATGGGTTTGACTCTCAGTCGAGGGACAGCAGGAGAGGTAGAGACTGTCGGGCCACAGGGCTGCCTGCGCAGCACCTCGGTGCTTGTCGGGGGACAGGAGGGATGGCGGGGCCCGGGTGACAGGGAGGCTCACTGGAGGTGGCGCACTTTGGAGAGGCAGTGTCAGGGGACAGCTTTCTCTTGTTGGGACACATGACTCCACCACAAGGACATCACAGTGACTGATTCCCAGTGCCAGAGGCGAGGTGGTCAGCCACGTGGAGGTGTGTGTATATATGTGAGTATTTATAGCTATTTCTTGAACAGGGCAGGAGCATGCCACAGAGAGGGACGGTCACACCTGGATGTGTCAGCTTACCACTACAACAGACTAAGTCACAGATGAAGGGGGCTGCCTTTGGGGCTGGGGATTCACAGAACAGCCGCCCAGGCCGGCATCGCACCACATGGTAGAGCAGGAGCTGGGGGTCATCTGGGCGCTGGAGCTGGCTCTGAGGCTCTGGCTGCTGAGTGGCTGCACAGACCCTGCCAGAGGCAGAAGAGGCTGTCAGCCTTTGGGACCCAGGCCCAGGCCTGTGGCTGCAGAGAGGCAGCGTCACCCTGGTGTACGACCTTCAGCTCCTCCCGGGCTCCCAGCAGCCAGGAACACCCACAGTCAGCACAGGCACCTGGGCGGACGGTGAGGGTCCAGTTGACCTCCAGCGAAAGGAGCACATGCTTTTGGGCTGTCACTCGGAAGAAGTGTCTGGAGGAAGCGTGCCCGCCGTCAGGGAGGCCGAAGCAGAAGCCTCCGTCCAGGGCTCCTGGGGACGGGGGCATTGGGTCCACTGGCCTGAGCTGGCTCCCCACCCTGGGGATTCCCCATGGGCAGCAGGAACCTGGGGCCTGCCCTCAGCACCCACCTCTGTGTGAGAACAGCACGAGCCCGCCGTCCAGCTGGGCCTGCGTGAAGCTGCACACCTCAGTGCCCGGCACCCCCCACAGCACTATGTGCCCACTACTGGGCTGCCTGATGGGGTAGACCAGGTCCTCAGGCCCGGAGTCACCATCCGTGCTCCTCAGAGCCTCCGCAGGGATGGGCGCCATGGCCCCCTCCCACATCTGGGGACACGGGCCTGTGACGGTTCTGCCCTGCCATGCTCACCCACCCCTTCGTCCCCAGCCTGGGCAGCCACCAGGACTCCAACCCCACTGCAGGTCAGACCTCAGCTGGCATCCAGGCTGGCACTGCTCCAGCTCCCCTGCACAAGAGGACCTCCCCGACTTCACCTTCCCTGTCACCCCAGGGAAGGCCCCAGGGAAGGCCACCCTCCAGGCCCAGCCTCCCTGCTCTCCATCTGGCCTAGTCCGCATGTCCCTCACGGCCAGCTTGTGTCCCCTGCCCAGGAAGGCCCCAGCTCTCACCCTCACCAACTTCTCACCCCCCAGAAACCAACTCTGACCAACAGTGCTTCCTAATTTGCCTCGCTGGTGGCGCCGGGGTCTCCTTTCAGGCCCTCCATGTGTGTCTGGCAGGGGCTGGGCATGGTGGGAATGGTGATTTTGGAAATGGGCCCTCCTTCCAGCTGAGGGAGGGGTGGGACGCGCCGAGAGTGGGACGTCTGGAGAGGTGGGACGCATGGGGGCTGATGGCTGGCAGTGTCCTCGGCACAGAAGCAGTGCTGGGATGGGCCGGGTGCTTCCAGAGCAGTTCCGGGCCCTGCTCATGCTGGGCGAAGGGGACCCCGCTTCAGGCCTCCCACGTGCAAGCAGAGCAGGCGCCGGTTCCTGAGGTCCTGAGGTCTGGTCTTGCTCGGCAGTGCTGGCATGGGGCTCACATGCCCGGAAAATGGAGCCCTTTGGCATTCCTGGGCCCTCTCCCCTGGCCCCAGGGAGCCCTCAGGCCCAGCCCTGGCAGTAGGGGCCTTAATGTGGGGGGCAGGGCCCCAGCGCTGGGCTCCCGGAGCAAACACGGGTGGATGGCCCCACCTGGTGGTCGCGCTGCCACACAGCCGTCCCGGCCCGTGGTTCCTGAGCGCTGTGTCCCACTCACTCTTCAGCGGCCTCCCCACCACCAGGCCGCCCTCTACGGGCACATCCTAGACCACCAAAACCCCCCAGTGCCCCACATCGGAGACAGCCCAAGTCAGCCCTCTGCGGAACCTTCAGTGGCTCCTGACCACGGAGGATGCCCCCAAGAAGCTGGCGGTCAAAGCCCTGCCGTGTGGGCTTAGTAAACGCACGCCACTTCTGTTCCAGCAGAACTACATGTGCAGACATGACAGGTTCCAGCCATGTCCGGGCCTCTACTTCCACCCCTGCCGAATGGGGGCCCTGCTCTGCTGGGGCACAAGGGGCAGGAGTTTGGGGAGCCAGGCCATGCCTTCACTTGCTGGGGTGAAGGTGAGAAGCTTAACAACTCCCGCTCTGGCACCTGCCCTTAAGGGCTTGTAAGTGATTCTGGCAGGTGTTCTGGTCCTGAGCCACAGGAGAAGAAACAGCAGAGCCACGTGTGGCCACTCAGAAGTCTGCCTGCCGTGCCTGCGAGTGTCCAACAGCAAAACCTCCCGCCTTGCTCTGCTTCAGCACAATCTCACATCTCTCCTTCCAGCCACCGTGTGAGGCACGCGGCAGCTCCCCATTTGCAGAGGAGGAAACTGAGGCACAGAGAGGGGGAGCTCTGTGCCAGGAGGGAGGGGATGCTGGCCTCTTTCTCGAAGCAGACATGGGGGGTGGTCCCAGGGATGCTCTCACCTGCAGGCCAGTGTTTGTGGCAAGGATGGGGGGTTGGTTGTTGACAAGCAGGACGGTGACAGTGAAGGCCACAGGATGGCTCTGGTGGTCCGTCTCAGAGGCATCCACCATCAGGACAAAACTGTCTGTCAGTGTCTCGCTCCCATCATGCACGTAGCGGATGAGCTGCTCTTCCACCTAGGGGCAGGCCCAGGGCTGGCGGTCAGGCCCCAGCAGCACCCTCCGTGTCCTGCCTTTGGGTGCAGGAGGAGACTAACTCTTTCAGGGCCTCTGTTTCCACTGTGGAAATGGGGAGAACAAGCTCCAGCTCCCGGAGGAGTTGTGAGGAAGAAAGTAGACGCAGTGTGGAAAGCAGAGGTGCTTCTGACACGCGACCCCCGACTCCTCTGTGTAAACCCCAGATGGGAGTCCCCGGGCTCCCTTCACTGGCGCCCGGAGCTGGCTGCAGCCCTGGGCCTCTCACAGCCACAGCTCTCTCCAGGAGAAGGCGCTGAGGGTCCTGGCTTGAGGTCCGTCCTCCTTCTGCAGGGCCCTGCAGGCTAAGGCCAGGGGTGCAGGTACAGGACCCTTTCAGGGATTTGCCTGAAAATCCCAGGTTGGCTCAGAGATCTCTAAACCCGTCTGGGGGCTGGGCTGTGAGCCTACAACATGGGGAGACCCCTGAGAACAACAGGTGGCATGTCTGCTCCTGGGGAGCTGTGGGTCCCGAGGGTGAAGCTTCCACCCAAACCAGGGACACAGCCCCACCCCCAACCTGCTGAACTTACTTTGTGACTCTGAACAAGCAGGCTCCTCTCTCTGAGCCCAGGGCTTTCCCCTGGATCCATGGGGGTCTGATGCAGCTCAGGGGTTTCTGCAGTAAGTTCCAGGAAGGGAGGCAGCCTCGCTGACAACCCAAACCGTTAGGCCATGGGAGATCCGCACGTGGGTCTGTCGAAGCAGGAGTAATGGCTGGAGGCCTGGCTAATGCCAGGGCTGGCACAGCGGAGGGCTCTTCCACAGGCTGGGAGCCGGCCTGGGCCTGGGGAGGAGCTGAGTGAGGGGCAGGAATGCTCAACAGGACAGGATCTGTCCCTGCGGAGCCCACCCCTGCCACCAGGCCACCTTGACACCTTGACGGCAGCCCTACAGCCATGGCCCTACATCAGAGACAATCACGGCTTCATCAGCAATGCTGGCTTTTGGGGGGCGCTTTATTGAAGGGGGTTTGCTTAGGCTGTGAGAAAGTCGGGGGGGTTGGAGAGGGAGAGAACAGTGGTGGGTGGGAGATCGGGAGACAGGAACAAACATCTGGTGTTCTCAGGGAGCTGTCTGTCCCTGCAGACTTCTCTCTCTCCCCTCCTGGGGTCAGAGCCACTGGTGGGTGACTGCCCCCTGGCCTGATGTGGGGAAGCTCGCTGCTGTTGGGGTGAGTGAGAACACCACGACCTCTGTGCCCGAAGAGTGATGTGAGACAGTCCCTGCTTTTCTCTGAGCCTCAATTTCCTCATCTGTAAGATGGGAATGTTGGACAGGTGTGGTGGCTCGCACCTGTTATCCCAGCACTTCAGAAGGCCAAGGCAGGAGGACTGCTTGAGCCAAGGGGTTCGAGACCAGCCTGGACAACACAGTGAGACCTCGTCTCTAAAAAAAGTAATACTCTGGTGTGGTGGTGTGCACCTGAAGTCCCAGCTACTCAGGAGGCTGAGGTGGGGAGATCGCTTGACCCTCAGAGGTTGAGGCTGCAGTGAGCCGAAATTGCTCCAGCCCTGGGGGACATGGAAATACCTCATCTCAATAATAAAAAATGAGTGGGTAGCGGGGACCGTTTCCTGACCTGCATGGCTGCTGTGGGCTGCAGGACTGACAACATAGTTAGTGGCACACTGGGATGTCCCTGGAGGAAAGAGCTGGCCTCTCCTGTTTGGAATCATGGACCCTCCTAAGAAGCAGAGAGAGCTGGGAACCCTTGCCCCATGGAGAGCTAAGGACAAAACTGTTCATACAAAGTCAGTTCATTCAAACACTTTTCCTACAAACTCAGTAGGAAGAGTAATACAGTAAATTCGAATCCCAGCCTATGCCCGCAGCTGGAGGAAGAGTCTTAGCTCTGGAAGCCTCTATAGAACTGACAGCTGGGGCAGAGGGCCTGTTGGAGGCAAGAGGAGAGCTGAATGGGGTGGGAGTCAGGGTGAGGCAGTGAAGGAGCAGAGAGACCAGGGAGGGACCAGGCTCCAGGCCAGACCCACAGCCTCTTGTTCATTTGCTCCTGGCCTTGAATAGAATACAGCTCAGTGTGGCACCCGTCCCCATCCTGTGCTTACTTCCTTTCCCACAAGTGCCACTGGCCCAGGTCTTCAAGGTAGGGGACTTGGAGATGGCGGCAGTAGCCATGCTGGGCTTCTGGTCTCCGCCACCTCGGCCAGGTCTGTGGGAGTGGCCGTGTGCACGTGTGTGTTCCCTCATCTGTCTGTGCCAGTAAGTGTGGACGTCATGGCTATTTCCAACTCCCTCAGCAGCCCAGGAAGAGCCCCAAGCCCTGCTTTGAGGGTGCTCCCAGCCTGCGTGGGGGGCTACGCTTGGGCTACTGTGAGCGTGATGACAGATGCGGTATCCAGCTCCTTCGGAGCTGTGTGGGAGGCCCCCACAGAGAGCCAAGCATGGGAGGAGACTGGATTTGAGCTGATGCTGGAAGGACAGGCAGAGAAGGAAGGAGGTGATCTTCCAGTCTGAGGGTCAGAGTGAGAGCAGGGCATACAGGGATGGTGACTCCCACACCTCTTCCCTGGCCTGGCATTGCTGACTTTGAAAGGCAGAATGTGAGGGGTTGAAGTGGGACCCAGGTGGGTGTACCTGGCAGGGAGGGCTTGTGTGTTACTGGGTGGGTGGGGGGCTCAGAACTGATGGGCGTGTCTTAGTGAGCAGGGCCAAAGGGGCACCAGGTACAAGAAATTGAAGCAGGGTAGATCCTGCTGCCTCTGAGGATGGCTTGGGGGGACCGACCGTGATCAGGACAGGCGCTGAGCCTTGTGTGCACCTCTGTGCCGCCCCAGGCCTCTGGAGCAGGGCAGTGCCCTGGGGCCAGCACCCTTGGCCCAGCCCACCCAGACTCACTTGATAAAACTGTTCCAGAGCCAAGTGGAATTGAGTCTCCCTCCCTACGCCCCCCTGCCCAGGCAGGACAAGAAAGGCCTTTTAGTGCTGCCCCCTGGGGGCCCGGGGATGGGCCGCACCAGGTGGGCCTGGCGGCTGGCGATGACGGTGGGAGGGGAGTAGGGTGTGTGTGGCGCTCACGGAGGAAGTGTATAGACTGCCTCTGGGAACTGGGCGTGCTGCACATTGTCGGTTCTGAGAAGGGATTTGAGAATGGCTCTCAGTTGAAGCCCAAGGACGTGGGAGCGTTGGAATCCCTCCTTGGCTGGAGGCTGGGCCTGGATGAGCTGACCGCCCCGGTCACCCTGGATGCTCCCTTCCCATCTCCCTGGAGGCCCAGCCCTTCCCTCAGGCCCTGAAATCTTAGGGGATCTGGTCCCTGCAGACAGGAACAGGGAGCCTGAGGATCCAGCACTGATTCACCCCGGGGGGTCCTCCATTGACTCACTTCCCTTCCAGAAACCCCGTGATGCCCTCTCTGAGAGCTGGCTGCTCCATCTGAAGGGGAGAAGGGTGTGGCCTGGGCCCTGGTGAAGGAGGCTCAGGTCCTTCCTTGCTCCACCTTGCTCTTGGGAATGGTCCCAAAGAGGTAGCTGAGGCACTGAATCACACATGGGAGGTGATGATGGGTGTGCCCTGAGGCTGCAGTTCTCACGGCATACCTCTCCAAAAGCAAACTTCCATTCAGCCTCAGCTGGGTCAGACATCCGTGCTGGGACGAGGAGGTGTGGCAGTGGTGGTCCAGGGCTATCTGTAGGATAAGCCCCCGCTGGGGGGACAGGGTATCTGAGGGGCACCAGCTCTGCCTCTAGGAGGCTGAGAGGGTGGTGAGTGGGTGTCCCGCCTGTCACCAACAGGAGCAGGGAGAGAAGGGCAGAAAGAGAGCGGAGTGGCAGATAGACAGATCGGTCCACAGGGGAGCAAGTGGAGGGAGAAGGGGCAGAGCTGGGGAGCAGCTGGAGGGGTGTGTGGGGCTCCTTACGGGAAGGGTAGGGTGACACTTGCCTTGTTTCCTTCCTTGCAGCACTGCCCATTCCTGGCCCAGGGCATCTGAGGCTGCAGGACCCACTTCTCACTGGGTCCCTTTGGGCTCCAACATGGCCACCTCAAACTTGTCTGGCAAATGAAGTCTGGCCAGCATTGGGGTGGCCCCACTGGGTGTCTCAGACACTCCAAATGGGCAAAGCAACGCCCTAGGCCATCCACGCCTGGGTCGCCTGCCCTTGCTCCAACTGGAGAGCCTTGGCTAGCTAGAAACCCCATAACCTGAGATAGCGGGGTCCGTGTCCACCCCAGGGGAGATCGCTGGCAACCCCAGCCTGTGGTGGGAGAAGCGCAGCCTGCTTGACTCCTGATCTGGGGCCACTTCTGGCTCCTCCTGTCCTTTTTTCCTCCCTGAGGAACCCCTCTAGTTCCGCCAGGCTGGATCAGGGTCTCAGGCCCCTCACTCACCTGCAGATGCAAGTCTGGCCATCAAAGCCAGGGTCCAAGCCAGGGCCAGGGCAGGGGCTGGAGGTGGGGCACAGCCCAGACTGCACCCCGGCGGGCTGAGCGACAGAACTTTTGAGATGTGATGGGCGGGCTCCAGGTCCATGCGGGGTTATGGTTTCTCTTGAAACCACAGAGACCTGGGTTTGAATCCCAGCTCTCCTATTTGGCTGTCAAATCTTGAAGTCCCCTCACCTCTCTGTGGCAGTTTCCTCATTTGTGAAATTGAGTTGATGAGGATTAAATGCTTTAATGTACCTCAAGTGCCTAGCCCAGGGCCTGGCATACAGTAGGTGCTCAATAAATGCTTATTCTTTCTCCTCTGACTCTGTCATTCTGCACATCCCTATGATTTGTGGTTTACATACAGCTTTCCACATATCACCTCCCTTGTGGCAAAGCTTGAACCTTCCCCTCCAGAGGCTGCTGCATACAGTTGGTGCAATAAATGCCTGCTGTGGTTGACTAAGAAACCAGTTGCTGCTGTTCTGTGGGGATTTGGGCAAACCTAGTACTTCCATCCGGGTACCCTGGGAGGCCTGGGATGGAGACTGTGCCAGGCTGGCCTCAGTGGAGGTGAAGCTATTGATTCCACAACTTGTCCCTTGTTTTTCCTTCTCAAGTCAGCAGGACATTTGGTCCTCGTTAGGGGCTAACTACTGGACAGATATGGGCCTGGGGCTGAGGGGCTGTTGGCAGACTGTGTTTGGAAGAAAAGAGCTTTCTTTTCAGGAATGAGAAAAAGAAGAGAGAAGGCTTCTGCTCTATGAATCAAAAATTTGGGTGAAGGTCTCCACTGGCCCCATCTCCCCACTCTTTCTCCTCCCCATCTTCTCTGTTCTCCACCTACACAGATGTCTGCAGAGCCTCCAGATAGGGCGCTCCTGCCCACAGCTGAGATTCAAGTCGGGATTAGCTGGGAGCCTCCCCCTGCCTTGTTGCTGGCTCGACAGAGAAACACAGGCCTGGAAGATAATGGCAACCAGCAGGGCGGCAATAATCTGGCTCCAGCATCTCTGCTGGGGCTTCCCAGTTTACCAAACGCTCACGTGGTCTCTTGACAACCTTGGGAAGTGTGCGTGTTGGGAGACAGCGTCCCTGCTTCCAGATGAGGAAAAAGAAAAACAAGGGTGATTTAGATAATGTGCAATGATCCTGTTTCTGTTGCTGAGGCTGGAACGTGGTGACAGCCATGGCTGACTGCAGCCTTGACCTCCCAGGCTCAAGCAATTCTCCCACTAAAACCTCCTGAGCAGCTGGGACCACAGGCACGTGCCATGATGTCCAGCTATTTTTTTTTCTCATAAATAGAGATAGGACCTCACTATATTACCCAGACTGGTCTGCAATTCCTGAGCTCAAGCTATCCTTCCTCCTCAGCCTCCCAAAGTGCGGAGATTACAGGCATGAAGCACTCTACCCAGCCCGTATGTTTCTTGAACTCCTGACCTCAGGTGATCTGCCCACCTCAGCCTCTTAAAGTGCTGGGATTACAGGCATGAGCCACTGCGCACCGCCCCATCTCTTTCTTTTATAGTGAAAATAACATTTTGTGAAAAGTACTGTGTGTTCTTTACACATTTAAGATTACACTATTAAAAGCTGAGATCTCAGTTTTTAATAGTATTGTAAATCTGCCTTTTTTTTTTTTTTTTTATAGATGGAGTCTCCCTCTGTCTCCCAGGCTGGAGTGCAGTGGAGCAATTTCGGCTCACTGCAACCTCCACATCCTGGGTTCAAGCGATTCTCCTGCCTCAGCCTCCTGAGTAGCTGGGACTACAGGTGCATGCCACCATACCTGGCTAATGTTTTGTATTTTTAGTAGAGATAAGGTTTCACCATGTTAGCCAGGATGGTCTTGATCTTCTGACCTCGTGATCCGCCCACCTTAGCTTCCCAAAGTGTTGGGATTACAGGCATGAGCCACTACGACCAGCCTATGTATTTTTTTTTTTCTGTATTTTCAGAAATCTCTTTGTTTCTCTCTATATATAAAGCATTGTTACTTTATGTTCTCTCTGATAATTGCAGTGTCTGTGTCTGCAGAGTCTACCTGTTGTTTCTGCTGGGTCTCAGAGTGTATTGTTTCCTTGCAGTGTTTTTGAGTTTTGAAAACTGGAGATCTCATTTTCTTTTCTTTTCTTTCTTTCTTTTTTCTTTCTCTTTTTTTAGAGATGGGGGTCTCTCCCTACATTGCCCAGGCTGGTCTCGAACTCCTGGCCTCAAGTGCCAGGATTCCAGGCATGAGTTACCACGCCCAGTCGAGATGTTCCTTTTCCTTGGAACTTGAGCAACACAAAATCCTGAGGCCTGGTGGGTTGTGTTCCCCTGGGGCAAATTCTCAACCAGGTACACTTCTGCCCCCAAGGACACATTTCAACATCCCGAGACGTTTCTGGGTGTCACAGCTGTGTGTGCACACACATGTATGTCCCTGCACATGATATGGGCACTTCAGGGATAGAGACCAGGAATGCTGCTCACATCCTGCAGGGAGACTGACCCACCAGCGTCACCAGGGCGGGCTCCAGGCAGGATCTGCCTGTGCCTCTGCCAGTCACCTAGACCCTGCCACCCGGGGCCACTCTACCTTCTCCCCTCATGGTCTCCAAGGCCACACTGTAGCCTGATTTCAAGCTGTAACTTGGAGGACCAATTTTTCTTCACCTTGCATGGAACCCCAAGGCTGAGAGGCAGTTGTTCCAGAGGTGCCAGCCCATCTCACGTTTCTGCTTTAGCTGCAGGGTCCAGCTCTGTGTGGGTGGTCTCCTGATGAAGTCACCCTGGGACAGACACTGTTCTGTCTCCTGCTTCCAGTCCTGTAAAGTTGCCGGGAAACCCCAGGGCATGGGAGGCATCCTCAAAGTCAGATGTGGGCAGGCCCTGGTGGGCAGACCCCAGACTCCTATCAGGGAGGGAGGATTCTCCTGGTCTGCCACTGGTCTACCCACTGTGCTGCCGTCCACCTGGTGCTGGGGCTGTGGGGCACAGGCCTTCAGGACCCGCTTCCTTTCCTGCCAGGAGGTCCAGTCCTGGTGTCTTTATGTCCCCAGGAAAGCCCACTACCATCCTCAGGGGAGGAGGGCAGCTGCATGCTGGGTTGGCTTGGGCCTGTTCTAGGACACCCCTGCAGACCGGGTGCAGGTGGGGACATGGCTCTGTGGGGCTGCAGTGGGCAGATGAGTGTGGAGCTGGATTCCAGAAAGGAATTGACCACTGCCTCTTAGGACCCCTCTTCTGAGACAGGGGTGCCTTGTGGGACAGTGCTCCAAAGTGCCCTGGGCACAAGGGGTCCCTGCACCCCACACACACTGACGTTGCACTGGGGTCCCTGCACCCCCCACACACTGACTCTGACTCTGCATTAGGGTCCCTGTGTCCCTTTCATACTGACCCCTCATTGTGGTCCCTGCACCCCACAAACACTGACCTTGCATTGGAATCCCTGTACCGCCCCACACACTGAGCCCGCATTGGGGTTGCTTCACCCCCCACACTGACCCTGTGGTCTGCACAGGGTCCCTGTGCAGGGATCCTGGACTGCAGAACCCATCCGTGATGTTGCTATGCCCTGGCTCTGGTGGCGCTCAGTACCTCCAGGCCGGGCTCAGCAGGTGCCCCCAACCAGTACCTACCCCAGCACACCAGGAGTAGGCCTGGGCGGGGGGCAGGGAGTGATACCCAAGGGGACCTGCCCCAGCATCCTCCTGTACACTGGGGGTTCTCATTGTCTTTGGCTCAGGGAAGTGGCTTCTCCTGAAACCTGGGTTGGGCATGGCATAAAAAGGGGGGTGAGCAGGACCCCAGACCTTAGGAATCCTGAGTGGGGGGCAGAAAGACAGGCTCTGCCTGTGACGTATCTGGGAGCTGTCTGGGGGTGCAGAGTGACCCCCTTCCTGGGGACGGGCCCTCCTGGGGAGATAGGCTCACAGGTTGTTGTGCGGGACTCAGCGTGGGGCAGCATCCTGGCCAGGATGAGGAAGGCCAGGACAGGGCTGGGGGGTCTGCGGGAGGCACACGCATGCCAAGCTCCCTGATCTGCTGCAGCCAGACTCCCTCAGCCTTGGCCGGGACCAGAAATCCGACGGCCATCCCTGCCAGGCTAGCATACCCCCGCTTAGAGGCCACCCCACTCCCCATCTGCTCCCATCCAAGCGACAGCCACCCTGTCCTGGTGGCCTGAGGAGGGGAAAGCTGGCCTTGGACCCGCATCGCAGCCTCCCGCACCCTCTGCTGGCCGTTTTCGGAGGTGCAGCCTGGCGTGAGCTGCGCCTTTCCCTGGAGAGGGGGCCCAGGGCAGCACCGCTGGAAACCGCTGGAAACCGCTGGAAGCCGCTGGGGTGGCCAGAGATCTGCTAACTCATCGAGGGTTCACCCCACCCCGTGTCCACTGACAGCCGCAGCAGTAGCTGCAGGCTATGCAGACTCAAGAGAGCCCCAGCCCATGTCAATACCAGGGGCCAAAACCGAGTCCAGGGCTCAGCGCGAGGTCAGCCTGCAGCAGGCCTGTGAAGCCCGATGGCAAGAGGGCCAGGAAGGCGCCAACTCAGGGACTGCGCCTGGGCCTGCCGGGGGTCTCCAGACAGAGAGGATGAGTGCGACGGGGTGCCTGCTGTCGCAGGGCTGAGTGCCAGGCCGGCCCTGGGGGCCCTGGGGCTAGATGAAGGTGGAGTCCAGAGCCCCCCTCGTCCTGCTGGCTCAGGACGGGGCCTCAACAGCTGCTTAATGGGCGTGACTCCTCCTGCTCCAGCTGCGTGATGCGCTCCCTCTTCTTGGCCACCTCCTGGGTGAGGAGTCGGTTCTGCTCCTTTGGCATGAGGATGGTCTGCTGCTGCCAGCACGGGGCGAGGTGGACGTCAGGGCAGGGCAGGGGGGCCCAGAGGAGGAGTGGGCAGGGCCCGGCTGGCACAGGCCGCAGCCAGCAGCTCCCCCAGGCCCCGGGACATCTCGTGTCCCTCGGGCAGTAGCCCCCCAGTGGCCGGGGACTCCCTGTGGCCCCAAAGTCCGTGCAGCCTCCGCTCTGGCCCAGGCTGCACTGGCGCTCCGGCACTCCTGCTGCTGCTGCTGGTACCAGTCACTACCCTGAGCCATCATCTCTGAACCCTGCAGCAGCACCTCCTCTTGCTCCAGCTCCTTCACCTGCTTCGGCAGGCCGAAGCCCACGCCGCCGGTGATGGTGAGCCTCCGACGTTCCCCCCCGGCACCGGGCTGCCGGGCAACCCCTGATTCCGTCTCCAGGGCCTGCAGGCCGCTGCACCTGCTTCTGCGCTCTGGCTCCATTCCAGCGCAGCGCTCTGGGGCTACTAGGGCTCTGCGGGGCAGGGCGTCGCCTGGTCAGGGGACACAGCTGCTCCGGGCTGCGGGTCCGCACTGCTGGGGCCGGCCAGAGAGCACGCATGCCCAGGGGCAGGGCCTTCCTCTCCAGGACAGGCCATGGCTAGTAGGGGGGCACCAACACCAGGAGCTGCAGCCGCAGCAGAGGCGGCAGCCGCGGCTGGTACCCTGGGGTGCCGTGGCGTGCTTGGGGCCCAGGGCTCCATCAGCCTCAGCAGCGAGGTGCGCAGGCCGGCCACGCAGTGCTTGAAGATCAAGTCGCCGCTGGCCGGGGCAACCTGGCGCAGACCCTGGAGCACCCCGCGGAGCAGCTCGTGCGCGTCAGCATTCTGTCAGTGGGACTCGATCTTGGGCAAGTGCAGCAGCCGCTGGTCGTCCAGGATGTGGAACAGGGTGCGCTGGCTCTGCAGGAAGGCTCGGAGCAGTCCCTCGTTGCTGGGCGAGGGGGCAGGCTTGGAGGGAGGCAGTTAGCCCTGCTCAGCCATCATAGCTTGGGTCTCCTCTCCACCCGCCTTTGTTCCCGCGTGGCCCCATGGCTGGGCCGTCTCGGTGCGCTCCTGTATTTATTTTTAATAGATAATAAAATAATAAAATGGATTGTGTTGCCCAGGCTGGTCTCAAATTCCTTGGCTCAAGGGATCCTCCCACCTTGCCCTCCAGAGCGTTAGAATTACAGGTGTGAGCTGCTGCACTGGACAAAGAGAAATTTTATAGGCAGAACACTGTTGAGCCTTGCCATGGCATGATAATGTGGTTTCATTTTAATTTCTCCCCTTCAAATGTTTCTCTTTTTTAAAATTATTGTTTTTGGCCAGGCGTGGTAGTGTAAGCCTCTAATTCCAACACTTTTGAGAGGCTGAGGCAGGAGGATCCATTGAGCCCAAGAGTTTGAGGTTACTGAAGCTATGATTTCACCACTGCACCCCAGCCTGGGCAAAGAGTGAGACCCTATCTCTATGCTTTTTTAATTTACATAATTGTACATAATTATAATTGTACATAATAATTATACATATTGTGATGTTTCAGTACGTGTACCTCCAAATGTTTCTGGGTGTGGGTATGAAGGGTCTCTGTTTCCTGATAATCACAACACAGTGTTGATTTTTACGTATCAATCATTTTTCATGTTAATGTCAACTGAGAGGAAATGTTTGTAGATCATAAGCAGAAATACAGTTTGTTCAATCGGCAATCATTTATCATCTCTTGGTATGTGCCAGATCCTTGTTTATCAGGGCTGGAGCTCTCTATCCTTGAGGAATTGCCCTCTATTTCTTTTAAAGCACTTATAAAACTAGGTAGTAACTGTCAAGGAGGAGGACTTGTTATGTGCAGTGAGGACAGGGAGTCAAGCTTCTGAATTCTTAGTACACGTTGGAAGGCTCAAAATATGTTTCCTGAGATATGGAATGAACTTCAATTCCCATCAGTAGTGGATTGTGTAGAGAAAATGTGGTACGTATGCACCATGGAATACTACACAGCCATAAAAACGATCATATCTTTCACAGCAAGGATGGAGCTGGACATCATCATTCTAGGCGAACTAATGTGACAATAGAAAACTGAATACCAGCCAGGCATGCTGGCTCACACCTGTAATCCCAGAATTTTGAAAGGCTGAGGCAGGTGGATTCTATAAGGTCAGGAGTTTGAGACCAGCCTGGCCAACATTGTGAATCCTGTCTCAACTAAAAATACCAAAATTAGCCAGGCATAGCGGCAGGTGCCTGTAATCCCAGCCACTTGGGAAGCTGAAGCAGGAGAATTGCTTGAACCTGGGAAGCAGATATTGCAGTGAGCCAAGATCATGCACCACTGAACTTCAGCCTGGGCAAAAGAAGAAAGAAGAAGAAGAAGAAAGAGAAGAAGAGGAAGAGGAAGAGGAAGAGGAAGAGGAAGAGGAAGAAGAAGAAGAAGAAGAAGAAGAAGAAGAAGAAGAAGAAGAAGAAGAAGAAGAAGAAGAAAGAAGAAGAAGAAGAAGAAGGAGAAGGAAGAAGAAGAAGAAGAAGAAGCAGAAGCAGAAGGAGGAGGAGGAGGAGGAGGAGAAGAAGAAGAAGAAGAAGAAAGAAGAAGAAGAAGAAGAAGAAGAAGAAGAAGAAGAAGAAGAAGAAGAAGAAGAAGAAGAAGTGGAGGAGGAGGAAGAGGAAGAGGAAGAAGGAGGAGGAGGAGGAGGAAGAGGAAGAAGGAGGAGGAGGAGGAGGAGAAGGAGGAGAAGGAGGAGAAGGAGGAGAAGGAGGAGAAGGAGGAGAAGGAGAAGGAGAAGAGGAGGTGGAAGAAATGCCCCACTTTATCACTTATAAGTGGGCTCTAAACATTAAGTGCACATGGACACAAAGAAGTGAACAATAGACACCTGGGCCTACTTGAGTGTTGTGAGTGGGAGGAGGGTGAGGGTCAAAAAGCTGCCTATAGGGTACTGTGCTTATTACCTGGGTGACAAAATAATCTGTACACCAAAACCTGAGACACACACAATTTACCTACGTAAAAAACCTGCACACGTGCCACCGAACCTAAGATAAAAGTTGGAAAGAAAAACAGAAAACAAGAAAAATAACATGTTTGCTGAAGAATGAGTGAAACTGTTAAAATATTTGTTCCTCACATAGCGTACAAAGCAGGTATTGCTTTGCTTAGGGGTATTATCTGTAAGATACAGGGATGCTATTCCGAGTTAGGGGAAATGCTGACACTCACTCTCCTGGTTAACTTCGGTGCTGTCTCCAGTGCACTTCATCTGCCAGTAACCAAGTGTGTGTTTATGGACGACACACACACCCCGGAAATAGCTCTCCCTGGACACGTGTGGGTTCAACATTCCTGGTTTCAGCCATTCACAAGTTTCCCTATAGAGGTGTGGCTACATTGTTCCCAGTTATTTATTGTCCTGAGGTATCACTGTTTAATGTACATTTCCATATGATGGAAATTGTGCGACCCGCAGAGACCCTTCCCAAAGCAAATGAGAGCGAGGAGTTGTTAAGCCGAGTCCAGGTTTATTGGGATCTGCGGGCAACCCAGGCGGGAGGGGAGCTGAGCTGCACCCAGCAGCTGCCGGAGAGGGTTTTTATAGGGGCGGCGGCCTGTTTAGGCGAGGTGTTGTGGAGTGATTGGTGGAAGGGAGAGCAGAGGAGGGTTTTCTGCGTGCCAGAAGGGGATTGGTCACCTCTTGGCGGGCTTAGGTTTGAATTTTATTGGCTGTCTTGTTTCTAGGCAGACTACTGCAACTGCCAAGGGGTGGGGGATGGGGGTCGGCTTTAGGTTTGGCGGGTTAAGGCTGAGCAGTGATTGGTCGCCCTGCGCTACCAGGCAGAATAGGGTCTGCAGGCAGACTCCAGGAAGTGAGGGACAAAATGGAGGACTGTGGGTTTTTCTACCAAACATTCCCGACTCCTTAAAAAGGAAAAAGGGCGACGAAGTCGTTCTGGCTACTTCCTGCTGGACTTGGGCAAAGAGGGGCCATCTTAAGGAGTCTGGGAGATTGGCAGAGGGGTGTAGCTGTAGTTTGGTGTTGGGTGGCTGGATACCGGCTGCAGCATCATTTGGTTGATGGTAACTCGGGTTAGTTCTTGAAACCGACGTTGGAGGAACTGGAAAAAACAGGGAGCAATGAATAAAACAAGACAGGTAATTAGTAAGGGACCAAGTAGTGGGGATAGAAGGGTGTACATGGAAGACGACCACCATGCGGAGGCCTCTGTTGAAAACTTATAATTTTGGAGGCTGGTTTTGATTTTTTGGAGATTTTCAATTCACGTTTCTACCAGTCCAGATTCGTTGACATAGTAGCAGCATTCCTCTTGTAGGAAGATGCAGGTTCCTCCACGCTCCGCTGTAAGTAGATTCAGCGCCCTCCGATTTTGTAGGGCTACCTGGGCGACCGAGGTGATCTGTCGTTGGAGAGATGCTAGAGACGCCGCTGAGTCCTCGATGGCTGCCTGAAGTTGTGAGGAAAGGCGAGCCAGAGCTTGGTGAGAATGGAACAATGCCCCTCCTCCCAACCCAGTGGCCAGCGCGGAGCCTGTAAGGGACAGGCCCACAGCCACCAGGAGGAAGGCCGCCCTTTGGGCGCGATGAGACGGAGCCTGTGGGACCTGTAGTAGGAGGAACTCAGCCGGGGAGTAGACAGTGAGTCAAGGTACTAGGGTGACTGGAAGGCATAAGAGGGTTGGGGGCTGGCTAGAAGATAGGGTTTTTGTTAGGGTGCCATTGCACCAGAAGAAGATGCCCCTTGGAGTGGTTAGGCTGGTTGAAACCCGCCTGGTGTGGTTGCAATAGGAATAATTGTCGCCTAGGGAGTAGCAGGCCGGGAGCTGAGACTCAGGTAAGGCATAGAGTTGTACGTTAGGAATGGGAGTAAAGGGGTTAGATGATTCCTGAGCATTACGCGGAAAGGGAACCGGTAACCACGATGGGATTTGTGCGACTTTGATGGCTGAAGGGGTGGCAAGGATGACCGTGTAAGGGCCTTCCCACCGAGGAACTAGAGGCTTTGGGGTAAGGGTTTTTATGAGGACCGAGTCTCCAGGGGAGATTCCTTTGGAGCTGGTAGGGGGATTAGAGGGGTGAGGTATGGAGGAGTTGGCGTGCTCCCTGAGGAGGTTTCTGAGGAGGGTGAAGTAAGGGAGATAATTTTCCAGGGGTGTTGTGTTTGGAGGTGGAGGGGTGGATAACAGAAAGGGGCGCCCGTAAAGAAGTTCGAACGGGCTGAGCTGTGATGAGCCCCGTGGACGTGCCCGCAACCTGGCAAGGGCTAGGGTAAGTAGGGTGATTCACGGCTGTTGGAGTTTTAAGGAGAGTTTGGTGAGCTGCTCCTTGATGAGCCCGTTGATTTGCTTTACCTTACCGGAAGATTGAGGATGGTAGGTAGCGTAGAGTTTTTACTGGACTCCTAGGGAGGTAGAGGCAGCATTAGTGACTTTGGGAGTAAACAAGAGGTAATGTTTTAGATTAGATGGTGGGAGGTAATGTTTTAAATTAGATGGTGGGCTAAACGATGAGTAGAGGAAGGGGGAAGTGGAGAGAAAGAGAGAGAGAGAGAGAGAGAGAGGGAGAGACAGAAGGGGTGCTTGTGGTTACAGAGGGTGGTTGGAGGTGGGCGGGAACTATGGCGGCCATAACAGGAACCTGGGAAGGACGGGCTGTGCCACAGTTAAAGGCGCAGGGCGGGCAGCCCCCCTTCCCCCCTGTGGTAAGTAAGAAGGGGACACTCTACCCAGTACCTGAAGTGACACCCTGGGCCAGGCAAGGGTAACCGGGGTTGAGGAGCCAGGGCCTCTCTAGTTTAAGAGCCCCAGCAACTCGGGACAGAAACCCCCGGAAGAATTCAACTTCCGTGCACTCTGGTCGGAAACCGGATCATCCAGGGTTGCCCCACGTGATTCAATTCCTCTGCCAAGAATGGCCGAGGCCTTGGACGCACTGGGGCAATCTGCCAATGTCCCGTGAGCTGACAAAGGGGGCAAGGCTTAGTGGGCAGATGGGGTCGTGGGCAGTCGGAAGCCCAGTGACCCTCATTTCCGCATTTGAAGCAAGCTCCCGGGGGGGGGGGGCGCTGACTGCCACCAGATTTCCCACCTCCTGCCGGCCGCAGAGCTGCTACCAAGGCTTGGGTTTGTAGAGTGACCTTCTGCATCATTTGGGCCTGGCGGGCTGCCTCTGCCGCATCCTCCCGGGCGTTAAAAACTTTAAAGGCCATTTTCACCAGGTCCTGTATGGGGGTTTCCGGCCCATCCTCAACCTTTTTTAATTTTTTTCGGATATCAGGGGCAGACTGTGAGATGAAATGGGAGGCGAGAACAGTTGTCCCATTTTGGGACGCGGGGTCTAGCCGGGTGAAGCGAACAAGGGCATCTTGCAAGCGGCTGAGAAAGAGAGCAGGATTTTTATCTGGTCTCTGAGTTATTTCTCTGAGCTTATCATAGTTTACCACCTTATTGGAGACAGTATCCATGCCCCGTAGGAGATATTGGAGCATGCGATCGCGAGCTGGGATGTGGGATCCTGGCCCCTCCTGATAATTCCACTGGGGGTCTGTGTTAGGGAGAACTTCAGCTCCAACGGGGACCTGGTTGGGGTTTATAGCATGGTCCCTGTTAGCTGCATGCCTATCTGCTGCTAGGATGCGCTCATGCTCCTCGGCGGAAAGAGTGGAGGTGCAAATGACATGGATATCATGCCAAGTGAGACTATAGGCCCGAGTAAGGTACTGAAACTCCTTAATATAGGTGGAGGGGTCGGCTGAGAAAGATCCAAGTCGGCGTTCGATTTGAGCCAGGTCTTGGAGGGAGAAAGGAACGTGAACTTTGACGAGTCCTTCTGCCCCGGCCACCTCATGAAGTGGTGCCAAGACAGTCGGTGGGTGGGAACGAGTACGGGCCGCAACTGGAGAACTTAAAGGGGGTGGTACCGCAACAGTTGGAAGGGAGGAGGAGGACGAGGAAGGAGGAGGAGGAGGAGCTGTGGGAGTGGGGGCAGGGTCTGCAACTGGCGCAACAGTTGGAGGGGAGGAGAAGGACGAGGAAGGAGGAGGAGGAGCTGTGGGAGTGGGGGCAGGGTCTGCAACTGGTGCAACAGTTGGAGGGGAGGAGAAGGACGAGGAAGGAGGAGGAGGAGCTGTGGGAGTGGGGGCAGGGTCTGCAACTGGCAGAGGAAGGGAGTTGGAGTGAGCAGGAGGGGGATGGGATAGGTGGTCAGGCAGCTCCTCCTGCTGTTCGTAAGGAGGGGGAGAGCTGACCTTGGGAGGGGTGCGAGCTAAGAGAACTTGATGAGTGGAACAGGAGGAGCAGAGGTCGGGGTGGAGACGCAAATCCCAAAAAGCCTGGACGTACGGCACCTCGCGATCCTTGCCAGTACGGCGACAAAATGGTCTAGGTCTTGTAGGATGTTGAAATCGAAAGTACTAGTCGGAGGCCAATGTGACCAGTTATTAAGCTGGTATTGGGGCCAGGCCACTTGGGACAGGAGGATTTGGGAGTAGCCCAGCTGAGAAAAGTTGAGGAGTAAGCACCCGAGAGGGGTGTTGTTAGGAATTTGAGACTCCGTGTTCCCCATGGCGCGTGTGGCAGGACCTTTCCTTTAGCGGGATTGGGCTAGAGTGGTGTGGGAAGAGGCATCCCGTCTGTCCCACAGGCCCTCTAGAGGGTGATAGGAAGAGTCAGAGAAGGCGTCCCCCAGTCTGACCGTTCCTATAGTGGAAGTGGAAGTGGGGGAAGGACCAGAGGAGGCGTCCCTCGTCTGATCACTTCCAAGGCTCCTGGAGCCTGGTTGGAGGATCTGACTCTCGGGCCGGCCGGCGCTTGGCAAGGGATCCGTGGAGTGGGAGACGCAAAAGGAAAAGAGGCCACCACACGCACCGTGGGGAAGATAGGCAAGCAAATGGACTTACCTTATCCGGAGCGTGGAGGCCAATTCAGAGGAAGGGGGGTCGCCGGAGGGAGGGGGCCGCTGGTGAACCAGCCGCCCACACCTCCCGGGTTTCGGCACCAAATGTGCAACCCGCAGAGACCCTTCCCAAAGCAAATGAGAGCGAGGAGTTGTTAAGCCGAGTCCAGGTTTATTGGGATCTGCGGGCAACCCAGGCGGGAGGGGAGCTGAGCTGCACCCAGCAGCTGCCGGAGAGGGTTTTTATAGGGGCGGCGGCCTGTTTAGGCGAGGTGTTGTGGAGTGATTGGTGGAAGGGAGAGCAGAGGAGGGTTTTCTGCGTGCCAGAAGGGGATTGGTCACCTCTTGGCGGGCTTAGGTTTGAATTTTATTGGCTGTCTTGTTTCTAGGCAGATTACTGCAACTGCCAAGGGGTGGGGGATGGGGGTTGGCTTTAGGTTTGGCGGGTTAAGGCTGAGCAGTGATTGGTCGCCCTGCGCTACCAGGCAGAATAGGGTCTGCAGGCGGACTCCAGGAAGTGAGGGACAAAATGGAGGACTGTGGGTTTTTCTACCAAACAGAAATTATATGATTTAATGAGGTTAATGAAGTTGGGGGGTTCATATAAGCCTCTGGCTGTACATCTCAGAATAGAAACTCTGCTGTTGCCCTTTATGAAAATCCATCTTGGCCAGACCCAGTGCCTCATGCCTGTAATCCCAGCACTGTGGGAGGCCAAGGTGGGAGGAACATTTGAGGCCAGGAGTTTGAGACCAACCTGGGCAACATAACAAGACCCCATCTCTACAGAAGTAATAAAAATAAAAATAAATTAGCCGGGCATGGTGGCATGGACCTGTTGTTCCAGCTGCTTGGAAGGCTGATGTGGGAAGATCACTTGAGCCCAGGACTTTGAGACTGCAATGAGCTATGGTCATGCCACTGCACTCCAGCTGGAGCCATAGTCTTATATATGTGCAGTTTAATCTCTTAAGTACCACAGTGAGTATAATGGGAAAGTATATGAAATATCTGGGACAAAGCTTTTGAAATTGTTTTTCCATAGTACTTTCATTTCGCCTGTTTTTTTTTTTTTTCTTTTCTGTTTTTAAGCTGGATTTTTTTTTTTCAAATTGTGTCAATTATAAGAAAGTTGAGGTAGAAAATTTTCCAAAACAAGTTTATTTATTTATTTATTTATTTATTTATTTATTGGAAATGCAGTTTTACTCTTGTTGCCAAGGCTGGAGCACAGTGCTGTAATCTCAGCTTGCTGCAAATTCTGCCTCCTAGATTTAAGTGATTCTCCTGCCTCAGCCTCCCAAGTAGCTGGAATTATAGACATGAGCCCCCACACCAGGCTAATTTTAAAATTTTTAGTAGATAGAGGGTTTTACCATGTTGGCCAGGCTGGTCTCGAACTCCTGACCTCAGGTGATCCATGCACCTTGGCCTCCCAAAGTGCTAGAATTACAAGTGTGAGCCACCATGCCCAGCCCATTTCCTTAGTTGAAGGAAGGAAGCTTGGTAAGTTGAAATGAAGCTGGAAAATTACCTTGGAGGTAATTTTCAAAAAAATTAGAAGCAACTGTGAAAACTTGTGTTTTGAATGGAACTGTTAGAAGTGTTTGAAGCTGGAAAGTGGTCAGAACCTCTCACTGCTGTCGTGCTGCCCTTACAGTTCTACAAGTATTGGCAAAAACCCACATCAAAAGTTGTGATAATAATAACGGCTCAGCACTACCTACTAGGATGGTTAGAACCAAAACTAAACAAAATGGACAGCAAATGCTGACGTTGCTGTTAGGAATGCAAAATGGTGCAGCCACTGTGGAAAGCAGTTTAGCAGTTTCTCAAAAGACTAAACATAGAACTACTGTATTACCTGGAAATTTCACTTCTAGGTATATATTTAAAATAATTGAAACAGCACCTCAAAGAGATACTTGTACACTCATGTTCATAGCAGCACTATTCTGACACACTCTCTCTCTCTCTCTCTCTCTCTCTCTCTCTCTCTCTCTCTCTCTCTCCAGAGTCCCACTCCGTTGCCCAGGCTGGAGTGCAATGGTGTGACCTCAGCTCACTGCAACCTCTGCCTCCCGGGTTCAAGCAATTCTCCCGTCGCAGCCTCTGAAGTAGCTGGGACTACAGGCACGCACTACCACAACTGGCTAATTTTCGTAATTTTATTACAGATGGGGTTTTACCATGTTGGCCAGGCTGGTCTCAAACTCCTGACCTCAGGTGATCTACCCACCTTTACCTCCCAAAGTGCTAGGATTAGAGGTGTGAGCCATTGTGCCTGGTCAGCAGCAATCTCCTCAATAGCCAAAGGTGGAAGTAACTCGAGTGTCCATCAATAGATGAATAGATGAACAAAACGGTGCATATACATCTAATGGAATATTGTTCAGCCTTAAAAGGAAGGCAGTCTTGATATTTTCTCTACCATGACGGACCTTGGAAGCATTCTGCTTCATGAAATAAGCCAGACACAGGAGGGCAGCTGTTGTGTGATTCCACTTGCATGAGGTGCCTACTGGCTGTTGTATGATTTCACTAGCATGAGGTAAATTCATAGGGACAGAAAGTAGAATGCCAGAGCCTGGGGAAAGTTGGAAAGGGGAAGATATTGTTTAATGGATACAGAATATTTGCTAGGTATGATAAAACAGTGTTGGGTTACAAATAGTGGTGCCAGTTACACAGCAATGTGAATTTATTTAATGCAACTGAATTGCATATTTAGGAATAGTAAAAATGATAAATATTGTTATGTATATTGTACCACAATTTTAAAAAAGTGAGGCCAGGTGCTGTGGCTCACACCTGAATCCCAGCACTTCGCGAGGCTGAAGCAGGTGGATCACTTGAGCTCAGGAGTTTGAGACCAGCCTGGGAAACATGGCAAAACCTTATCTCTACAAAAAATACAAAAACTAGCCAAGCGTGGTGGCACATGACTGTACTCCCAGCTACTCTGGAGGCTAAGGTGGGAGAATTACTTGAGCTCAGGAGGTGGAGGCTGTAGTGAGCCACAATCATGCCACTGCACTCCAGCCTGGGTGGCAGAATGAGATCTTGTCTCAAAAAAAAAAAAATTGTCAATCTAGAGTAGTGGATTTTTCTTTTCTTTTTTTTCAGATAGGGTCTTACTTTGCTTGTCACCCAGGCTGGAATGAAGTGGTGCAGTCATAGCTCACTGCCACCTCCATTTCCTGGGCTCAAGGGATCCTCCTGCCTTGGCTAGGAGTGCTAGGATTATAGGTGTGGGCACCTGGCTGGAGCAGTGGTTCTTAGTGTGCTTCCCTGACCACCAACATCAGGATCATCTGGGAGCTTGTTAAAAATGCAGATTTTCACTGGCTGGGCATGGTGGCTGGAATTAGAACTGGGCACTGCAGTGAGGACGTCCAGATTACAGGCAGCTGTCTAAGACTTCATACTTTGTAAGTTTGCAAATAGCCTCTTAGGTATAATAAGCTCATAGTCTTGTGTCATTTTACAATATAGGTACCATTATACGATGTAAGTTTTTTTCCTGAGTTTATCGGAGGGCCTTTTTGGATTTTAAAGTATTGATCTAGGCTGGGCGTGGTGGCTCACACATGTAATCCCAGCACTTTCGGAGGCTGAGGCAAGAAGATCACTTGAACCTACAAGTTTCAGACCAGCCTGGGCAACAGGAGGAGACCCTGTCTCTACAAAAACATTATAAAGGCCAGGCATGGTGGCTCGTGCCTGTAATCCCAGCACTTTGGGAGGCTGAGGTAGGGGATCACCTGAGGTTGAGAGTTCAAGCCAGCCTGACCAACAACAGAGAAACCCTGTCTCTACTAAAAATGCAAAATTAGCTGGGTGTGGTGGTGCATGCCTATAATCGCAGCTACTTGAGAGGCTGGGGCAGGAAAATCACTTGAACCCAGAAGGCGGAGGTTGCGGTGAGGTGAGATCGTGCCACTGCACTCCGGCCTGGGCAACAAGAGCAAAACTCCATTTCAAAAAATACATATTTTTTTAATTAGCTTGGCATGCTGGCATGCTCCTGTAGTCTCTGCTACTTGGGAGGCTGAGGTGGGAGGATCATTTGAACCTGGAAGGTCACGGCTGCAGTGAGCCATGATTGTCCAGGCTGGGCAACAGAGTGAGACCCTGTGTTAAAAAAATAAAAAATGAAGGAAGCATTGGCTTAGCAGATTTGAAATGGCTGACTGTAATCTTCCCTTTAGCCCTGTCTAGCTGTATCCCACAGGTTTTGGTATGTTATCTTTCAATTTTTATTTGTTTCAAGAAACTTTTTGATTTCCATTTGAATTTCTCTGTTGACTCAATGATTATTCATTGAATCAACATGTTCTTTAATGTTGTTTAATTTCCATGTATTTGTCTAGTTGCCAAAGTTTCTCTTGGTGTACGTTTCTAGTTTTATTCCATTGTGTTCAGAGAAGATATCTGATATGATTTCAGTTTTTGAAAATTGATTGAAACTTGTTTTGTGGCTGAACACAGGCCCTCTGCTGGAAAACGTGAAAATATTCCTTGTGTTCATGAAAAGAGTGTACATTCTGTAGTGTTAGAATGCACTGTAAATATCTGTCAGCTTTATTTGGTCTAAAGTTCAGTTTAAATCCCGCTCTTTCTTGATTTTCTGTGTAGATGACCTGTCTAATCCTAAGGTTTGGATGTTGAAAGTCCCCACTATTATTGTATTGGAGTCTATCTCTCTGATTAAATGTAGTAATTTTACAGGCTGCTCTTTGTTAGAAAAGAAAATATTTGGGGGCTGCGTTTCATTAAAAGGAAAAACCTTACCCAGGACATCCGCCGTCTCACTGTCTGCCTAAATAATGTTTTCTTAACTCCTGTATCACCGACAGGGTCTGAGCCGGAATGAGGTGGCACAGAGAACCCGGACTGTGCAGAACGCTTTGTAGTGAAGACGTCTGAGCGGCAGCAGTGATCTCCAGTTTCCAAATGCAGCAGTGACATCGGACCTCACCTCAGGGTTCATTGTCCAGCCCCAGGATGTCAGAGGTCTGAGCTGCGGTGTCTGTGCAGTAGGGGCAGGTGTCCCTAGGTGGAACCTGCTCTAGTGTGGGCTGCGGATTCTGTTCCTGGATGTGTAGTTTCCAGCCTGGTTCTGTGGCCTTCCCCCCAGTAAAATTAGCCCCCAATACCAGATATCCTGGTTTATGTGTAAATTACAGAAATTTGTTTTCCGTAGTTTGCTCCAAGAAGTAAGCGAGAAATCAGTCTGCAGACCAGTGTCAGAGAGCAACACTGAGAGGTGTTCTTTGTGTGAGAGCTGCATCCTAAATTGTCTACCTGGCCTCTGCTCCATAGTGGAGAGAACAACAGGGAATCTCACGTCTCTTAATTGATGATATACGTCCTCACTTTTCTTTCTACGAGAAGAATGCTCTTTTAAATGAGGTTTGAAAACCCACCCGGTCCACCCACCCTGGGCACTCTGATCTCTGATCTCCGTGGATCCCAATCTGGTTGAGCAACAGGATTGCTGGCGGGGATTAGAAAATACTCAGGCAGGGCCGGGCGCGGTGGCTTACGCCTGTAATCCCAGCACTTTGGAAGGCCGAGGCGGGTGGATTACGAGGTCAAGAGATCGAGACCATCCTGGTCAACATGGTGAAACCCCGTCTCTACTAAAAATACAAAAAATTAGCTGGGCATGGTGGTGGGTGCCTGTAATCCCAGCTACTCAGGAGGCTGAGGCACGAGAATGGCCTGAACCCAGGAGGCGGAGGTTGCGGTAAGACGAGATTGCACCATTGCACTCCAGCCTGGGTAACAAGAGCGAAACTCGGTCTCAAAAAACAAAAAAACAAAAAAACAAAAACAAAAACAGAAAATACTCAGGCAGCTTCCTAGAACACCTGTCTCAGAGTCTTCTGCACAAGACCAAGGAATCACTTATATAACAAGTGCTACAAGTGAGGCTAATTCTCAGACACGTGGGATCCTGGTGTTCTAGATCTGGAGACCAGAAACATGAGCTCCAGCCTTGCCATAAATCCAGAATCTCTTGCTGGGCTCTGGATTTACTGGATCTCAGCACCATGTCCAGGTGATTCCTGTGCTCAAGGAAGTTCCTTGTCTAAGTGTCCTCTGGACATGGGGTCAGAACCGTGCAGTCTGCTCTGGGTATAGTCTGATGAGATCCCTTAGAACTGGAGGTCCAGGGTTCCATCCTTGCGCTCATTCTTTTCCACAGCGGGTCACTCCTTTGGTGCCTTTATCCAGGCTTGAGGTTTTAAGTATCATTTATATGGTGTGACCTCCTAAATCGATTTCTCCAGCCCAGTATATTTTTCCTTTCCCCTAAACTCTGGAATTGTCTGTCCGACTGGCATGTGAGCTCCCTCACCTGCGTTCCTAGCAGAATTTTCTCCACTGAGTGCCTGGGATGTGCCCTCCTCCGTCTGCTTCTGCCAGAGCCTCCCCATGTCCACTGACAGCAGCTCCACCCTTCCGTCTACTCACTCCTTTTACAACGATGGGTGTCCTTGATTCATCTTCCTCACACCACTGATACAATCCATTGGCAAATGCTGTTGGTCCATCTTAAAACGCGTCCAGAATCCCCTCACATCCCACTATTTCCCCTGCTCACACCCCAGTCAAGGTAATGACATCTCCAGCCTGGAATACTGCACTCACTTCCTGCTGTTTTCCCTTCTGCCTCTCTTGTTCCTCACCTCTTAGTTTTGTTCTTAGCATAGCAGTCAGAGATCTTTTAAAGGAGAAGTTGTACCATGTCCCTCTTCTGCTTAAAACTGTCCTCTACCACCCCAGCTGACTCAGAGAAAATGTTAGATGCCTCCCCACTCCCTGCAGGCCCACCTGCTCTGGCTGTCCCTCTGCCCTCACCTCAGTTTCTCTCTGTCCGGCCCTCCTGGGTTCCTTCCTCTTCTGGGAACACAGACACCCTCTTGCACTAGTGCATTTGAACTGGAGGTTCCCCTGTTGGGAAAGGACATCCCCAGACATCCTTGTGGTCAACTCTTTCCTAAAAGGTCACCTTTGCAATGTGGCACACGCTGTCCACCCAGCACAACAGCCGCCTTCCCTGTCCCCACTCCCCACACCCTGGCTCACCTGCCTCACAGCACTCACCACCTTCTAGCACTTTCTTTCTTTGCTCTGGCTACAGTGTGTCCATCATCTGCCTCTTCCCACTGGAACACATGCTCCACAAGGTAAGAGATTTTTCTCATTTGACTTCAATTATGTTCACCAGATGCAGAACCATTCTGTCCTGTGTCTGACCCACAACCAAGGACAGTTGAATGAGTGATCACTGCAGGGGACCTCCCTGTTCTAAAGGCAATAGCTTTATTAACATAACCTCAGGCCAAATGCTGTTTTGTGGCAACTACAGCACAAGGTCCCCTCACACTGACATGGAGGCCACCTGTGCTTTTCTCAGCAGGGCTGTTTGTATGTCCCCCTCCCCCATGTCTCCTCCCACACCAACCCTCCCCCCCAACACTGCAGCTCACCATCAGCCTTCTCTCTTCAGGGAAGAACAGTCCTTGAGGATGGGTCCAATTTCACAAACAAATCTACATCTAAATTAGACTCTGATTAGAGTCATGAGTTGGGTATTGGAGCCAGCAGCAAGAATACTGGAACCAGCGCAGGCAGAGGGCAGGAGAGCAGAGCAGAAGAGGAGCCCTGGAAGAAGGGCAGGAGCTGAAATGGTCTGAACATTTGTCTCAGAAAGTGCAGAGACTCCTGTGTGCAGGGGAGACCCTGGGTGATGTCTGACCCTCTGTGATCACAGCTCCAACTGGACAAGTTTCCACTGAAGGGACAAGGACAGTGGAGCCGTGAAGCTAACCCAGCTGAAGACCGACCACATGAAGCCCAGGATGGACTGAACCGCAGCTGGGCCCAGGCCCCATCCACACTCGGCTCCTCACAGCCCTCCCCACCCCCGCCTGCAACAAACTCGGCACAGCAAACACGCAGGTTCTGGAAGATTCTCAGGTCTTTATTTCCTCTCTCAAATTTTAGGAATTGACTTATTTAATTAACTCCTTAACCTCTCATGGCAAATATTTGAGAAAACAAATTTATATTCAGGTTCTTATTTTCAGTAGGGAAGTAAGAGGCTGCAGCTCAGTGCACCATGAAGTTGAGACAGAGATGGAGATGCCCAGCCCTGAGTCTCTAGCACAGGAAAGACGACTGGGGAGGGACACAGGTCAGCATGGGGACAAGGGTCACAGTGGGCACGGGGTGGGCTGTCTCTCCACCTCCTGACATCATGCTAGCAGTGACACAGACACATTCAGATGCCTTTGCAGAAAGAGATGCCAGAGGCTCTTGAAGTCACAAAGGTGGGGTGTGAAGAAATCCTGTATCTCCGTCCCACATAAGGCAGCTGTCTCAGGCTACAGAAAACAATGAAGCAATTCAAGTCAGTCATGGTAAGTGATGACACTCTGAACAGACACACACTCGAAACGTCCCAATCAAAGAATCTCCCTTACCCAGTCCTTTCCCCTCTGCCCCACCCCCACCCACTTGAGACCCCCAGAGTCTCACCTTTAGGAGTCATGAGAGACATGTCAGAGTCCTGGGCACTGCTGGTGCCTGGAGTGGAAGAAGCACAGGACCTGGCCAGAGGCTGCAGGACCCGTGGGACAGGAGGAATTGTGGTGTGGGTGAGCTCCTCCACATGCCTGCCCCCCCACTTATATACAACCTGAGATTAACGCCCTCTTTTTCCACTTGTGGGAAGAACATGTCCTGTGAGGGTATAGAGAGGAGGCTGGGCCATGAGATCTTTGAGGAGCCTCCTAGTCTTGGACCCCAGAGAAGTTTCCAGAATTATGACTCAGAACCTAGGGCAGGATCAGAAAACATGAGGAAAGCAGGTATGTGTCCTGCACCACCCACCCTCCTAAGGTCTGTCCTTAGCAGGGACCTTCCCCTGACTCATGAATGCTGAAATCAGGACCCCGACACCACAATCACCAAGGTGATGAATCTGTCCTTCACTGTCACATGTGCTTCACAGAAGACCAAGTGCTGGCACACAGGGCCCCAGGCAGGGTCGGCCCATGTGTGGATGGTGCTTCCCAGTAACCAGGCAGGGACCACTTCTACCTGGGGCTTGAAACTGCCATGGGACAAGAAAACCCAGACCCCACCCCTCACCCCTTTCCTACCTAAGTTCCTCCTCCTCCACATCAAAGCAGCAACCACAGCTCCAGGGACCAGAGTTCCTGGGACAGCTAGGCCAGCGCCGATGCCCACAATGGGGATGGTGGGCTGGGGAGATGGCCCTGGGAAAGGAGGGAAAGGTGAGGGTCCCTGACCCTAGGCCTCCACCCTGACCCTGCTGGAAGGCTCCAGAAGGGCTTCTGCTTTCTCTGAGAAGAGATGTGACCCTCATCCCCCTCCTCACCCCACCTCAGGGTGAGGGGCTCTGGCAGCCCCTCATGCTGCACATGGCATGTGTATCTGCTTTTTTCCAGAAGGCACTACCACAGCCGCCCACTTCTGGAAGGTTCCATCCCCTGCTGGCCCGATCTCCACAAGCTGTGCCCTGAGTTTGGTCCTGCCCATCCCGCTGCCAGGTCAGGCACTTCACATCTCTCATGGGACACCCCAGCAGCGTCCTTGTGATCGTCCTGAGAATGGACACCTGGGGTGTGGAAGAAAGCACAGAATCCAGACACCAGCCTGGACGCAGGACCCTGGGATAATCTCTTATTCCTTGGAAAGTTCTAGTCTCTAAGGGAGGAACAGCGACTTCTGGTCCTGATCTGAGTGGAGGTCGAGGGACTCACAAAAGCTGAAATCAGACCTTCAAACACACTGAGTGTGAGGCAGAGAACAAGGCCTGAGGAAAAAAGTCACAAAGCTCAAGATGGATGCAGGGTTCAAGGGGAGCCCCTGATCAGTATTCCAGGGACACTCTTCCGCTCCATTTCCTGAGAGACGCCATCCCTTCATTGTCGTAGAGAGCAGAGGGAGCCCTCAAAGGAATCTCAGGAAAACTCATGCCATTCTCCATGCAAGGGAGGGCGATATTCTCTGTGATCCTATTTTCCTCCCCTCCTCGGGGAGACCATCCCGGGAGAGCTATAGGAAATGGGGAAGGCTCCCCAGTGCCGCTGGGACCCCGCGCCGCAGCGTTTCCTCCCCGTTCTCCAGTTATCTGTGGAGGCACTCCAGGCACTCAATCTCGAGGTAGGGTCTCGCCCTCTTCGCCGAACGGCCCACCTCCCACTCGTGCTGGGTGATCTGAGGTCCAGGAGCGTGGGTCCTCGTTCAGGGCAGTGAAGTTCTCGGCGTCCTAGGCTTGCGGGTCACACCCGCGGAGGAGGCCCCCTCGGGCCCCACGCGGCAGCCAGTCATCGACCGGACGGCCTGAGACCCTGGCCCCCGGCCCAGGGCAGCCCCGCGCCCGCCCCACCCACCCCGCGAGGACTTTGGAGCCTCTTCGTCACACTGTGTGCCTGAGGCCTGGCCAGGCATCTGTGTGTGGAAACCAGGGAGAGACCCCCAGGCTGCGCGCAGCCCCTTCCCCTTCCCTTCTTGTCCCGGAATCCCCTGAAAATGAACGGGGTAAAGGCGCTTGGGGCTCTCCCGGGTCGGAGGTCCGGGGGCTCCCGCGGCCTCGGGGTGGATCTCGGACTTGAGACTCGAGGGAACCCGGCGTCGCCGGGGAGGCGGAGGGGTCGTGACTTGCGCCCCGGCCGGGGTCACTCACGGGCCTCGCTCTGGTCGTAGCACCGAAGCAGGGTCCAAAGGTTCCCTCGGAAAGTCCCCGCCTGGCCTTGACCCTCCGAGCCTCCGGGTCCCAATGTCCGACCCCGCCTGCTCCCCCCACGGTGCCCGCGGCTCCATCCTCGGGCTCGCGGGGTTGCTGTCCATCCGCACGCACTGCGTGTCGTCCACGTAGCCGATTTCGAGGTACTTGGACTCCCCGCGGTGGGGCCGGGACGCGGCGGTGCGGAAACACCTCACGGAGTGGGAGCCTGGGGGCGAGGAGGGGCTGAGACCCGCCCGACCCTCCTCCCGCGCGGCTCCCGGGTCCTGCGACCCCGCCGGCAGGCCCCTCGCTCCTGCCCGCAGAGGCCGTTTCCCTCCAGACCCCGCACTCACCCGCCAGTGTCTCGGTCCGGGTCCCGAGAGCAGCAGGAGGAGGGTTCGGGCGCCACGGACCCATCCGCGGCGTCTGGGAGAACCTGAGTCTGGGGGTGACTGGGGACTTCAGAACCGGGACCGGAGACTCAGATTGCCCAGTGGGAATGGGAACTGGGGACGCGTCGAGAGTGTCCTGGAAGAAGGGGCAGACACGGGTGGGGAGAAGTGAGACTCAGGGGAGTGGGGATCGCCAACGCTGCGCCTCCCCGGTGCAGACACGGCCTTCGGAGCCCAGACCCTGAGAGCCACACCCGGCACCTGGGACTTTGTTCCGATCCCTCTCCTCCTACACAGAGGCTCTTTGTCACACTGTCTGCCTGAGGCCTGGGCAAGGATCTGTCTGGGGAAACCAGGGAGCGACCCCCAGGCTGCGCGCAGCCCCTGCCCCTTCCCTTCTCGTCCTGGAATCCCCGTCTGGACTGGGGCCTCCCACCCCGTGGCTATCCCCTTCGACTCCTGTACAAAGAAACTCACCAGAATGACCTGATGCCGGAGAGTGAGCTCGCCCTGGGAGTGAAGGTGTAAAGAGGGGTTTTCTCTTCAAACCTGGTGAAGTTTTGTCTGAAGTCACCGGATAGAGATTCACATAGAGACGAGTTTCCTTTTAGTTTATTAATACAGCAGGTAGCACAATATTGGTAATCCCTGAATGATTAAGATTCCAATCAATAAAAGACCTGTGTGAAAACAGCATTGCAATTAAACTCTCAAAGCTTCTAACTTTTACTTTCCCGGACTGGATCTGTGACTCTGGGTTGTTGCATGTAAAACAATCTTCATTCCCTAGCTGGCATTTCCCCTTGTGCGTCCAGAACATCTCCTGAATATAAAGAAGCAGGGTGCGTTCCCGTACATGGCAGGAGCCTGTAGTCACCACCTGAGCATTGCGAGTGCTCCGGGCAGTCCCAATGCTCTTCCCCGATGCTCCAGCGCTGCCTGCTTTCGTGAACGAGGCACATCTAAGCAGTGTGCATATTTTATTTGGACACTTGGTATCGTTGTAACTTTATTTTTTTTTTTTTAGTCATGGGGAGGCCATTAGTTTTTAGGCATTCCCACAAGATGTATTCAATACCGAATGCAGAGAACCCCGGCTGGGCTCTTGCACCGCTTTAGAATTCTTTCCTCTCCCTCTCCTCCCCTCCTGCTTCTCCGGTCCTTCTCTCTGCCCCTCTCATCCCTCACATCCTCCTCTCCTGTAGTCCCTGCCACCCTGTCACTCCTGAATTGTGGCACTAACACCGTCCCTCACTTCCTGCCCGTGTGTCTTCTCCCCACGGTGCTCGCCAGTCCTGCTAATGTGACTCAGGTAGTGTCATTTTTTCGCTTACCACGGTTGGATTTCGGTCTGCCATTTTGCTGTTTGTTTCCAATTTGTCTCAAATATTTTTGTTTTGTTTCCTCCTTTGCTACTTTCATATATGTCAAGTAAACAATTTTTAGTTGATGGTTTTAATTATCCTGATGGCTTTTAGCTACGTTTCTTTCCACTCATTTTTTATTGTTGTAAGAGTGAAAACCCTATTCCTTGACTTTTCACAGTGAAGTTCAGGTCATATTAAACTACATCCAAGGAAATAAAGGACATTGGTAACAGCGTAGTTTTATTGAACCTACCATTATGCTATTATTCTTGTATGTATTATATCAATATGCATTATAAACTCAATGATACAGTGTAATACTTTCTGTTTTAGACAAGCAGCCATATGTCCTCAGGAAATTGAGTGAGTGTGTATGTGATACGTATATGTGCCTCGTTTCTGTTTTTAATTCTTCCTTTCTCTGTATCTGGGTCAACATCTAGTATCATTTCCCTTCAGCCTGTCAAATTTCCTTTAAAATAATATGTAGTGCAAGCCCCTAAGTAAATGAATTTTATGGTTTTGATTATCTTTATTTTTGCCTTCTTCCTCCTCTTTTTTTTTTTTTTTTCTTCTTCTTAGGGCATTTACATGTAACAAAATTCACCAGTTTTAGTTGTGCTGTTCGGTGAATATCAGTAATTATTTATAGTGGTGTACCTACCGCACTACCCAGTAGAGAAACACTGAATGCAAAGAACCCCCTGCTAGGCACCTCCTCTGCTTTAGTGTCCTTCCCCTGCTCCTTTTCCTCAGGCCCTGCTTCCCCAGCCCTTCTCTCTGCCCTGTCACCCCTCAGACCCTCCTCTCCCCTCAATTCCCACCGCCCAGTCACCCCTGAACTGTGGCACTGTAGAGAACAGTTCCTTTCCCTAAAAACTTCTTTCATCCCCTTTCTATTTAGTCTTTGCCTCCCACCCTCACCCCTTCCCCTCACTCAGCCACCACTCTGCTTTCTGTCACTGCAATAGTGAAATTTCTAGAATTTCATGGACATGCAATCATTCATTATGTAGTCCTTTTTTGATCTCTCTCTTAGCTCCACAATGTTTGGGATGATGCCATTCATTCCTTTCTGTTGCTGAGCAGCTGCCGAGTATTGCTGGAATCCCAATTTATTCACTGGTTTCTCTGTTCTCCAGTTGATAGACATGGGGATTACTCCATTATGGTTTGTTATTCATGAAGCCACTATAAATAGCTGCTTACAAGTGTGGCCTTACATTTTTATTTCTTTCTTTTAAAAAAAGTGTTTATTTATTTATTTATTTTTATTGCATTTTAGGTTTTGGGGTACATGTGAAGAACATGCAAGATTGTTGCATAGGTACACACATGGCAGTGTGATTTGCTGCCTTCCTCCCCATCACCTATATCTGTCATTTCTCCCCATGCTATCTCTCCCCAACTCCCCATCCCCTGCTGTCCCTCCCCTATTTCAGCAAAATGACACAAGAACAGAAAATCAAACACCACATATTCTCACTCATAGGTGGGTGTTGAACAATTTCTTTTGGATAAATACATATTTGTGGAACTTCTGGGTCACGTGGTAATGAAATGGGCAGCTGTATAAGAAATTGCAAAACTGCTTTACAAGTTGGCTGCAACATTTTTGCATTCTTAGCATGAATATCATGCATTTCTATTTTTTCCATATTCTTGCCAGTATTTAGACTTATCGTATGTCTTTTTAACTCTACCTATTCTAGGTGACAAGTGATGGTTTCTCATTGTGGTTTTAACCTGCACTACTTTGATGGCCAGTATTGTTTGTTATCTTTTCATGTTCATCTAGGTGACTTATTACATATATTTTAAGAACTGTTTTGCAAATTCAGTGATTAATTCCAGAGTCTTTTTCAGAATTCCCTAGTGTTTTCTACATATACAATGAAGCTAGTGTCAAAGAAAGACTTTTATTTCTTTCTTTCTTATCTGTTGATCTTTTTTCTTTTAAAATTATTTTTATTTGGTAGAGATGAGGTCTCATGATCTGGGTGGTCTCAAGGTCCTGAACTCAAGTGATCCTCTCACTTCAGCCTCCCAAAATGCAGGGATTACAGGTGTGAGCCATCATGCCTGGTCCTTCTATAGGTCTTTTCTTTCATTTTCTTGTCATGTTGCACTGGTTAGGATGCCTGTTTCGTGTTTTAACAAGAATGACCAGAGCGTACAGGTTTGTTTACAAGGACCTGAAACAAATTTATAGGCAAAAATAAAAACAGCCCCATCAAAAATGGGCAAAGGATATGAACAGACACTTCTCAGAAGAAGACATGTACATGGCCAGGAAACATGGGGATAAAAAGCTAAAAATCACTGATCATTAGATAAATGCAAATCAAAACCACAATGAGATATTATCTCTTGCCAGTCAGAATAGCAATTATTAAAAAGTGAAGACACAATAGATGCTGGCAAGGCTGTGGTGAAATAGGAACACTTTTACACTGTTAGTGGAAATGTAAACCAGTTCAACCATTGTGGAGGATGGTGTGACCATTCCTCAAAGATACAGAACCAGAAATACTATTTGTCCCAGCAATCCCATTACTGGGTATATACTTAAGGGAATATAAATCATTCTACTATAAAGACACATGCACATGTATGTTTATTGCAACACTATTTACAATAGCAAAGACATGGAACCAATCCAAATGCCCATCAATGATAGATTGGATAAAGAAAATGTGGTAAATGTACACCATGGAATACTACATAGCCATAAAAAGGAATGAGTTCATGTCCTTTGCAGGGACATGGATGTAGCTACGAGCCATTATGCCCAGCAAACTAACACAGGAAGAGAAGAATCAAACACCACATATTCTCACTCCTAAGTGGGAATTGAACAATGAGAACACATGGACACAGAGAGAGAAACAACACACACCAGGACCTGTTGGGGAGTAGGGGGAAAGGGGAGGTAACTTAGAGGATGGGTCAAAGCTTGCAGAAAACGGCCATAGCAGACTAACTATACATATGTAACAAACCTGCATGTTCTGCACATGTATCCTGGAACTTGAAGTAAAATAAAATACATTTAAAAAAGAAGGTGCACATCTTACATGTACACATCTGTTCATTGCAGAAGTATTTACTGTAGCAAAGACTTGGTATCAACCAAAATGTCTATCAGTAATAGACTGAATAAAGAAAATGTGGCACATATACACTACAGAATATGATGCAGCCATAAAAAAGAATGAGATCATGTCATTTGCAGGAACACAGATGGAGGTGGAGGCCGTTATTCTTAGCAAACAAATGCAGGAACAGAAAGCCAAATACCACATGTTCTCATAAGTGGGAGCTAAATGATAAGAAAACATAAACATGTAGAGGGGAACACCACACACTGAGGTCCACTAGAAGGTGGAGGTTGGGAGGAAGGAGAGGATCAGGATAATAATAGCTAATGAGTACTAAGGCTTAATACCTGAGTGAGTACTGATGGGTACAGAAATACTCTGAACAAGAAAACCCCATGACACAAGTTTACCTATATGACAAAATGGCACATGTACCCCTTAACTAAAAATAAAAGGTCAATTTAAAAAAAGTGCATGTCTGGAAACAGCATATGGTTGGGTTCTGTGTTTTTCATAAACAGAGTCACACAATCTCTGCCCTTCACTGGAGTGTTGATTTGTGTAGCTTTTTGTCATTATTGATATGATAAGTTTTAGGTCTACCATGTTGGCTTTCCAGTTCCTGTTTCTCTGCTACTCTTGTCCTGACCAATGACTTATTAGAAACCATAGAAACAAAAGAAAGTAGAATATCATCTTTAAAGTGCCGGAAGAAAAAGAAGGTCAACTAAGAAGTCTATATCCAGCACAGATGTCCTTCAAGAAAAGGCAAAATCTGGAGATATTTCAGGTAAAAGAAAATTAAGAGAATTTGCCACCAGCAGGTCTACATAATAACAATTGGTGAAGAAAATTCTTCAGGCTAGAGGCAAATGATACCAGGTGGAAAATGAGATTATCAAGAAAGATGAAAGTGATCAAAAATAAATATTGAGCTAAGTGCTAAAGGCTATCTTGCTCCCCTCATTTACTCTTACTTTATATATATCTAACTGTTTAAAGAAAAACAATTTTCTTATGAGACTTATAACCTACGTAGGCATATTACATATAATATATATATATACCATAAAAATGGATGTTTTATAGAGGATAAATGGTTGTAAGATTTCTATATTTGTGGGTACTAATGTATTATTAACTCAAAGTGGATTGTGAAATGTTAAGAATGAGTTAAGTTCTGAAGAAAATTGAGACACACACGCACAAAAACATTCAGAAGATCAACAAATCTTGAAGATGTTTTTTTGAAAAAAAAATCCTACCAAGTCTTGAGTCTTATCCTATGATGTCATAACTATCATAAATACAAAAGTAATCAAAGAATAGTCCTGCCCAGAAAGAGGAATTATCCCTAACTATGGTGGCCCTGGCACAGCTGGCCCTCCCTACTGGACCTCTTCCATGTGGGCACTTTCTGCAGTGACTCTGTTGCCTTGCTGTTCCACTCTACCCAGTGTCCTGACCGAAGAGACAAGGAGTGTCTGCTGTTGTGTCCACACTTGGAGGAGAAGAAAATCTTGATGGTGTCAGTATGTTACAAACCAGGCATGACAGCTCACTCCTATAATCCCAGCATTTCAGGGCACTAAGGCAAGAGGATTGCTTGATACCAGGAGTTGGAAACCAGCTTAGACAACATAGTGAGACCCTCCTCTTAAAAAAAGCAAATAAGTAAACCTAGTTGGACATGGTAGTGGGCACTTGTATTTCCAGGTATTGGGAAGGCTGAGGTGGGAAGATCCCTTGAGTTCATGAATTCAAGGCTGCAGTGAGCCATGATTGCACCACGAGACTCCAGCCTAGGCCACAGAGTGACATCTTGACTCAAAAAATACATCGTAAGCCTCTGCTCACTATGTGTAATTTATTATTTATTCAACATGTATTTTGATTTTATTTTCCTGGCAGCACAATAAGCCAGGACATGCTGAAACTAGAAATCACATCCACTTTCCAGTGATAGAAAGCCCAGTCCAGGGAGGTGAGAAGGAGACAGTCTTCATTAGCGCTGAGGATTCAGGGAGAACAAGATGGGTTGGGCAGGGAGGTTTCTACTTGGAACCTGGAGGTTGAGCAATGACATCCCCCTCCCCACCTGAAAGCCCATTCTGGGCGTCCACCTCCTGGGAGCAGGAGCAGCGCAGCAGCACCACCTGGTGGTCCACACACTTCCTTTTGCAGATCATGCACAGCCCTTTCCTTCCTAGGCACCTGGGACTTCTTCAGTGGACACCAGCCTGTGTCAACTTTCCTGTAAAGCAAAAGAAGCGTGAGGTTGCTGGGGGAGGAATGGTGTCATCTCCACCTTTGGGGTGATCCATGTCACCGTGTTCAGGAGAAGAGCCCGGGCTTCCACCCCATGCAGAGAGGAGGCTCTGGCCATAAAGGCGCCTGTGGAGAGGTGAGGACCCATTTTATCTACACTGATAGCCAAGAGCCTGCAGACCGCGGGGAAGGCTTCCCCTCAGCCCTGTCCTCGCAGGTTTTTCCAGGAGTCAAGGAGTAGACCTGTGCATGGCCTCTGGTGATGTGCACTGCATGCACACTTAGAAGTGAGGTAACTCTGGCTGGGGGTCCCTGGGCTGCTGGTTGTTCTGGGTGCTCAGTGTCCAGAGAGCAGGATGAGGAAGAGGCTTTGTTCCAAACAGTAACTATACTCTCTGAATTATTTTTTTCAGTAGGCTTTGTGTCATAAAATGTAGGACTCCAGAGGGGAAAAAAAACTGTCTAAAATTTGTGTACTTTAATAAAAAGTAAATGCCCATTAGCCACCAGGGATAGATGTTTGCAGGGCAAACCAAAAGCTCCATCATTTGCCCCAGCTCAGCAATAAACTCTTTCCTCCCCCAAATAAAAACACATCCTGACTTTTAGGGTCATCCTTTCTTGTTGTATTTTATATTTTTATAATCCCAAATTATAATTTAGTTTTACCTTTAGAACTATGCTTTTGTTCTCCTTTATTCTGTAGATTCTTTCTCAAAATACGTATTCTGTGGTAGAGTTTCCCACAGTGTGCGTTTTGCTGACTGCTCCCCAAGGTGTAGTTGGCTATGTATTTCTATGGTTTGTATTGCCTCGAAGTCGGTGATTGGCTATGGAGGTTAGCTTAGTTCAGGCTTGATTTCCTTTTCACTTGCTCTTGTCTGATGGTACTCTACTGCGTTCTTCCATCAAGAGGAAGAACCTAACATTAGCTTTTTTTTTTCTTTATTGTGTTGTTAATTGCCATTGCTGTTCAATGGCTAAATCTGTTAATTCCTTATGGGTTGCAAAACAGTTTTTATAGTCTCAGTATCTCATTCCTTCCTCATTTATTATCTGAATAATTTCTAAAATAAGAGATTTACCCTCTTCTACTGTTTGTTTATGACTAGAAACTTGTTCATTGAGAGACTAAGCCAAGCATCTACTCCCTTATGACCCAGCAATTGCACTCTTGGTTATAAACCAATAGAAGCGCATGTATGTGTGTGCTAAAATATATGAAAGTATTCACAGCAGCACGATTTGTAAAATCTGGATATAACACAATCGTCTATCAACAGTGAAGTGACAGGAAGTGTAAGCTATTTATAAAGTGCAGCATTTGACAGCCTTGAGAATGACTAGCCTATGACCACAGACAGAGATGATGAGCCCCAGGGGCGTGATGGTGACTGTGTAATGCCATTCAGCCAGAACCTGAAGAACAAATTTGTGTTAGAAATCAAGAGTGGCTCCTCTGGGGTGGGGGAGGGTGGTTTATGGCTGAGTAGGACCCAAAAGTGTTTCCCTGGGGCTGTGATTGCTGTGGTTGGATGTGGGTGTTGTTTGCCGCAGGGTTCACTTTGTGAAAATCCGCTGCCCACTTGAGGATTGTTCTCTTTTCTCCATGCATGTTGTCCTTCACTCAAATATACATTTCTGATGTTTTGAAGCAATTCTATCTACAATAAGAAGAATTGCTCCTACTGCACATCCTTGCAAATGCTGCATTGAAAAAATCAGTGCAATTTTTCCAGGAAATAAGTACATATAAAGAGGATAATTGACGACAAGAGCAGTCGGCTTGGGAGCTGACACCACAAAAGCTTTGGGAATGGATGTCGAGCTAGGAACCAGGAATCAAAATACAGAGAAGCCTATGGGAGGTGAAGGATGTGAAGTGATGCCCCAGGAGTGCATGAATGAATGAGTCATGGGCAGTGGCTCTGGGCTTGGCTGGCAAGTCACGAACTTGGGGAAAACAGAGTTAAAAAATTGGTATTTAGAGGAGAGAGGTACTCATAGACCTCTTACTACACAGAGAATGTGTGAAGATAGTGGTTGTGTGTGGATGCTTACTAGAGGGTCTTTTGGGGATGGGGCTCTCTGTGATCAGGTTGGTGAGATGGCTTGACGGGTGATGCCACTCAGCCACACAGGGCTTGCTCATGGAGTCCCTGCACAAAGTGGCCGTGGTGGCTGGGATGGACACTGCATGGGCACAGCAATCGCATCACCACCTTGGTGACAAGGCTGACCTGGCAGCTGCCACCGTTGAGGACCCAGCCTGCCAAAAGCAGCTGTTACTTTGGATGGAGACAAAACAGGAAATGGTAATTCTGAATAAAATAGCATTATGACAGATAAATATGCCACTAATGATATAGTAGAGGTTTAAATAATTTTGAAATGATGAACAAGATTATACCAACGGGAAGAACTTACTATCAGTAAAGAAGTTAAAATGGTTTTAAAACTTTTTTTCCCTTCAGGCATATCCAGGCTGTTTTGAAAATAAGTTTTACCAAATCTTCAATGAAGTTTACTGAACTTATACATAATATCCAAGAGACTAAGGAAACATAGAGATAGCTAGAAAACTCATTATTGTTTAGGCACCAATAACACTGATTCTAAAGCCAGCTAGAGAATAGATAAGAGAAAAGTATGATAGGATAGGCACTTCTAAGCAATTAGACATAAAGATACTGAGAAAAACAGCAGTAGACAGTGTCCACCAATGAGCTATAAACAATTTAAAAATCCTGCCCAGGTTATGTATTCCAGGAATACAAGAATACTTTAACTTATCTGCAATGCATTTTACCACTTCATTAAAGAATAAAAGACAGAGATGGTCCCATTTCAGCAGATGCAGATGAAATCCAACACTCCCTCTCACCGACATTTCTTCAGTTATCTCCACTTTTAAGAGCTTGTGATCATTTTTCACGTTGGCAGCATGCAGAATAAAACTGGAATGATACACAGAAGATCAGCATGGTCCCTACACAAGGGTGACATGAAAGTTCGTGAAGCAGTCCATATTTTTAAACTCTCAACAAACTAGGTATTGAAGGAACATACCTCAAAATAATAGTAGCCACCTATGACAAACCCACAACTGATATCATACTGAATGGGCAAAAGCTGGAAGCATTTCCCTTTAACATCAGCATAAGACAAGGATGGCCTCTCTCACTGCTCCTCTTCAACATGGTGTTGGAAGTTCTGGCAGGAGCAATCAGGTCAGAGAAAGGAAGGATATTCAGATAAAAAGAGAGGAAGTCAAATTGTCTTTGCAAATGACATGATTTTGTATCTAGAAATCCTGATTGTCTCAGCAGAAAGGCTTCTTAAGCTGATAAGCAACTTCAGTAAAGTCTCAGGATACAAAAATCAATGTGCAAAAGTCACAAGCATTTATATACAACAACAATACAAAAGCGGTGAGTCAAATAATAAATAAACTCCTATTCACAATTGCTACAAACAGAATAAGAGGACCGGGTGTGGTGGCTCATGCCGGTAATTCCAGCACTTTGGGATGCTGAAGCCGGCAGATCACCTGAGATCTCATTTGAGACCAGCTTGGCTAACTTGGTGAAATCCAGTTTCTCCTAAAAATGCAAAAATTAGCTGGGCATGGTGGCATGCACCTGTAATCCTGGGTACTCAGGAGGCTGAGGCAGGTTAATCGATTGAACCTGGGAGGTTGCAGTGAGCTGAGATGGTGCCATTGCACTCCAGCTTGCGGAACAAGAGCAAAACGCCATGTCAAAACAAACAAACAGACAGACAGAATAAGATGCCTGGGAATACAGCTAACAAGGGAATTGAAGGACCTCTTCAAGGAGAATGACAAATCGCTGCTCGAGGAAATGGGAGAGGACACGAACAGATGGAAAAACACTCCATGCTCATGGATAGGAAGAATCAATATCGTGAAAATGGCCACACTGCCCAAAGTAATTTATAGGTTCAATGCTGTTTTCATGAAACTGACATCTCTCACAGGATTAGAAGAAACAACTTTAAAATTCATATGGAACTAAAAAGAGAGTTTGTATAGCCAAGATGATCCTAAGCAAAGAGAACAAAGCTGGAGGCATCATGCTACTTGACTTCACATTGTACTACAAGGCCAGTAACCAAAACAGCAGGGTGCTGGCACAAAAACAGACACATGGACAAATGGAGCAGAACAGAGAACTCAGAAATAAGACCACACATCTACAACTATGTGATCTTTGACCAACTTACCAAAACAAGCAACCGGGAAAAGGTTTCTTATTTAATAAATGGTGCTGGGAGAACTGGCTAGCCATATGCAAAAAATTGAAACTGGACCCCTTCCTTACACCTTAGACAAAAATTAACTACGATGGATTAAAGACATAATTGTAAAACACAAAACTCTAAAAACTCTAGAAGAAAATCTAGGCAATAGCATTCAGGACATAGGAAAAGTCAACAATTTCATGAAGGAAATGTCAAAAGCAATTGCAACAAAAGCCAAAATTAGCAAATGAGATCTAATTAAATAAAAGTGCTCCTGCACAGCAAAAGAAACTATTATCGGAGTGAACAGACAAGCTACAAAGTGAGAGAAAGGTTTTGCAATCTATCCATCTGACAATGTCTAATGTCCAGAATTTTCAAGGAACACACAAGGACATGGTCCCTACACAAGGGTGACATGCAAGTTCGTGAAGCAGTCCATATTTTTAAACTTCAAATTTTCATGGAGGACACAAGGTTCTGTGTCCTCCAGGAAACCCAGGTTTCTGCTGGAGCTGCGAGGTGCAGGGACATCCTGAGAGAGAATGTGGAGGTTTTGCTGATCATGGACTGAGAATTCCAGGGGGTGCAGTGGGAAGATTTGTGGAGTTGGGGAGGGAGGATGATGTGGACAGAAGAGGAGTGGGCAGAGCCTCGTGGATTCAAGTGCAGAGTATGTGGGGGACCCAGCGTGACTGACACAAACAGGGAGAGGGCATGATAAGCTCAGTCGTGGTGGGCTTGAGGAAGACGATGGTGCTGAGGCTGTGGGAGACAGGGGAGGAGGAGAAGGCGTGGCTCTCACCTGGGCTCTGTCCATGGAAGTGAGGATGGTGGAGTGGTTGGGTCTCCATGCTGTGTGGACCTTTCTTGACCACCTGATGACAGTTTGGAGTTCCTGACACAGCGGGCTTCTTAGAGGATTGATTCTTGACCCCAAGGAAAGGAAGTGAGCTCATTCTAGGTCTCAGGTCTACCCTGATGCCTTCTTCAGGGGGTGCCACTTCTGGGTCCCCCGTGGATCCCAGCACAGGAGCCCTCTTCTGCCCTGCTGAGGGGATCAAGGCCCAGGGGAGCTGTGCTCAGATTTCATAATGCCAATATATATCTCCGCACCTTGGAATATTATGTGGACGTGGAGGTGTTTTTCCCAAATAAAAGAAAACTAAGTAAATGGGACCCTAAAAAAAAAAAATACAACTGAGCAATGGAGAGTAGAAGAAAATTTTCCTACTTTTCATTTTCCCTGAATGTTGGTCTCAAGGGGCTGGAGAGAGAAGTTGCAGGGAGAACAGAAACTCGGAGAGGGCTGGAGCTCCCAAGCGCTGCTCACCTCCACAAGAAAGACATGCGGGAAATGGTTAAGGCAATTTCACATCACTTTGAAATTCTGTAATATTAGGGAATTGTAGTAACTCTCTTCAGTGTAATAATAATACTGTTGTCGGAAACATGTTATTTTTTAAGAGATGACCACCAAAGTATTTAGAAATGAAGGTCATGCTGTTGGCAAGTGATTGCCTAATGTTTCAGCAAAAATCGTGGACATATAATTTATTACATACACAAAGGAAATAATTAGATCTATGGTGACAATTGTATTCTTTCCAACTTTTGGACTCTGAAATTTTTTAAATAACTTGGAGAAAAAAATTAAAGCTAATACTACATAATCACATGAGAAATGTTCACAACGTCATGTTGAATGAAAATTAAACTTCAAGACTGGCTGAGGTGACTCATATCCAATCCCAGAGCTTTTAGAGGCTGAGCTGGGAGGACCACTTTAGGCCAGGTATTTGAAAGCAGCCTGGGCAACATGGCGAGACCCCATCTCTACAATACACTAAAAAGTTAATGAGCCTGGTGGCAGGTGCCTGTGGTTCTGGCTACTTGGGAAGCTGAGTGGGGGGATTGCTTCAGCCTGGGAGTTCAAGGTTACAGAGAACTGTGATCATACCACTGCAATTTAGCCTCAGTGACACAGCAAGACCATGTTTCAAAAAAAAAAAAAAAAAGTGAGAGAGAGAAGAAAAAAAAATAGATCAGGCCTTTCAAAGCATTCAAGAGCATGTGCATGAGAATGTCAGTTGTGTGTGGATGTGTCATTGTGTCGAGAGTGTCTGAGTAAGCATGTGTGTCAATATGTGTGACAACATCTTTTTGTCTGTGTGCAATGGTGTATGAGTCTATGTGTGCATTCATTCATTCATTTATTCACTCAACAAGTATATTTAAAGTAACAGTCACTGTTCGAGGCAGCTGTGAACAATCAAAATCACTGTCCTTGTCCTCATAAAGCATGTATGCTAGAGGACAGAAAGAGTATAAGCAATTAAAATAAATACAATCATAGCTGGGCACAAATGTATGTAATCCCAGCACTTTGGGAGGCTGAAGCAGGAGGACCACTTGAGGCCAGAAGTTTGAGAACAGTTTGGGAAACATATCAAGACTTCGTTTGTACCAAAAGTAAATACAAAACTAGCCGAGTGTGATGGCACACACCTGTAGTCCCAGCTACTTGGGAGGCTGAGGTGGGAGGATCACTTGAGCCCAGGAGTTTGAGGCTATGGTGAGCCAAGATTGCACCACCGCATTCCGGCCTGGGTAACAGCACAACCCTGTCTCTCAAAACAAATAAGTAAAGAATTCTTAAATGTTAGTAAAAGGGTTGTGAACAAAAACAAAGCAGGGTGGGGTGAGGGGGATGGGAGATGCCAAGTGGGCAGTGCAGAGACAGGCTCTGGTGGGCATGAGGAGAATGTGGGGCGGGGGGCGGGGAAGGGAGCCCTGGAGATGAGTTTCAGGCAGGGGAGTGGCTGTGCAGAGGCTCTGAGGTATGGACACCTGGGGTGCTGGATAAACCGTGATGCCTGGGCGGGCCTCGGTCTGGCCCCACCGCACAGCCACACCTGGGTAAACTGGGCGGTCACTGGAGAGGGCCTTGCCCACGAGAGGGACTTTTCACCATGTTCTCCGCCCTTCCGCCCTTCCTCTGCCAGAAATGAGCGCGTGATCACGCCTCGGGCGCCCTTCCCGGGAAGAAGTTGCGCACGTGTCACTGCTGTCACAGGAAGCAGGAGCGCTGAAAAGGAAGAAGGAGCAGAAGAAAACGTTTCTTCTTTCCGGTTTTCTGGAGGGTGGGCCCGGAGGGCTGGAGAGGGGATGAGGAGACAGAAACCTCAGGGGCGGCTCCAGAGCTTCCCGCTCCTCCCGCGGGTGGGGTCCCCGGCTGCCAGAGGCCGCTTCACCCCGCCGATGCCCAGCGCGGCTCCGTGTCTCTGCCTGACTCACCCCCGCTCCTCCCTCCGCTGCTCCGCAGAATCCGAGCGCGGCCCGCGGCCGTGCGGATGGGGGAGCTGCCGCGCAGAAACTGGGCGACACGGAGAGGAGCAGCTCGGTGCCAGGCGCGGCTGGGGGCGCCCAGGGGAAGGACCCGGCTTTGTGGCCGAGGCCAAAGCCGTGGCTGCCGGCTGGATGCTCTGTTTTCTCAGCCGCTCCAAGGACTCTCGCCCACGGCAGCACCGAGGCTGTTCTTCACGGACCACCCAGTCCAACCGCTTATCCATTGAGAACTGCACACGTATGTCAGTTTTTGATACGAATTGCAGCAGGAAAAAACCTGGATGCACAGTTTGAAAATGATGAACGAATGACACCCTTGGAACAGCCCTGATGATCTGGGGTTCAGTGGAAAACTTCACGACGAAATAGAGAATTTAATCGAAATTCAGGCTATCGCTGTTTGTATGGAAAATGGCAACTTTAAAGAAGCAGAAGTCTTTGAAAGAATATTTGGTGGGCTGGGCGCGGTGGCTCACGCCTGTAATCCTAGCACTTTGGGAGGCCGAGGCGGGTGGATCACGAGGTCAAGAGATCGAGACCATCCTGGTCAACATGGTGAAACCCTGTCTCTACTAAAAATACAAAAAAAAAAAAAAAAAAAAAAAAAAAAATTAGCTGGGCATGGTGGCACGTGCCTGTAATCCCAGCTACTCAGGAGGCTGAGGCAGGAGAATTGCCTGAACCCAGGAGGCGGAGGTTGTGGTGAGCCGAGATCGCGCCATTGCACTCCAGCCTGGGTAACAAGAGCGAAACTCCGTCTCAAAAAAAAGAAAAAAAAAAAATTCGGTGATCCAAATTCTTATATGTCTTTAAAAAGGAAATTGCTTATGATAATCTCTCAGAAAGATACATTTCATTCCATGGAGTAAATGAAGAGTTATGTGAATTATGTGCTAAGTGAAAAATCATCCACCTTTCTAATGAAGGCAGCCGCAAAAGCATAGAAAGTAAAAGAGCAAGAAAAATAACTTCTCAAGAGAAACCCAATGGTAATGATGCTGAAATGGAAACCGAAGCTAATTTGGATACAAGGAAAAGGTCTCACAAGAATCTTTGCTTATCTAAGTTGAAACATGGAACCCAACAACAAGACCTTAATAAGAAAGAAAGAAGAGTAGGAACTCTTCAAAGTGCAAGAAAGAAAAAAGAAAGCAGAAGAGCCAGTGAAAGTACGATACCTGTTTCAAAGGGTCAGCTGGTGACTCCTGAAAAGCACTGAGCTAGAAAAAGACAGATGTGGCTTTGGGAAGAAGACAAGAATTTGAGCTCTGGAGTGAGGAAATTTCGAGAGGGTAACATCTAAAGTACTGTTGCAGTATAAATTCAACAACCTGACAAATGTCATGTTAAAAGGCACAATGAAGAAACTAAAATGGATTTGCTCAGACAGTGAAGACTGATTGTGTTTGTAAAAGCTTGGTGAAAGGACAATTAAGTATTTTGGTTGCTACGTTTTGTTTGAAACTTGCATCATTGATGTATTTTAAAACTTTACATTGTTACAGTATTTTTCTGTGACCATCAATTAATATGAGTGTTTGTACTATAAGAGTTAAAGTATATGCTATCGTATTCTTTAAGAACTTTATTTTGATAAACTGTAAATTTGTTGAAGCCTGCTACATTAGCATTCCCACGCACAAATCATGTTCCAATGAAAAAATTAAAAGCTGATATAAAAAAATTTAATTAACCTATTTTGTATCTGTAGGCTGACCTCAACCCTATAATGTAACCCATTAAAATGAATTTGCTAGATGATTGAATAACAATAGTCCTTTGGTATGAGATAATGACTTGGTTTATGGCCTTAATATGCTACTTAATTACTTAAGACATGTATTCATAGAATGATAAATGTACAAAGTAATCTATAAGCATGACAGTCTTTTGCTTTCAATGGTTTCATGTAAAGAAAAAAAAACTTGAACACAGTAATACCCAAGGACACAAGTGAACAATAGACACTGGGAAGGGAGGGTGGGAGTGAGAGCTGAAAACTGCCTACCGGCTGCTCTGCTCACTACCTGGGCAATGGATCATCTGTTCCCCACACCTCAGCAGTGCAGTGTACCCAGCTAACAAGCCTGCCATGTGCTCCCTGAATCTAAAATAAAAATAAATTTTATTATTACCCATGGAACAAAATCTGTACTATTAGCAAGAGTCATTTTGCGTCTCACTTGGAAACAATTTGACTTTTGTTCCAGTGTTTAAACTTTGACAAAAATGGTTTTGAATAGATCTGTATAGCCTGATGCCATAAACATAATATAACCTGATGCCATAAATATAAGATTCTCTGATACATTCATTTAACATATCAATATCGGGCCAAAAATAATATTGTGTAAAGTTTAAATAGCTATTGACTATGAGCACCTTGACGTCTATGATAGGTAATAAACAAGGCCATACATACCTTACTAAGCAGTTTTGGTTTTTCGCTAACATTGCATTTTTTAAAGATTTAAACTCAGAATTATTGAGCATATTGACTTGTGTGCTTTATTTAGCAAGTGAGTAAAAATATTGGAATAATAAAGCATTTGCATAAAAATCAAATGGTAGTGTGTTGTAATCTGTATTTTACTTCCTATTAAGGTTTTATACGTTACTTTCCCATGGTTCCTGAATTTGTTATCTTATTATATACTATATATAATCAGAAACATGGATAATTTTTTAAAAGAAGAATCTGACAGCTGCGCAGCGACGCCCCCCTGTGGCCACAGGGCTAAGAACGGTGGCCCTTAGCTCCATCCTCACCTGCTCAGCCGAGACCTCCCCTGGGTCTCCCTGGGCTCCCGGCAGCAGGAAAGGCGTCTGAACACAAGAGGGCGCCCCTACCCCATGTCACGGTTGGGATCGGCCGCGTCTGTGTGGGTCTATTCATGGGCTTTTTATTCTATTCCATTGATTTAAGCCTATTTTATAACAATGTCGCACTGCTTTTTATTACTAGAGGTTTATAGTAAATCTTGCAATTACTCAATATGCATCCTCCAAATTCCTTCTTTTTAAAATTATTTCAGCTATTCGAACTTATTTATATTTTCATAGAAATGGTAGCTTCAGCTTGCCAATTTCTTTTAACATTTCCTTTAAAGCTCACTGGTGTCTTAATTGAAAATGCACTTAATTTAATAGCTCAGTCTTGGAGAAGTAATAACACTGGGTATTCCACTTCTTGAATACGCAATTTCTCTGTTAATTTTGATCTTCTTTACTTTCTGTCGGTAGTGCTTGTAGACTTTAGTGTAGAAATTATACACACTATTAAAAAATTGATGCCTGAACATGGTATTACTTTGCTAATTTTTATTTTGAGACAGAGCTTTGCTCTGGTTGCCCAGGTAGAATGCAATGACGTGATGTTGGCTCACTGCAACCTCTGCCTCCTGGGTTCAAAAGATCTCCTGCCTCAACCTCCTGAGTACATGGGATTGCAGGCTTCCACCACCATGCCCGACTAATTTTGTATTTTTAGTAGAGAGAGGATTTCGCCATGCTGGCCAGGCTGGTCTGGAACTCCTGACCTCAAATGACCCACCCACCTTGGCCTCCCAAAATGCTGGGATTACAGGAGTGAGCCTCTGCACCCGGCCTGTTTTTTATTGTATTAATTGAGTTGTGTTATTTAATTTGCAGTTTATTTGAATCAAACACTTCCCCATAAACCAATCTGGAGTGACATATTTTTTTTAAATTTGTATTTGAATTTATTAACTTCTTGCACTGAATTTTTGGTCTTCGTTCAAGAGAAATAATTGTTCTTGGTTCTTTTTTCTTCTAATTTTGTTGTCTGCATTTTCTTTTTTTAATCTGAGTAATGTTGGCCTCATAAATCCAGTTGAAAAGAGTTGCCTCCTTTAATTTCTAAAAAGGTGTGTGTAAAATTGATGCTATTTTCAACTGGGTGTTTCATATAATTCATCAGCAAAGCCTTCTGGACCTTCTGTATTCTCCATGGGAAGGATTTCAATTACAAATTCAATTTCTACAATTTATATATGACTGGTCACATTTTCTATTTCTTCTTAGATCAGTTTTCATGAATTTTCTCTCTCAAGGAAATTGTTCATTTGGATGTCAAGCTTATTGGCATAAAATTATTAATATTCCTTTTCTTGACCGGAAGGTCACAGTGGTCTGATGTTCTTTTATTCCTGTTATTGTTAATTTGTATCTTTTTGTCTTGATCAATCTAGTTAGGGTTTTATAAAATTTACTGATTATTTTCCCATACAAGCAAGTTTAGGATTTGTTAATTTTATTTATCTTTCTAAGTAATTGACTTCAGTTTCATTATTATTTCCTTCCTCTGCATGTTCCTTTTCATTTCTTATGGCAGAAGCTAAGTTACTAATTTGACATCTTCTTTTCTAATAGAGGTACTTAAAAATGTCATTTTTTTCTCTATTATTTCAGCTGCACCCCATAGATTCTGATTTGTTTTACTTTAATATCCTTCAGTTTAGAGGATTTTCTAATTTCTCTTGTGATTTCTACTTTGACAAAATTGTCATTTAGAGTTTTGATGTTTAATTTCTAAATACTTGGTATTTTTACAATCATGTATCTTAGTCCATTTCGGCTGTTGTAACAGAATACCATAGTCTGTGTGGATTATAAACAAAAGAAATCTATTTCTCACAATTCCAGAGCCTGGGAAGTCCAAGGTCAAGACAATAGCGGAATGAGTGTGTGATTCAGGTGTTTCCAGATTCACAAATGGTGTCTTTTCTCAGTGTTCTTACATGGTGGAAGGGGCAAAGGACCTGAATGAAGTCCCTTTTATAAAAACAGTAACCTAATTAATAAGGGATCTGCCCTCATGACTTAATCACCTCTTAAAGGCTCCACCTCCAAACATCATCACATTAGGGATTAGGTTTCAATATATGAACTTAGGGAATGACCAAAACATTCAGTCCACAGGATCACCTTATTGCTACCAATTTCTAATGCGTTTTCATATGGTCTGAAAATACGTCTTGTATGATTTCAATATTTTCAAATGTATTGTTTGATGGCCTGAGATATAGTTTCTCTTGGTAAATGTATAATTCACACTTCAGACAATATATATTTTTTCACTGATGTTCATGTGTATTTATATACATAAAGTCTGTGTGGTTAATGTTTTTGTTTTTCTAGTTCTTTGTTGGAATTTTCTATAGTTTTTAAATTTATTGCTAAAGTTTTAACATATCTAATCATGCTCATAGAATTCTCCATTTCTCTCTGTAATTTTATCCATTTTTTTTTGTGAACTCTGAAGTTAAGCTATTGGGCGAATTTCTGATTGCATGTCTTTTTGTTGGATTGATGCTTTTGTTATTGTGAAATGTCTCTCTCTCTCTCTTTTTAATCTCTGGTAATACATTTCATTTGAAAATCTCTTCTTTACTGGTAGTAATATAACCGGTAGCAATATAATGCTTTCAACCCCCTTAGGCTTACTGTTCACGTGACATTGCTTCTTCCGTCAATTTTCATTTAACTTAGACCTACGTGTGCAGGCGTTAGTCTGTTTTCACACTGCTAATGTTGTAACCAAGAGAGTTGTAAAGAAAGTGCCACACTCTGAGATAGAATCAGGAGTTCTTTGTTGCCAGTGACCAAGAGACAGCTAACGCTCAAAATTCTCTTGGCCCGGAAGAAGGGGCTTGATTCCTTTTTACACTTTGCTTAGAGAAAGGGGGTAATCACCCCCTTGCATTTTGTAAGTCCAGGAATATTCAAGTTGGATTTAGAATTGGAATGATAGAAGATCCAGTCACAGACGCCATCGATTCTTTGATTTTTGTCTTTTGGATTCCTCGTTTTTCCTCATTATCCACTCACAAGTTGACTCAGCTGGGAACCTGACCATGAATGTAGTGCTTTCTGGCTGGGCTCCGCCCCTCATCAGGAAGACCAGGTGAAAAGGTAAAGAAACAAACAAAAACCTGAATTCTCCCTTGGCAGTGTGGGTCATATCCACTGTCTGGGATTTAAAATGCCTCTTCATGTGCAAGGCGAGGTGGTCTGACCTGGAAAATGCTCGGTGGCATTTCTGGCACCGGAACGGGCGTTGCCCAGTGTGTTTACCGTAGTGCCTGGTCAGTTCATCTGAGCAGACGAATTTCCATCCACAGCCATGGCAGTCACCGTGGTAAGGTTTCTCACCTGTGTGGGTTCGCAGGTGTGCCTTGGGATGGGAACTCTTTGTGTGGGTGGCCGTCCTTTTCTGGGACACGATCGTCTTCCCCTGTTTGGCCTGGGCTCCTCGGCAGGCAGGAACCCGGCGGCTTGAGCTCTTGGTCATGGAGCGGCGGACTTGCGGCTGAGTCTGGTCAGGCAGGAAGGATGGGTAATCGGGCCCTGGGTGGGGATGGAAGCCGGGGAAGTGGCAGGGCAGGGTGACAGTCCCTGCTGCTCAGCAGTTCCTCAGGTCCCAGGGGTCGGGGGCTGCCGCCCCAGGGGGACGTCGTGTGCAGCCCGCCGTGGCCATGGCTGGGAGGGGTCCAGCGCCTGAGTGGGTGCACGAGGAGACTCCTCCTGCTTGATCTTGGGGTACGGGCGCTGCAGGCCGCCGCTGTGGGGGCCGCCACCACCACCACCAGGTGGCTGCTGTCAGGGCCGTCTTCGCTGCCGCTGATGACAACTGGCTGTGTACTCGCTGCCCGGGGGCGCTCAGTGACGCCTTCAGCACGAACTTGCCAGTCACCCCAACAGCTGGCAGCTGCAGCTGCAGCGGTGGAGTGGACACCGGCTCCAACTGCGGCTGCAGCAGGTCCGCAGCAGAGCCGCCAGAGGGGCTCATGTTGTGGATGTCCTCCAGGTTGAAGGAAGCCGTCGGAGGGGGAGCGGACTTTCTGCCATAGAGGAGGCCTCCGCCCGTGGGGTCCCCACGCCTGGGTCGCCCCGCCGGCATCGGCCAGCTGAAGCTGCAGGTGGAGGGTGCGCTGGCAGGGCCGCTGCTCGACGGGAACGATGAGGAAGACGCGGATGCTGACAAGGGTACAGTGGCGGCCACCGACTGCTGATGGACAGCGAATTGGAGAGGATAAGGTCCAGGTCCAGGAGATCGTTGAACTCCTCGGTCTCTCTCCGGGGCAGGGGGGCCAGGTTGCTACCGCCGCAAGCTGCAGGGGCTCCGGCAGGTCTGTGGCCACGGTCACCACCACTAGGTCCTGGCGTGGCCAGGAAGCATTGGGGGAAGTCCTTCATGTGGGAGAGCTCCTCCTGCCAGCGGCTAATCGGGTTATTTGGAGCACCTGCTTAACACAGTGTCCTCTCCCTTCCCGCCCGGCCAGACGCCAACGTGGAGAAAGGTGGGAGCAGCGCCTTGCTGACAGCCCTGTCAGACTCGCCAGGTGGCTGCCTCATGAATGTGAGGGCCCAGAAGGTCCTCAGGAGGCCGAAGCATCTGGGGCACCTGAGCCCCAAAGTCAACGAAGAGAAGACTTAGAAACGAAGCCAAAACCCAAACCCCCAAGTTGCCTGACGTCCTTCTTCTTTAGATTAAATATAAATTAGAGTCATCCTTTTTAAAAAGTTTCTTTGTTTACAAAGCTCTTAGAAAAGTAGACAATCTTATAAAAATAGACAATCGGCAAGGCAAGAAAGTAGGCCCGGTGGCCGGGCTGCCCTCTCTTCCACTCACCAGCGTCCTCCACCACTATCATGGTCACCTGGGTTGCTGCCGTGGGCGCAGGGGCTGTGGCCAGGGCAGTGGGCAGGAGGTGCCACTCGGTGAGACTGCCACGGAGGAGAACTGGTGGGTGCTGCAGGGCACGGAGTCTGGGGAGCTGGAGTCTGGATGCACGGAGTCTGGGTGCGCAGAGGCCACAGGCGCGGGTCATGGGCCTGTGGGTGGGGAGGGGACCGGAGGGGCGGCGAGGTCACTCGGCGGCTCCTGGTGCCTCTGCTGCCTGTCACGGCCTCTGCTCCCCACGCGCCCGCTCCTTCTCTCTGGGAAACTTGGAAAAACTCTTAATATGTGCAGATTCCTTAGGCTTTCTTGATTCTTTCCGGGCCTTAACGTAGATTTAGAGAATTATAAATTCTTGCAACAGAAAATCTGCATTAAAAAAGTCTTCCCCGGTGATCTTTAGGCAGGTCATCTACAGACAGGTTCTTAGACACTCTGGCAAGTTTCAATGTTGAAAATTGTTTCCTCTTCCCTCAAAGCAATGACAGGGCAAGTGGCCAATGGACGGGGACCGGAAACCGAGGCTGCCCCCGAGGGCGCGTCTAATGCAGAAGACAAGGACCGCATCCGAAAGCACGTCCCGTCCCGTGGAGCTGCAGCATTTCAGATCAATACTGCAAATACCCCCGAACTGCCAAGGAACACGGCTCAGGCACCCTCTGAGGAGGGATTCTCACTTTTAATTCCTCTGTTCTTCATATTCTGCTCTATTGGAACCCAAAACCTTCGAGTGGATCTCTCCCGTTCTGGGAGCGCAGCTGTTCCTGGGACTCGGCTCCAGCTGTTGCCCACTCTGGCCTAACCCGGCTGTGCCGTGGAGGTGGCCGGCCCCTTTAAGGCCCCGCTGCGCCTGCGCCTGGGGCTCTCGGAGGCGGGGCCGGAGCGGAGGACCAAGCGGCCGCAGGGGGGCGGTGGGCGGTGGCTGAGACAGCGGCGGCGCCGGAGGGGAGGGGAGGGGAAGGGCGTGGCGTGGCGTGGCGGGGCGGGGTGGAGTGGGGGCGGGGGAGGGGTGGAGTGGGGGCGGGGGAGGGGCGGGGAGGGGCGGGGTGGGGGCCGTGGCGGGGGAGGGGCTGGGGAGGGGAGGGGAAGGGCAGGGGAGGGGAGGGCTCGGGAGGGCTGGGGCGGGCTGGGGAGGGGAGGGGCGGGCTGGGGAGGGGAGGGGAGGGCTGGGGAGGGGAGGGGAGGGGTGGGGAGGGGAGGGGTGGGGAAGGGAGGGCAGGGGAGGGCAGGGGAGGGGCTGGGGCGGGGAGGGGAGGAGCGCGGTGGGGGCGGTGGCGGGGGAGGGGCTGGGGCGGGGAAGGGCAGGGGAGAGGAGGGCTCGGGAGGGCTGGGGCGGGCTGGGGAGGGCTGGGGAGGGGAGGGGAGGGCTGGGGAGGGGAGGGGAGGGCTGGGGAGGGGAGGGTGGCGCCGCCGCTGGGAGCCGCTCAGTGAGTGCAGCGCTTCTGGAAACGCAGGACAGGCAGGCGGGCTGCGGAGGGCGGAGGCGCGGGGCGTGGCGGCCGCCATGCCTGTGGGAAGTGAAGGTTTGCCGGGAAGTCCACCAGCGTTTGTGAGGTGAGGGCGCCGCGCCAGGCCGCGGGCGGGGAGTTCGGGACCCCGGCGCGCAGCTGGGTTGACGCGCGCGGGGGCCTCTGCAGCGTTTGCTGGGCGAGCCGGCCGGGGCGGCCGCCGGGCTGGAGTCCCTGCGCCGGGTTCCTCTCCCCGCGGTCGCCGCAGCCCTCCTCTCGGGGCGCCGGGAAGAATCCCGCTGGCGGGAGCGGGTCTTTGGGGCTTCTCAGATGATCTCACCTGGCGTCCTTTCACCGAAGCTCAGCAAGACTTTTGGAGTGGTGTCCTCGCTTTCCTTTTTTTTTTTTTTTTTTTTTTGCTGGTAAAGCTGCTTTCCACAGGAAGTCTTTTCTTGAAGTGCTGTCATTTCTTTGGGGTACAGTGTTGTTCACCCGAAGGAATGACTCCCAGTGCTCGAGGATGTTAAAGTGATCTGCTGGTCGTTTTAAAGCTTTGTTCTGAGCTGATATGCGTTAGTAGCTTTCTTTTGTTGTTAAATTTTATTGGTAAAATTTCACCTGTGAACCAGCAGCTCGGTTTTCTATTCTAAAATGCTAGCTTTAAGATTTCTGAGAACTTTGTGTCAAAGAAATCTTTGAAAAGTTACAGAAGTCTGTGGAAGAAGTTGACAATTTGAAATGTGCAGGTGGTCGGGGGGCAGTGGATCACACGTGTAATCCCAGCGCTTTGAAAGGCCAAGGTGGGCAGACCACTGGAGCCCAGGAGTTCCAGACCAGCCTGGGCAACATGGCAAAACCCCATCTCTACTGAAAATACAAAAATTAGCTGTCTGTGGTGGTGTGTCCCTAGCTACCTGGGAGGCTGAGATGGGAGGATCTATCAGAGCTTGGGAGGCTGAGATTACAGTGAGCAGTGATCTTGCCAGTGCACGCAGGCCTGGATGGCAGAGGGAGAACCTAAAAAAAAAAAAAAGTACAGGTAATAAATTTATACTAAGTAAAATTCACCACAGATGAAGAAATAGAACATTGCTAGATTGGGGTATATATGTAAGAGTCACATTGTTGGTTTTAGAGGTATCAGATATTGTTGAACATTTTCCCAAAGTGGTTGTAAAACTTATCAGGGAATATTCTGCTTATCCCACATCCTTGCTGATGCTTGTCAGTTGAAAGTTATTTTGCCACTGGAGTAGAGGTGCAGTAATGTATCAGTGTGGTTTCATTTTGCCTTTTCCTGGTATTGAGGTTGAGTATTTTTTACTGTCATTTATATGTCCTCTTTTGTGAAGTGCCTGTTAAATCTCTGTATCCTGTTTTCAGGATATGCTTGTTTTTCTGTTGATTTGTAACACTTTATTCTGGTTATGTGTCTTTTCTAGGATATATACGTATTGCATTTCTCTTTTTTCAAACTGTAGCTTGCCTTTTCACTCTTTTAATGGTGTTTTTAAATGAATGGAGATTCTCTATTTTTTTTTTTTCTTTTTTAGACAGGATCTCACTCTGTTGTCCAGGCTGGAGTGCAATGGCACAATTACAGCTCATTGCAATCTCGACCTCCCAAGGCTCTGGTGATCCTCCTGCCTGAGCCCCCAAGTAGCTGGGATCTTCAGGGGAGCACCATTATGCTCAGCTCTTTTTGTATTTTTAGTAGAGATTGGGGTTTTAACATGTTACATAGGCTGGTCTGGAATTCCTGGGATCAAGTGATACACCTGCCTTGGCCTCCCAAAGTGTAGGGATTACAGGCATGAGCCAGTGTACCCAGCCTGAGTTTCTTAATTTTAATGAAATTATACTTGATCAATCTTTTCCTTTATGGTGACTGCTTTTTGTGTCCTGTTAATCAATGCCTAACCTAAGAATATGAACACATTTTTTTCTGTGTTAACCTCATAGCAATTTTATTTTAGTTTATGCTTTTTTTTTTTTTTTCAGACAGACTTTCACTCTATTTCCCAGGCTAGAGTGTGGTGGCATAATCTCAGCTCACTGCAACTTTCACCTCCTGTATCAAGCGATCCTCCCACCTTAGCCTCTTGAGTACCTGAGACCATAGGCATGTGCTACCATGCCTGGCTAATTTTTTTTTTTTTTTTTTTTTTTTTTTTTTTTGTAGAGATGGGCATTGAACATTTTCCCAGGTTAGTCTCAAACTCTTGGGCTCAAGTAGTCTGCCCACTTCAGCCTCCCACAGTGCTGGGATTACAGGTGTGAGCCACCCCACCCAGCCATGATTCACTTTTTACTCTACTAAAAAATAGCCATCTCTACTAAAAATACATGGATGTGACTGTTTAATGTAGCACCATATATTGACTGGGACATCCTTGTCCTTCTGGACTGTGTGGCACTTTTTTTCATAAATCAGATGGCTGTATGATCATCTGATTTATGAAATCAGTGTGGGTCTGTTTCTGGACCAACCTGAGCAACATAGTGAGATCCCATCTCTACAAAAAAATCATAAATAAAGATGTAAAATGTTTTTAAGTGGGTAGAGAAGATGGAGTCATAGGTGATAATTTATAAATGATTGTCAGTTTTTGGCTACATACAGGTGTTGGTAAGTCAGATCTGTTGGGAGTTTAGGCAACATGTATTAAGAGAATTATGTGTTCAGAATGATTGCTGGATGTTCACTGACTTCAATTAGATGTTATTTGAGACTCACAGAGCTACAGGTTTTATTATTTTATTTATGTATTTGTCTTTTACAAAATTTTACCATCTTCCTGTCAAGGCAGTAACTCTATACTTAATTGTTCTTAAGTATACCTAATTACCAGGAAAATTTTATGGATCATATCTAATTGTTAAGCCATTAAAGGACTGACGTGATGTAATGTAGACAATAGTATTCTACATAATAGTTTCAGGACTACATCAATGAAATTGTTTCTTTTTCTTCTTCTTCTTCTTCTTCTTTCTCCCCTCTTTCTTCTTCTTCTTCTTCTTCTTCTTCTTCTTCTTCTTCTTCTTCTTCTTCTTCTTCTTCTTCTTCTTCTTCTTCTTCTTCTTCTTCTTTTCTTCTTCTTTTCTTCTTCTCCTCCTTCTCCTCCTTCTCTTCCTTCTCCTCCTTCTTCTTCTTTCTTCCTCCTCCTCCTCCTCCTTCTTCTTCTTCTTCTTCTTCTTCTTCTTCTTCTTCTTCTTCTTCTTCCTTCCTTCCTTCCTTCCTTCCTTCCTTCCTTCCTTCCTTCCTTCCTTCCTTCCTTCCTTCCTTCTTTTTTCTCCTGCATATAGTTTGAACATATCTTCTTCTCTTTGCTTTCTTGAGACAAGGTTTCAGTGGTATGATCATGGCTCATTGCCGTTTTGACCTCTCAGGCTCTAGCAGTCCTCCTACCTCAGCCTTCTAAGTAGCTGCAGGCATGCACCACCATGCCAGGCTCAGTTTTTATTTTTTGTATACAGGGTCTTCCTATGGTGCCCAGACTGTTTTCAAACTCCTGGGCTCAAATGATCCTCCCACCTTGGCATCCCAAAGTGTTGGTATTACAGGTGTGAGCCATCACTCCTGGCTATTTTAGTTTTAATAATTTTATATTTTTCTAATTTAAAATATTTATTATTTATGAATGTAATATTGTTATGATTATTTTGTGTTTAATCTCATTTTCAAAATAAGCTTGTGGAAATTAGAGATATTGTTTCTTATTTACTACTGTATTCTCAGTGCCTGACCTTGCCTGGTATGAAACAGATATTCAATAAATAGTTGTTAAATGAATGAATGAACCACATTCAACAATTCTCTAAGTATCACAGCTTTCACTGTCTAACAAATAAAATAGCTTGTATAGAATAGAGTCACAGTTAACCTGCCATAAAAGGAAATGTCAATGAAAATAGACCTTTGTATGTGTAGCTGCTAAGATTTTGGGGCTTTTGTTACTGCAACATAAATTAGCAAAGCTCAGTGAGACTGCAGATAGAATATACATATATAAATAGACCAGATAGACCAGTGGATGAGATTCCAAAGATAGTTCAATCATCATTAACTAACCACACCCACACTCTCTTAATTTCCTAACAGAAAGAATGGAATTCCTGTTCACTAAGATCTGCTCCAAATATTACTTATTTTGTGAAAACTTCTCTGGCTACTCAGGAATCTCCCTACTTCAGCCTCCCGAGTAGCTGAGATTGCACGTGTGCACCACCATGCTTGGCTAACTTTTTATTTTCAGAGACAGGGTCTTACTATGTTGCCCAGGCTGGTCAGGACTGTTGATTGCATATGACAGAAACCCAGCCAATTCTAGTTCCTCACCGCCTTTCAATCTGCTCCTTTCTCAGTCTTCCCAGTCTCAACAAATGGCAGTTCCATCCTTCAAGTTCCCCAAGCCCCAAATCTTAATGTTAACCTTGCTTTCTCTCTTTTATGTCATAGCTCGTATGAAGGCCAATCATGTTCAGACCCAGGCGGAGGTTCCTGCTGACCCAGGCTCTCACCAGCACATTGTCCTTTACTGTCCTCCTGAGGGTGTCTGGAGCTTCAGTGCTGTGTGCTCTCGGCCTCCATGCTGGGGCACCACTGACTCCTGCTGTCCAGGGCTTCCAGTGGACTCTCCGAGGCACTGATGTAGAATCTTCCCCATTCGGTTCACCAAGAGCAGCCTCATGCAGTGTGGGCTGACATGAAGAGCTGCCAGATCTAACAGGTAAAAATCACGAGGCACTGCCAGCTGGATGGGGTCAGAGAGTCCTCTCTCCATTAAGATTCAGATGAGAAGGGAAGATTCCATAGGCCCTAAACATTGCAGCATGACCCACATGTGCCACCCACGAGCTGCAGTGCGTGGTCAGGTGGAAGTTATTTGACTTCAGGAGAGGACAGTGTTCTCTTCAGGCCTTTTCCTCAGTGGCTGGATCTGCGTCCCTCTCCTCTCTCTTCCCCTCTCATCCCCCAGTCTCCATCCCCATCTCTCTCTCTGTTTCCACCTTGCTGTTCCCTTTCACCTGCTTTTACCTCTTCAACTTTCATGATTCCCCTCTCCCTGTCCACCACATTTCCCAGGCTAAGGCTCCTGAACTGTCCTGTGTGGGGAGATGTGTCTGGATTTAGGCGGTGCCCTCTAGATGTTTCCAGGATGGGGAAACATGGCTCAGCTGCCAGTATAATGGTTTCAGAGAGTGGCCACTTTTGAAGGCCTTTCACATTTCCCATTCTAGAATTGTGTAGGACTTAAAATTGATGGGCCACAGTAGAATTCTTGGTTCCTCATGACCTTGTGGTGGTCACCTTCTTTCACTGAGCATTCACATGGTGGCTATTAGGTGCCAGGCCCTGCTCTGGGCTAGGGGCACCATAATGAGTAAATGTCAGATCACTACCCCATGGAACCCACCACTGCAGGCATAGAGAGGAGAAAGAAAGGGGCGTGGCCTGTTTGTGTTCTTTTCACGTGGTCACCTGCCAGTTCCTGTGGGAGTGGGAGCCAGTGCAAGGAGAGAAGCCCAGTGAGAAAGGCAAAGGGATGATGTCAGACCCAGGAGCTGAGGCTCACATTCCCCTGCAGCTGGGCAGCTTCTGGAGTGGACAAGGAGCAGCAGGGAACATTGTGGCCTGGTGTTCTGGGGTTCACTGTCTCATCTCATTCCTGTGGGTGCCAGAACTTGTCCAAAGGGAAGACTCAGTGTCTCTAAAAACAGCAAGGCGGAGACAGAAAGTGTTTCAGAGAAGCAGGAATGATTGTCTGCCATGGAAACAGTATATGGATTTATAGTAGTGTGTCTCTCTAATAACTAATTAGCGTGTTCCTGTTAATTGAAAATATCGGTGGTGTAAGTTTCCTTGGATCTTCTCATCTTCATGTAAGTTTATCTGTTCCCCTATCCCTCCCTTCTTTCCTTCTTTTCCTTCCTTCCTGGATTTTCTGATCAGGGTCATGTGAGGCTAAAATCCAGAAATGGGCTAGCTATGCTTTTTCTCTAGAGCTCAAGCTTTTATTCCAAGTTCACTGCAGATATTGGAAAATGTTTCTATTCTTGTTTGTGGGGGACTGAGGGCCCTTTTTCTGTGCTGGCTGTCAGCCAGGAGATACTCTGACTTCAGATGCCACCTGCTTTCCTCTTTACCTGTCTTTTCTATCTTTCAACCAATCACAACTCATGGAGTCCTTCTCAAGCTCCTTCCTTCTCTGACTTCATCTTCTCCAACCAGCCACAGAAAGCTCTGTCATGTATGGAGTGATGTGATTCAATCCACTTCATGCAGGTAACCTCATCATCTTCAGGTCATGTAACTGTCACATAAAAACATAATCACAGGAGTGGTGTCTCATCACCTTAACAGGCTTCAGAGACAAGGGTATGGCATGTTTGGGGACCATTTCAGAAATTCCATCTACCACAGTTGGACACTCACATTCCCCCATCTGCAAAATACATTCACCCTCTCCTCTAAAGTTTCCAAATTTCATGTCATTAAAGCATTAGTTCAACATGAAAAATGTCACATAAGCCACATCAGATCCAAAGTTTAAAATCTTATCTAAAACATCCACACCAGGTGTCAATGAGGCTTCTGAGGGTGTCCATTAAGTACAGATTATTGACATAATTGCCTTACCTCTGTCTACCTGTGAAACTGAACAAACTGCTTATCTGCTCCTAATGTGGAATGGCGGGACAGGCACAGAATAACAATTACAGTGATTCTAGTTCAAAAAGAAGGAACATGGAAGGGAGAAAAAAGTCACCAATCCAAAATAGTTTGGAAATGGAGCTGGGCAAAATCCAGCAGGAGGTACTTAAGTAGGATCCACAGCCTGAGACTGACCCTCCATCCTGTGGGACTTTGCTTCTGGGATCTTTGCTCTGCATTTCTTGAAACCATTATTGTCTATCTTATTTTCCCCTACTCCTTTGGTTCTTCCCCTTTCTCCTCATGGCAGCATCCTCTGCTTAATCCTTGGTCCATCGCCCCCAGCAGAATTGGTCAGATAGTGCCCGTGTCACGGTCCTGACTGTCTCCACGAGGGGCTGTCCTTGTGAGCCCGTGCTCCTCTGAGATCATCTTCACTGTCCTAACCTCTCTCAGTCATGATTGCTTTCAGCTGCCCTGGCTGGCTTAGGAGAAAACCTAAGACTATGGAGACCCAGAGCCATTCTCTGCCCTCTCTATCTCCAGAAGAGGAAGAAAATAACAGGGATCTTCATGGAGAAATGACCCACATGAGGGCCTGGACTCTCCAGCAGTTACAGCAGAGGAAACTCCCTGAGGAAGCATGGAGTAGCTGAACGCCCAGACTGGGAAGGCAGGGTTGTGTTAACCACTGTTTAATCCTCACATGCTCCCTGCCCCAAACTGCTAGCCAGTGAATGACAACGGACTGGGAGTAAGTAATAGGCCTATAGAACCATGATAAAGAATTGTCCAAGGAAAGACCCTTTTACTCTGTTTGCAAGGTGAAATTGCTGTATTTGATCTAAAGTTTTCTGAAAGGCAGCAGCAAGTTTCTGGAGGATGAGTTACCTGCTTTGCACAGGGAGGGTGAGGCCAAGGCTTTCGTGGTATATCTGCTGCCACTGGGTGATGAGGGAACCTGGGAGAGTCTTAGTCTTTCTGGACTTGAGTTTTCTCATCAGTAAAGTAGGTGCTAATTGTACCTCTCTGAGGTCCCTTCCTGCTTAGTTTTCTCTGAGTCCTTGAGGGACTGAGATGGTCTTTAACACTGCCTGGACCTCTAACCTGCCTCTGACCTCTCTGGGTCTGACTCCTGACTCTGGCCCCTGTGTTTCTCCTTCAGAGCCTGAGCTGAGTTCACACCTGGGAAGCTGAGAACTGAGGGAACAGATGGAAGAAAGTCAGCAGGTTTTGGTAAAGAGAAGAACCTGTAAAGGACAAGTCAGCGCTAGAACAGGTGAGAAACAAAGCAGGGGAGAATAAGGACAAACTGGGCCAGAAGCCTCAGGGGAATGGGCAATGGGCCTGTGATCATTCAACCAGTCGAGGGGCAGCGCAAGCTGAGCAGCGGGAACTGGGCAAGACACTTAATCCACAGGACACTTAATGACCCTGGTAAGGAAGAGCCAAAGGGGGGATCAGAGCTGGTTTATAGTGAGAGGCAGCACCAACTCCAAGAGGGGGAGGATTTGACCCTGAGCCCCACCCCAGACCTAGGAGCCTCGACCTCGGGGCTGCCATAGCAGTGGATGCTGTTCAGGTCAGTGTAGGTTAGAGAAGAACCATGCTTGGAGAAGGGTTGGAGATGTCTATTCTTACATTAAACAGCTCTGCCCTAGGTCAGGTGCCAGAGTAAGTATTTCTTGCCAGTATATGAAGCAGTGATACTTACACTATTCCTCTGCACTTTCAGTTGAGGAAGGTCTCTATATGATATGAGTATTTACTGGGTGTACTTGGGGTTCAAATAGTAGTGTTTCCCCAAGCAACTCAAGCTCATGAGAGAAAGAACACAATGACATGATTTCAAGAAAATATAGTAGTTCTCTGAAAGTGGTGTGTCATGGCAGCCCAGAGGATGGGAGTGTAGGTGAAGACATTGCTCCTAATGACAAGGGGAACCATAAGAGGAATTCTTCAGAGTAGTCCCGTTTTTCCTCCAGTGTCCCGCAGAAGATCCTGGGATGTGACTGGTGTAGAGCAGGGGTCTACAGGTGTAGGAAGGGGGCTTGCTGCATCTTGGGAGAAATTATAGCATCCCTGGTAGGACATTTTGGAGAGGATTGTTGGTGATTGGATTGGATATCTATAGTCAGTTTTATCCTATCTTCAGTGAACACTGCTGAGACCTTCCTTAGTGCCAGACCCTAAGCTGGGAATCATGAACACAGAGATGAGTAGATATGATCTCAGCTTTCACAGAACTCTCAGTCTAGTGAATAGCAAGTTATAAGAAATGTAGTGATGGTGGCTTCATTAGAGCAAGTGGCTCATGCTGCATGGAGATGACCTCAGTGGATGACCGGGTCCGCCTTCTGGTTGTTAATCAACAGCTGGCTGGCTTGCTCTGGGACAGTGACCCTGGATTTCTGCCAGGTGTCAGCATCTTAGGTACAAGCAACACCTCAGTTTTCTGTTGGGTCAAAACAGTTATCACTGCCAAGGTGATCAGAGGACACTAGTGACATCAGTAGCTACTGATGAGGTCCTGGCCAGCTAGGGAAATAAAGATGTAAGTTTAACAACAATTCTAAATTTGTTCTTAACATCATGAACAGAGAGTATCTGTCTTCTAAGTTAAATACTTTTTAGACTTCAAGATTCACCCACGTCCAAAATAAAATCTATATCAGCCATATTACTGCCCTGAGATGATTTTTCCCTGTCCTTACCAGAAGCCTGCACTATCTGGAGCACTGAGGCTGTCTCAAGCCAACTGATCTGCTCTCTGGATTCCAGGGACACCCACAGAGCCAGAGGTTGAAGGCACAGGCATTGCTATCTCTGACCGTTCTGACTCCAGGTTGATCCACCCCAATGCCCATTATTAACCACACAGTAACAGGATGCCACCAACATTTTGATTTGAGGCTGTCATGTCAGAATTTTAATAAAATTTAATAGATATTATTTTTTAGAGTACTTTTAGTTTTACAGATAAATTGAGCTGATAGCACAGGGAATTCCCCTATTCTCTCTTGTCCTCTAGAACACAATTTCCTCTATCATTAGTATCTTGCATTAGTGTGATAGATGTTTACAATTGATCAACCAATATTGGTATGTTATTATTAACTAAACTCCATAGTTTACGTTAGGGTTCATTCTTTGTGTTTTATAGTTCTGTGGGTTTTCACAATTACCTAGTGTCATGAATCCTCAGTACAGTATCACACAGAAGAGTTTCACTACTGAAAACCTCCTTGTGTTCAACCAATTCATCCCTCCTCCACGTTTGGCAATCACTGATCATTTCACTATCTCTACCATTTTGACTCTCCTGGAATGTCCTAGTGTTGGAATCATACAGTGTGTAGAGTTTTTATACTAGTTTCTTCCTAGCATTATGTATTTAAAGTTCCTCCATGTCTTTTCATGGCCTGATAGCTCATTTTTTTTTATAACGGAATCATATTCTGTTGCACAGATATACCACAGTTTGTTTAGCCATTAACTTAGTAAAGGACATTTTGGTTATTTCCAGTTTTTGACAAGTATGAGAAAACTGTTGTAAATACCTGGATGCAAGTTTTTGAGTGAACATGTTTTCACATTACTGTGGTAAATACCTAAAACTGCTATTTGCAGGATTATGTGGCAAGGCTATTTTTAGCTTTGCAAAAAACAAAAACAAAAACAAAACAAAACAAAACAAAAACACCTGCCAAACTGTTTTCCAAAGTGACTAGCATTTTGCATTTCCACTAGCAGTGAATGAGAGTTCCCGCTGCTCTGCAACTTTGGCAGCCTTTGGTATTGTCACTTGTTTGGATTTGAGCCATTCTATTAGGTATATATTATAGTGTAGTGGCATCTCTTTGGTTTAATATGCAATTTCCTAGTGACACATGATTTTGAGCATCTTTTTCATATGCCATCCATATGTCTTTTCTGGTGGAGTATCCAGATCTTCTGCCCATTTTTAAATTGGGTTGTTTGCTTTATTATTATTGAGTTTTAAGAGTCCTTTATGTATTTTGGACACCAGTCTTTCATCAGAGCTGTATTTTGCCAATATTTTTTTCCCAGTTTATCACTTGTTTATTCATTTTCTTAACAATGCCTTTCCCAGAGCAGAAGTTTTTAATTTTAATGAAGTCCAACTGATCAATTTTTTTCCTGGGTTGTGCTTTTGACATTGTATCTGAGAAGTCATCACTATGCCCAAGGTCACCTAGATGTTCCCCTATGTTATCCTCTAGGAGTCTTACAGTTTTGTACCTTGCATTGAAGTGTAAGATCCATTTTGTGAAAGGTGTAAAATCTGTGTCTAGATTTATTTATTTTTTACATGTGGATATCTAGTCATTCTAGCACCATTTGTTGAAAAGACTATCCTTTGCCTGTTAAATTGCCTTTGTGCCTTTCTCAAAGGTTGGTCTATTTCTGAGCTCTGTATTCTTTTCTAGTGACCTATTTGTCTGCTTTTTTTCTTTCTTCACCAATTTCCACACTGTTTGGTTACTGTAGCTTTATAATTAGTGCTGAAGTCGGCAGTGTCAGTTCTGTGGGCATTTTTCTTCTGATCTTTACTATGAGAACCTGGTTGGGCTCCAGGTGATAAAACTTAGAAAAATGTGAGATCCCCACTAAATCTGGGCCCCAAGGAGTTTTGAATACTCAAGGCAGGCCACCCTCAGCTTCTAGTAATCTGTCAGTACCATTTAAGTGCTGGCTTCAGCAACTTCTGTTCCCTGTATTTGCCTGTCTGTCTTGTTTTCAGCATGGCAATTTGCCCTGAGACCTCTCTTCTAGGCCCGCTAATAAGATTTGATAATTTTCAGTTTGTTCAGCTTTTTTCTTGTTGTAAGGACAAGTGGTGACCTCCTGGCTCCTTGCAGGTTGGAGTAGAAACCAGAAATTTTATTGAACAAGTTACTTGTAATGAAAGTCAGTAATCACAAATGTAGAATTGAATAATTTCCGTAGATATGTAGAATTTTGTAGCCATCGCCTCAGTCCCCTCTTAGAATACAGACTACCTTTCTTCCCTCCCCAGATTCCCCAGAGGCTCTTTGCAGTCATTTTCCAATCCCTGGTCACCATGACAGAGCCTGAACAAAATTAAAATTTGGGAAACAGACAACATTACATTTCAGCTTTTATTAGATTGGGATCTTATGTAATGGACCATTGTCTTAATCTTGTGTCAACTAGAGGAAATATTTTATTCTTAAGGACTTTCTTTATGGGAACTTAGTAGTTAGTCCCATTTATTGCTCTCCTTGAATTGGTTCGTCTATGCTGGTAGCAGATAGTTGCAATCAAACCTTGTCCAGTGGGCACAAGTGAAAGCGCTAAAAAAAAAAAAAAATCCTTCTATTAGAAATGTAGATGATGAATTTGCAGATAATGTTATGCAGAGTTACGTTTGTTTGTTTTTGAGCCGGAGTTTCACTCTTGTTGTGCTGGCTGGAGTGCAATGGCATGATCTCAGCTCACTGCAACCTCTGCCTCCTGGGTTCAAGCAATGCTCCTGCCTCAGCCTCCTGAGTACCTGGGATTACAGGCATGCAGCACCATGCCAAGCTAATTTTCTATTTTTAGTGGAGACAGGGTTTCTCCATGTCGGTAAGGCTGGTCTTGAACTCCCAACCTCAGGTGATCTGCCCTCCTCAGCCTCCCAAAGTGTTGGGATTAGAGGCATGAGCCTTCATGCTGGAGTGCTATGTGCAATCTCAGCTAACTGCAACTTCTACCTCTAGGGTGCAAGTGATTCTTGTGCCTCAGCCTTTCGAGTTGGCTGGGATTATAGGCATGCAGCACCACGCCCAGCTAATTTTGTATTTTTAGTAGACAAAGAGTTTCTCCATGTTGGTCAGGCTGCTCTCCAACTACAAACCTCAGGTGATCCACGCACCTTAGCCTCCCAAAATACTGGAATTACATGCATGAGCCACCACACCTGGCTGGGAGTTAAATATTTTACCATCTTTTTTTCTTTCAGAATTTGGATTGGTAACATGGAAAAGACACTTCTCACCTGCCTGAAATGCCCTTCATTATCTTCTTCTAGTTGCACGGGCTCTGGAACAGCCCTTACAGTGCTCCCACAAAGGTAAGTATAACATTTTAATGTAGTCCCTTGCTTTTTTTTTTTCTTTTTTGTGCCTATAGGGATTAGCATACATGTATGTGAAAATATAAAAAGAGTACAGATAGGCACCTGTAACTAGTTTTCTGTTGCTACCTATTAACGCATTATAACAAGTTAGTGGTTTGAAACCACAGAAATCAGGAAAGATTGGGTTCTCTGATCAGGGTCTTAGGAGGCTGAAATCCAGTTATGGGCTGCCTTGTGTTTTTCATCCAGAGATCAGGCTACTCTTCCAAGTTTACTACAGATGTATCGGCAGAATTCCTCTTCTTGTGGGTGGAGGACTGAGATCCCTTTTTCAGTGCTCCTGGCTCTCAGCCAGGAGACACCCTGACTCCAGAGGCCACCTGCATTCTTTCTCACTTTTCCCATCTTCCAACCAACAACAGCCCATGGAATTCTTCTGCAGCTCCTATCCTCTCTCTGACTTTTTCTTTTCCTACCCACTAGAGAAATCTCTGACACTGAGGGAGTGATGTGATTAGATCTGGTGCACTCAGGAAAGCACAGCCTTTGTATTAGTCTGTTCTTGCAGTGTATAATTAATGACCTGGGTGATTTATAAAGAAAGAAGTTTAATCAGATCATGGTTCTGTGGGCTGTGCAGGCTTCTGCTTCTGGGGAGGCCTCAGGAAACTTACAATCATAGTGGAAGTGGAAGCAGGCACGATCTTCACATGGCCAATGGGAGAGAGAGAGAGAGGAGCGGGGGGAAGTGCTACATACTTTTAAGCAACTAGATCTCATGGAAACTCTCATGCAATGGCACTTGGGGGATGGTGCTGAGCCATTAGAAACCTTCCCCATGATCCAATAACCTCCTGCCAGGTCCCACCTCTAACACTCAGGATTACAATTCAACATGAGATTTCGGTGGGGACACAGAGCCAAACCATATCACTCCTTAAAGTCATATGACTGCCATGTAACAATGTAATCACAGGAATGTCTTATCAGTTTAACAGGTTCCAGAGATAAGGGTACAGCATGTTTGGAGACCATTTTAGAAATTCTACCTATCACAGTTTAACTTCTATTCCCCAGACATTCACATCCCTCACAGATGCAAAATACATTCACCCTTTCACCTAAGGTTTCCAAGTTTCGTGTTATGAATGCATTAGTTCAAAGTGAAAAATGTCATGTAGCTCTAATCTGATCAAAAGTTTAAAATCTCATTTAAATCATCTACACCAAGTGTGAATGAGGCTTCTGAGGGTGTCCATTAAGTACGGATTCTTTTTTGTTTTTTTTTTTTTGAAAGTGAGTCTTGGTCTGTGACCCATGCTGGAGTGCAGGGGTGTGATCTTGGCTTACTGCAAGTTCTGCCTCCTGGGTTCAAGCGATTCTCCTGCCTCAGCCTCTTGAGTAGCTGAGATTACAGGCATGCACCACTGGATTCAGCTAATTGTTTTGTATTTTTAGTAGAGAAGGGGTTTTGCCCTGTTAACCAGGCTAGTCTGAAACTCCTGACCTCAGGGGATCCATCCCCCTAGGCCTCTCAAAGTGCTAGGATTACAGGCATGAACCACCGTGCCTGGCCCAAATACAGATCCTTGATATAATTCCCTTACCTCTGTTGACCTGTGAAACTGAACAAACAGCTTATCTGTCCTCAATGTGCACTGGTGGGACAGTCACAGAGTAACGACGCTAGTGATTCTTGTTCAAAAAAGAGGGAAAGTGGAGGGAACAAAGTCACTGATCCAAAACCATTTTGAAATGGGGCTGAGCAAAGTCCAGCAGGAATTTCTTGATTGGGCTCCTCAGCCTGGAAATAACCCTCTGTGACAGGGGGCTTTGTCTCTGGGCTCTGCATATTTTTCTATCATTATTGAAAACATTTTATTTTTCTTCTTCCCCCACTCTTTTGGTTCTTCCCCTTTCTCCTCATGGCGGCATCCTCCACTTAATCCTTGTTGCATCATCCCAGCAGAATTGGTCAGATATTGCTGGTGTCGTGGTCCTGACCATCTCCACGAGGGGCTGTCCTTGTGAGCCCGTGCTCCTCTTCACTGTCCTGACCTCTCGCAGTCATGATTCCTTTCAGCTACCCTGGCTGGCTTAGGAGAAAACCTAAGACTATGGAGTCCCAGAACAAATCTCTGCCCTCTCTATCTCCAGGAGAGGAAGAAAATAACAGGGATCTTCATGGAGAAATGACTCACATGAGGACCTGGACTCTCCAGCAGTTAGAGCAGAAGAAAGTTTTTGAAGAAGAATGGAGGAGCTGAGAGCCCAGGCCGGGAAAGCAGGGTTGTGTGAAACGCTATTTAATCCTACGTGCTCCCTGCCCCAATCTAGCAGCTAGTGAATGACAGCTGAGTATAAACACCAGGACTATAGAACTGTGATAAAGAGTTTGTCCAAAGAAAGGGGCTTTTACTCTTTTTGTTATCACAGTGGACATTGCTGTTTTTCATCTAAAGTTTCTGAAAGGCAGCAGTGAGCTTCTGGAGGGTGAGTTACCTGCTCTGCACAGGGAGGCTGAGGCCAAGGCTTGTGTGGGATCTGCTGCCACCAAGTGGTGAAGGAGGGAGCCTGGGAGAGTCTCAGTCTTTCTGGGCTTCAGGTTCCTCATCGGCAAGGTAGGGGCGTTTTGTACCTCTCCGAGGTCACTTCCTGCTCTGTTTTCTCTGCATCTCTGAGGAATTGAGATGGTTTTCAATACTGCCTGGGACCTTCAGCTGAGACCTGACTCTGTGTGTCTCCTGCAGAAGGCTGAGCTGAGTCTACACACTGGAATCCCAGAGATCAGGGAACAGGTGGAATAAAGAAACTCAGCAGGTTTAGGGGATGAGAATAATCCCCAAAGGACAAGCCATTGGTAGATGAAAACCAAAGAATGGGAGAATAAGGGAAAACTGGGACAGAAGCCTGAAGGGAAATGGGCATTGCCTGTGATCATTTAAATTCTCAAGGAGCAGCATGAGCTGAGCAGTGGGGACTGGGAAACTTACTCCACGGGAATCTCCTGCCTCTGGCCAGAGAGGCATAGGGTAGATCAGAGCTGGTTTATAGTGAGGGGCAGCTTCAACTCCAGGAGCGGGAGGATGTGACCGTGAGCCCCCACCCCAGACCCAGGAGCCTCGACCTCGGGGCTGCCGTAGCAGTGGATGCTCTTCAGGTCAGTGTGGGTTAGAGGGAATAACCGTGCTTGGAGAAAGGTTGGAGATGTTCATTCTTAATCAAACAGCTCTGTCCTAGGTCAGGTGCCAGAGTAAGTGTCCCTTGCTTGTATATGAAACAGTGATACTTATACTATTCTTCTGCATCTTCAGTTGAGGGAAGTTTCCCATAAATATTTATTATTTACTTTTCTTTATATTGGCTAAGCACTTGTGATTCAGGTATTTAATGTCTCTAAAAAAACACAAGCCAGTGAGTGGAAGAACACACACAGATCATTTCAACAAGATACGGTAGTTCTACCCAACTGAGGTGTTGTGGCAGCCTGGAAGATGGGAGGGTATGTCAGAGGACATTGCTCCTAATGACAGGGGGAGGTGTAAGAGAACATTTTCAGATTGGCTGGGTGCAGTGGCTCACGCCTATAATCTGAGCACTTTGTGAGGCCGAGGTGGGTGGATCACAAGATCAAGAGATTGAGACTATCCTGGTCAACATGAAATGGTAGACCATTTCTACTGAAAATACAAAAAAATTAGCTGGGTATTGTGGTGTGTGCCTGTAATCCCAGCTACTCAGGAGGCTGAGGCAGGAGAATTGCTTGAACCCAGGAGGCAGAGGTTGCAGTGAGCTGAGATCATGCCATTGCACTCCAGCCTGGGTAACTAGAGCGACACTCCACCTCCAAAAACAAAAAAAATTCAGAACTGTCTTGTCTTCCTTCAAGCTCCCACAGGAGAGGATCCTGGGGCTGCGATGGTGTAGGGCAGGCGCCTCTTTAGGGAAGGGGATTTGCAGCATTCTGAGAGAAAGAGCATCCTTACAAGACATAGGGGACAGAAATGTAGGTGAAAGAGTCGGAGGTTTCTAATCAATTTTATTCAGTCATGGATGAACACTGCTGAGAGGCCTCTCTGTGCTGGGCCCTTAGCTAAGAACCATGATCACAGAGGTGAGTAAAATAGGATCCCAGCTTTCACACAATTCTCAGTCTAGTGACTGGTGATTGATGAGAAGTGTAGTGATGGTGGGTTCATCGGAACCAGTGGCTGATGCCGCATGGGATGACCTCAGTGGATGGCCTGGGCCAGTGACCCTGGACTTCAGCCATATTTCAGCATCTCGAGGTGCGGTACACTAATACCTCTGCTGCATGTTGAGTCAAAGCAGTTAACACAGCCAAGGTATTCAGCCAAGGTATCACACTGGTGATATCAGTAGCTATTGACTGTTTCCAGCTGGGGAAACAAAGAAGTAAATTTAGTAAGTCTTCTAAATTTGTCCTTGCCATAATGATAAATAACTTTATCTTGATAATGAATTATATACTGGCAAATTAATTATAATTTGCCATAATGAGAAATAACTTTATGCTGAGTACTGCCGACACACAAGCCCTTGAGGACACATGCCTGAGGATTCTGATGAAGATAATGATGTCCAAATATGTACACATTTGGACCTACAGTTCAGCTTTGAAACAGTGGAAGACCCAGTTTCAAATTCAAGGTTGCTTTGAGTAGAATCTCACTTTACCTCTCTTTGCATGGCAATGGGGCCAATCTTCCCTAAGCTGTACCTTACAAGAAAAGTAATATTGGTAAGATTTCAGAGTTCAGCAGACAGAGGTAAGTATTTTAGTGCCAATGATTGAGATCTACTCTAACAGTGTCCAATATTATTAAATTCTTATCTTCAGATAATTTAAAATAAAATATTTAGCACTAAACTTTAGCCTTGATGACAAAATAATTTAATCAAATTTTTATTGTTCCACAGCATCCTGTACATATCCCATATTTATTTAAAACTCTGTAAGTATGCCACTGGTCAGAAAAATGTTTTTTCACATATGTATTTATATTATTGAATACTATTTTGTAGTTCATGAGAGGTATTTAGGGAATAATAAAGAGCCACACACTGTTAATCTACTTAGCTCAATTAAATACATTGCTCCACAGAGGAACATATGTCTAAATCAATCACATTCATAGTCAAACCATTTTATATATTTGTTACCTACTATTTTAAGTAGTATTAAAAGTGTCACTAACTAGATATATCTTATGGCTTTTGTAATTATGAGCTGCTTAAGAACATGAACACATATTTACTTATTTGCACATTTTATATTGCCTCTCACACTGCTTGTTGTTTATAAAAAATCTGCTGCAATTAAAAAGTTAATAAAAACAATAAAATAAAAATGGTTTAAATTCAAAAGACAATCATAAGTTCTATCTGACATAATAAAAAGGAGGCCAGGTGCAGTGGCTCATGCCTATAATCCCAGCACTTTGGGAGGCTGAGGCGGGTGGATCACGAGGTCAAGAGATCAAGATCATCCTGGTCAACATGGTAAAAACCCATCTCTACTAAAAATACAAAAATTAGGTGGGCATGGTGGCACAGCCTGTAGTCCCAGCTACTCGGGAGGCTGAGTCAGGAGAATTACTTAAACCCAGGAGGCAGAGGTTTCAGTGAGCCGAGATCATGCCATTGCACTCCAGCCTGGGTAACAAGAGTGAAACTCTGTCTCAAAAAAACAAAATAATAATAATAATAATAATAATAACAATAATAATAATGAGAAGTTATCTAAACAGTATATGTAACAAAAGCATTTTTGTTGTTGTTGTTGTTGTTGTTGTTGTTGTTGTTTTGCTACATAAGTAAGAAAACTTCCCAAGACACACAAAGTGGATTTGAACAAATTGAAAATAAATGCTATGCCCTTGGATAGGAAGACTCCAAAAAATAACGTTACTCTTGTTCAAGTCAACTGACAAATTTATAATTTATTCACTATGCTCCCTGGAAAATAATTAATAAATCCCAACCATTGCCACAGGACTTGCAGTGCTTCACTGAGGGAGAAGACTTCCACGCCTACTGAGCTGAACCTGGCCACCTTTGGCAACCGGCTTTGGCCAAAAAAAGTAAGAAAAATTGATTTGTACCATTTTGCAGAGAAACTTGAAGAGCTTCATTGTGGTTTGGCCATGCTTTTCTCCAACATCTGCTTCAAAACTGAGATGGAAACTTTATCCCACATTGTGGTTTCAGAATGAATGTCAAAGCTAATATAGATGTTAAGATGAGATTAGTAGATCATCTGTTACTACAGAAGAAAGCACTGATAGTTGGGAAATTGTTGCATGGAGGTTCATTGTAATCTCTACTTCATATGTGCATTTGGAAAATTCTAAAAGAACATGTTTGCAAAATGCTGAAAATGAACCAGTATGACATGTTGTCATTAGAAAGATACCAATGATTTAATCTAAAATATTATTCTAGCCCTAAAAAGTCCTTCATTTAAATTGAGAAAAACATTTGATTATCAAATCAAACTTGAACCTATTTTTGTATAATGTATATGTCTATGTGCAAATTAATAATTTAAGAGAAAATATTACATATGCATATTTTAAACACTAAATATAGCTCAGGCCACGCAAAGAGAATGTCTCATTTATTCTTTAAAATTCTGTCTGTTATATATGGTTTTCTCTAGTCTCTAAAACCTCAGATTTCTATATAGAGTAGGGTTTGATTTAAAAAAAAGTTATGTCCATCAATTTTTATTTGGCTACAAAAGCTTACTATATTTAGGAACAATCCAGAATTGCAAGTTGGTTTATTGAATATATTTTTCACTTTCTTCCCTCTACTTTTAATGTGGTGCATTATCCTGTAAATTACATTCAGATTATCATCTCCTTAAGTTTATAAAATGCTTTTCAAAATAAAAGTAAAAAAAATAACAATTGTAAAGTTTCTTTTTAAGATACAAACTTCATGAAACATGTTTTTTGATAAGCATGATATCAGCAACATTTTTGGTTGAGAATGAAAGGCAAACTTTACAGAAACAGGAATATCTGAGTCAAAATTTTCCATAATTTGTTTTTATGTATTATATTTCACAAAATGCATGTAACTGGATTAGTTCTGCAATAGATTAAATTTGTTTTCTCACAAAATAGAACTTAAACAAAAGCAGGTGCTGTTTTCTGATGGAACACTATGAACCTATTTCCATAATGAGTTTTACAGACACATAAATCTTCAATTCACATTCTGCATTTTATAAAAGTTGCCTGCTACTAAAACCTTCAAGAAAACTACAAATTTTAAATTGATTGTTAATTTGAGGGTCTTTGAACATTTAGACATAAAAAGATAACTTTAAATTCCATAGCATTTACAGACAAGAAGAGCATGCTATTTTAAAAAATTATTTAAACACTTTTCAAAGAAAATTGTTTAATATTTTAATATTTAAATATTTATCATCAGATAATACCTCAACACCTTACCATGAAATTTAATTATATGAGTTAAATAAAATACAATTTGACATTTAATGCTCACATTGAACTTATATCTGTTCACATAGAGAACTATACAACTTATGTATTATATTGCAAAAACATTAACAATGGAAACATATTCATGTTGCTTAAAATAGTCATGTATACACGAACCTGAATTTTTATTAATACATCAAATGAAATAAAATAGTCTCAAGTACAATTTAATATATATCTTTAGTTTTACATTTTATGTATCACAGAATGGTGCAGTAAAATATGAAAAATATATTGAGCTGCTATCTAGGAGACTATAATAATTAAATAGTCCTGTGTCCTAAATAATCAAACTACTCTGAAAGCATATTTGTTTTTTATTAGTGTCACATTTCTGTGTAATATTTAAATTTCCTTGAAAGCCAAAGTAAATAATTTAAAGCATATCCTAATTATAAACATAAAATTGAACAATGTCAAGGTATAATTTAAAAATTTAGAACAGATTTTAAATAACAGTTGTAGATATTAACAGAAATATGGAATCAGTTACCTTTAATACTGGACTTTTAATTTTACATATTTTTTCTCGAGTTCAAAGTAGAAAATATGATGGAAGGGTCACAGGATCCTTAGGGTGTCACTTTTCCAGCTCAGAACCAGCCACCTTTCCATCTGTGGCTGGTAGCATCTTTGCTTGAGCTCTTTTCAGGTCATGGGGCTGGTTCCATCCACTAGGCCCAGCAGGCTGTGCTTGGCTCATGCTAGCAGCTCAGATTCTGTGCCTGCCAAGAGTGAGCAAGGCATAGGGCAGTGAAGTGTGTGTAAGCCAGTGTGGGTTCTGGCCACTGCTCACAGCCAGGTGTGCCAGCTGTGGCAGAGTGGGCAGCTCTAGGCCCTGGCACAGGTGCTGGCACCCAGTGAGGCTGTGGCTGGACCAGGTGTATTAAAATTATCTTCCACTGTGGGTGCCAGGCAGCTTGGAGACACCAGAAACTGCAGAGCCTCAAAGAGTGTCAGCCCTGGCTTGGGGAGCACCTAGATCTAGGCTTCCAAAAGGGCCACTGCTCTTCTCTCTTCTCTCCTTTTAGTGATGAGTAGGGGGCATGTTTCATCCCTGTTTGTGTTATAGCTCTTTCAGTCCCATCATTTGGCAGGTCCTGAGTTTTTGTTCAACGTCCAAGTAGAATGAGTGGAAAACTGGAAGGTGAGCATGACAGAGAGAAGCTTCACTGAGCAACAAAACAGCTCACCAGAGATCCAAAGTGAGTAACTCTTTCTTGCAGCTGGTAGTACCGACGTCTGTGTGAGTCTGGCTGAGTCTGGGGTTTTTATATGCTCAGAAGGGAGGAATTGAGTGCTGATTGATCAATAGGTGGCCGTGGATGAGCCTAAAAAAGCACCATAAGTTCTCACTCCAAGCCACAGACTCCACCTGGAACTGGTAACCCATCCCTGGCTTGAAGTTTGAGTTTCAACAGGGACCCACCCTTTGTGCCCAAGAACCTGTCTGCCTGCCACCATCTGCATTCAGTACAACCCAACCACTCTGTTTTCACAGAGGAGAACTTGCAACCCTGTGCCAAGCTGCCATTAGCCCCTTCCAGTCTCCCTCCTGTGCTCCTTGGCACCCAAAATCTGGAAGACACCAAGGCAGTGGTGGGGGATATTGTCAGTGCTGTCTTTAGTATGTGCACAACTGGCTGGGTTGCAACAGCACTCGGGCTTGACCACAGCTTTCCTCCAAAATTATTGCAGGTGCCAAGGGAAAGGCAGAGTCCAGGGAGTAAGAACAGAGACATCTGAGCCACTTGGGGGAGAGGCGCTTCCTGGTCCCCAAGAGTGCAGGGATCCTGAGTCTGGAGCTGCATCCAGCTGCAGCTGTGTCCCTGAGCCTAGCTCTTCTGCCTCACCAACTCAGCAGGGGGCAGGCTTCCCACTTGTTCCTGGCTCCCGCTGGCTCCATGGAGTGTGCATCCCTGGCTGTGCCTCCCCCACTGCAGCTGGCACCCCCACAGAGGCTGCTCCAGATAGGCCACCACTGCCATCAGAGGCAATTCTTTTAAAAACTACATTTTATTTAATGAATGATATTAAACACAAATAGCTAATTTTAGAAATATTGTGTTTTCCATGTTATAGTTACCCAGTGACTATGGAAATTAAATATGTATTACAAACTGAAAGTGAGAAAATCAAGACATAAAATTTTGTTTGTTTAGCCCATTGAAAATAAAAGTCAGAATATGCTTCAGTAAGGCTACCTGTGAATTAAAAAAACATAATTATTACAACAATCTATTATGGTTATTCCTTAAGTGATTCCTAGAAGTGACAATAATTCATGCTCTTAAGCTAATGATTTCATTTTTTTCTCACAGATTAAATATAAGCATATATATTTATAGCCAATTTAAAATATTTTTGACATGTGAAGTAGAGCATGGCATCAATGATGATACCAATAAGAAATTAAAATATAGCATATTATATTAAAAGTTGCTGTTTATAAACATGTTGTATTATTGGTATGTCATTTGCACACTTTTTCTCAACAAGTCTTGCTATGACCATGAAGACAGAAAGCACTGTAGCTATAGCAAACAGAAAGATATTTAATAAAGGAATTTAGAAACAGCTCTTATAAAATAGCTGTTTTATAGAAAATCTGAGGAAGAAAAAGCCAAGGAAATCTGCCAGTGACTTCTAGAAGATCAAAATTTTTTAGTTAACATGGGAAGTAGTCATTGATTTTCTCAGACTTCTGCAGCACTAGTGGGAGTATTTTGATAGACAATGTCCACAGTCACTAGCAAAACCTTATGTCTGTCATATGCATGTCCTGTCCCATGTGATTCTTTGCTGCACTCACGTGAACAGGAGTGATACTTGCTTCTGTTATCCCCTCCAATGCTTTTGTTAATGCCTTGTATTTGTGGAATACAATCTAAAATTCTGCTGGCAGGAATTATGAAGAAATAGATGTTCTGGGCTTCTAGTCTCTACGACACTGGGAAAAGAATACACAGAAAATTTATTATTGAGTGGCTAAAAGACAAAATGAAACAAACTCAAAATAGTTTTTAAGGTTTATACCTTTTAAAACAATTACATGGGACCTTAAAGATACTCTACCTAAGCAATACAATCTCCATTGCAGGGTATTAATCAACACACTTAACTATGTAGTCTCTTCAAGGAAGCTCAACCATATCTGAAAAAGAAAGAATTGCAGTCCATATATATAATTATTAGAGAACCTTTGTTTTTGTTCTTGAGAAAAATCTGAGAATTCTCTCTTCTGTGTTATTCTTGTCTCTTGTTTATAATTGTCTCTATTTTTATATGAATAGTGAGAGTTAGAGCTACAAATAAGTATATATACCTAAGATCTTTATGGATTTGTGCATTGTAGACATTTTGTGCAAATCAAATGATACAATATGTGGTTCTTTGTGTCTTGTTTCTGGCATTTCACATAATTTATCCAAGGCATTCATATTGTAAACAATGTGTTTTACTCACCTATTTAAACTAAGTTGGGGTAGAAGAATAAAGTGCTGAATATCTCAGTTACTGAACTCATTAGAGCTCTTAGTTTTCTCTTGAAGTCTGATCTAGATGGGTAGATCCAAGTATCTGGCTGATTATGTCTCTAAATCCTAATCATTTATTACTTTTCAGAAAACCTCAAACAAAAGCATTTTAGGAAATTCCTCCCACCATCTGTAGACCAGACAGTTATTATTACACACTCCAAGAATATTATGCTAGCTCCTCATAATATCCAACAAATTCTTATTCAATTTGTAGATATTACTATGAAACTGTACATTCTAAAATGGTAAGGCCAGAATTGGTCTTATTTGCCACTATATTCTCACTTTCTAATGCAATTCTTAGAACATAATACACATTACATGTGCAGCTAACAAATATATGAACAAATAAAAGACCTAATATAAAGAAATATTGCATTGAAGTTTCCAAGAACATAATGAATGAAAATTCTAAGTGACGAATGCCAACAAAATCAAGAAATAGATTGAATGCCAGATTCACAGTCTAAGAAAATATCATTATGTTTAGGTTTTAAATAATTACAACAAAATTTTATTTCATAGTGCTGATTTTGAAACTTTTCCTGGATCTTCAATTTATTAAAAAAAGATAAAGTGATAGGGAAGGAGAAAATAAAACTTAAAATGAGGAGGCTACCATCACTTAAACTATCATATGTTCGATGGTTTGGCTCCTTTCTGTGAAATCCCATGTTGAAACTGATCTCCAGTTTATCAGTGTTGAGAGGTAGAGCCTACTCCGAGGTGTTTGGGTCATGGGAATGCGTTCATGTTTTTGGGGTGAGATGGGGTTGTGAAGTTTAGCTTCAGCAGGAATGATTATGTTTCTGAGAGAGCAAGTTGTTTAAAAAAAAAATCTGTCTTCCTGGTTTCTCTCTCTTGCTTTCTCTCTCACCACGTAATGTCTTTGAACCTGCCTGCTTCTTCTCCACTTCCTGGAATAAATGAACTCTACCAGAGTCCCTCGCCAGGTCCATCTGCCCAATCTTAGACTTTCAGTAGCCAGGATTGTGGGCATTGACTTCTTTCTATTACAAAATACCTAACCTCAGGAATTCTGTTATAGAAACACAAAGTGTAATAAACCAATGTATATGGTAAATTACAAAGTAAAAGGCAGTATAAATTACTTATGGAATGGATAGTACAAAATCTATTTACATTTGAAAGAATAATCTAGTAGATAGAGAATGCAGATTTTTATAGTAAAATGAGATACCCATGTCTCAGAAAGAGAAGAGAGAGAGAGAGAGAGAGTTAGAAAGTAGTAAAATAATTTTCAGCATAGTTTGCAGAATAAAGGTGGACTGAAATATGAACACGTCTTCAAAAAAAAAAGAAGGCGAATAAAATTTTGGAGCATATTCATAAAATAAATGTGGACTGAAATGTGAAGACATTATAAAATCTATAATATTCTCAACTCCAGGAAATCAGGGTTCATTTCTCACAGATAATCAGTCATGTGAAGTCTTTCATTGAACCTGTTAAGCTAAGAGCCAGATCTCCCTAATCTATGGAAGCTTATTTAAAGCTTATTTGACAGGCATCACTGAACAAAAGGAAAGTTGAGTCCTGAGTGGGTGCACACCTGGGTGATTGGGAAAAATGTTGAAGCCAGAACATATGGGTTCAGTCCTTTATACTTCATATTCCCAGTGTCCTCACACAGCCTCATTAAGTCTCCCATTTTTCTGTGACTCCACTATAAACTGGCTGGGGTGTCTGCCTCACATACTCTGAGGTTGACTGAGAACCACCATGGCTCTCCAAACTAAGACTAGGAGACACAGCAAGGCTTAGGAGCCTAGGGGAGCAGCCTGTGGTGTCATTTGAGATGTTCTGGGAGCTGAAAAGTAGCATTGTGTCACAACTCTACAAATTGAGGACAACATACAGGAAGGTGATTCACAGGCTAAAGCCCAAGTCCTAGATTGTGAATCCCTTAGCCGAGACCTTCAGCATTTTCTGCTTTCTTTTGAGGCAGGTTGGAGAGCTCCAGTGATCCTTGAGATCTGTGACTGCTGCATGTCACGATCATGGCATCTTAGAACCCTGAGTGTGAGAACCAATGAAACCTCCGTCCCAGGTGATATGCAAATGTGTCCTTTCTCTAATCAATCTTCTAATGCAAATGTTAGAAGTTTTAAAGAACTTTGTTAAATTTTTTAATTTTTTTAATTTTTACTTTAAGTTCTAGGGTACATGTGCAGATCATGCAGGGTTGTTGCATAGGTGCATACTATATGTGGCATTTCTCCCCATGTTATCCCTCCCCACACTCCCTACCCCCTGCTGTCCCTCCCCTAGCCTCCCCCAACTGCCCCCAGTGTGTGATGCTCCTCTCCCTGAGTTACATGTTTGCATTGTTCAACACCCGCCTGTGAGTGAGAACATGTGGTGTTTCGTTTTCTGTTCTTGTGTCAATTTGCTAAGAATGATGGTTTCTAGATTCATCCAAGTCCCTACAAAGGACATGAACTCATTGTTTTTCATGGCAGTGTGGTATTCCATGGTGCATATGTGCCACATTTTCTTTGTCCAGTCTATCATTGATGAGCATTTGGGTTGGTTCCAGGTCTTTGCTATTGTACACAGGGCAGCAATGAATACACATGTGCATGTGTCTTTATAGTAGAACGATTTATAGTTCTTTGGGTTTTAAAATGCTTTTTCTGGCACTTTCACTTACTGCTATCTTAAATTTGGGTTCTCTCTCAATGATTTGCTCTTTTTTTCCTTGCCTCCTCATAAGTTTCTGTTATTTCTCTTATTCCCATTTATTTGCTTTTTTTTTGGCTGAACTACCTTTACAGTTTCTCTGTCTTATAGCTGTTTGTTTAAGTAAATTTTAACCATTTTGGAAGGTACTGATCCAATTATTTTATATAGGTACAGGATATGTGTGTGTGTGTGTGTGTGTGTGTGTGTGTGTGTGTGTATACACACAATTACTGTGTATATATCAACACTATATTATGTAAATATATGCATAACACACCCATGGAGTCCACATCCACACACATTGCTTTGAGAAAGGCACTTTGTTCTGGGAATGAGGCTTATAAGCAGTGGGTGTGGGAATCAAAGTGAGGCAGTTTAACTTCAAGACATTGCTCTAAACCATGACACCATATTACTCTCAGCTGTCTTTTTCACTTTGGATACTGATATACAACAGACACTTCATGCTAATTCCGGGAAATGATCATTTTGAAATGTGCAGGAAATGTTGCCTGTTCCCTTCTTTATCTGGATCCCTTCTTCACTATGACTTTGCTTTTTCTCACCTAGGATTACTTTTCTGACACATGCATGGGTACATCCCATTAAAGTAAGAGAGTTTTACTTTGTGTAAGGCACTGACAGAATCTCTTTCTCCATATACACCTGAATGTGACTGTCCTCTTTCTCCGTTCCAATTGTTTAACCCCAAATACCTTTTACCTTTTCAGATGTCACAAGGATGTGACTGAGTAGTTTCAAGGGCATCCACTTTTGCTTCCTCCTCCTACCTTTGAATCCTGCATCTGCATTGCTGGGTCTCAGGCCAAAGAGGAAACCCTTGTTTCCCATTCCAGGATATTTTGATGACCAACTTTTCTTATGTTGTGAATTTGAAGGACAAGGGCAGATAATGAGAAATGGATAGACAGGGACCTGTGTTCTGAGACCTGGGCCAGAGGACTGATGGAGGTGGAGAAGAATCTCAGTGATTCTGGCAGGTATCATGGATCACTAAGGGCCAGAGGAGTGGAACATATGGGCACAGGGTGAGAGGCCTGTGACAGGACACAGCCTATCTCCTTCACAGCAGAATGTTAATAGGCATTAGATTTTAATAAACAGAGAACATATCTCTGAGTCAGCATCAAAAATTTCTACAGTCCAGAAGAAGGAATAGCCACAGCACCTAACCTCACCTTCCCTTGTGAGTATGGGAGTCACAGGGCAGTGAGAATGGAACAGCGTTTATCTGAGGTTAAAGCCAATGCTTCTCTCTCTTTAGTCCACACTTACAGTAAGGTCCATTGGATGCCGTGGCTACAAGTTTCTGAACTTCTGGCTTTTGAAGGAAAGACTTTCTCACCCTCTGTGCTGAAGGTATTCTATGTATTATGAAATCTGGTTAGTGGCTCTTATCATCAAGAAATCTTGAAAAGTACAAGGCACTCAGAAGGCCTACATTAATAGTTTCCAGCCACTTAGAGACATCAGAGGGGTTCCTGCCAAGGGTGCACTGACCTTTTTCATCTCACTGTCCTAGAGTTAGTGGGTCTGTCTCTGGTCATCTTGAAGGAGATGGATCATCCTTCACTCCCTCTACTTCAGTATCTTGTGCATCTTCCTCAATGGTTTTGCCATGTTGTTTTCATAATGATTGTCCAGTTGATACTAAATCTTGAAAAAAAATTCCAAAAGAATATTTAATTCTTTTTTGGTCTCAATTGTCAATTGCCCTTTTACACGAATATGGGGCAGATCTAAAGGGCTTCTTAGAGCTCATGTTTTATAGGACCACAGTCTCTGGATGTAGATCCTCAATGTCTACTTCTTAAAGATACATTCCATCCCACATTCTCTTCCTATGATGTAACTTCAAGACTGCTACTGTTGAATGTTCTAGTCCCTTTACTTTGTGTAGTGTTGTGACTATAGCTGATGTTTTACTCTAGCATAATAACACTTCTCCTGACTCTGTGGGAATCTTCACTGTGGAAAGGTAACTACCATGCTGTGAGCAAGCCCAAGTGGCTACGTGAAGAGGCCCTTTGAATATATTCGAGGTAACAGCCCCAACTGAGGAACCCCAGACATCAGTCAGGATCATCTGCTAGACTGGGAGTGGAACATCTGTTGCCATTATTTAATTGGTGATCATGAAAATGACCATGTGGTAGGTAGACAGACTCAGTTGACTCACTAGAATCTGGGTTTTTATCAGAACTGGGTTTTGCTTGTTTTGTCTTGTTTTCTTTTTTCCTGACACTAATGTGTTCCCACTGTAACATGAGGTGATGATGATGTCTCAGGTCTAGGTTATCAGTGAGAATTCACAATCTGTGTGAATTTTAAGTATAAACACATTTTAAAGCAGACAGTCTGCTCCTCTGTCTATTTTCCCCTGGGTGATGCTGTTTGCTTTTTTAAACAGCTACAGAAGTCAATGTGGGTTAAACCTTTTGGGTTCTAGCTCAGGCATTGCTGGCAAGTTCTCAGAGAAGCAAGGCTCCTCAGGCTGCACCATTTGGCCCATGTCTGCAGATGGCTGTTCTATCTAGGTTTTTGTAAGTTCACTCTGATGTTCATACAGTGATAAAAATCACTTAATAATGCATTTCTCAGAATGTGTTTTTGTCACCATAGGACACATGCCTGTTAAATCCTCATTTTTGCCCAAAGATTCAGTGACAATTTAGGTGTAAAATAAATGTTCCCCCTAAAGTGATGAGGTGCAGACTTTATTGTATCAATAGGAGGGAGCTCCCACACTTGCAAATGCATTGTACAAAATCCTGTCTGTCCATGATGTGCAAATTATGTTCCTGCCTGAGATCATTCAGCTGGAATCACACACCCACATATTTCCAGAATTCCATCCAATAAATTCACAAAGCAGTTGAAAATCACAATATACACTTTAGGTAATGGGCCATTAGAGATTATTTTAATTGTAGAAAAGCATACAAAAATATTTTGCATTTTACATATTTTTTATTTAACTGTAATAAAGTGACACTAAAACAGAAAAAAAGCCTGAACAGTATGATTCCTTTGCTTGAACAGTGAAGGACTCCCTTGTACATGCAGTTCCCAAACAGTCAGCTTTCTTTATCTTAATCATCTGTGGCCAGTGTAAAAGAAAGGCCTGACAGGGAAATTTAAGGAGCCATCCGGGTAACGCCATATGAGGGAATTCTTGGCTACATTCAAAAAACTCAGACTTCCACTTTCAAAATCCAGAAACACACCAACCCGGCCCAGAGGTTTCTCTACATAGTGAGCAAGCATTGGAAAGCTGGTCAAGAGACGGAAATGATGATTCACCTTCACACATAAAAGAAGAAATATGTCCACAGATGTAATCATGGTGCCATTATTCCTTATCTGGGAGTCCTTACAGACACCCAGAGCCCAGTCCCAAGAGTCGTCCACATCCAGCTCCCAATAGTGTTTCCCAGAGGAGAAGCCCTGGGCTCCCCATGCAGCAAAATAGTCAGGTCTGTTAGAATTCACAGATCCACCTTCCCGTTCAGGTCTAAACATCCAACTTCTCACATCCTCAAACAGGCTGATAATGTGATTGCTTACTTCATAATTGAAGGAAATTTCCACTGTAGAAAAAAGAGAATGTTCCAGCGAAAAGCAGCTTCTACATTCTTAGGTTCAGATAAGAAAGAGACTCTCACTAGAAACCACAGGTCAAGATTAAAAGGCAACTTTTGTCTGGAAAAATGTTGGAATCAGAGGGTGTTAGGATATCTGCATAAGTACATGGCTAAACTACAAGGACCACAATTTCTATAAACTCAAAAATATAAGGGGAGGATTGTCATGCCTAAGTCTAGTCAGCTACTTCTTATAACAACTGAAAAACTGGAAGCTCTTGCACTGCATCCAAGTCCATGGCAATAAAATATATGTGCATTTCCTCTTCCCTGTCAGGGAAGAGCAGGAGGCTGGGGACAGGAGATGAGGTGGGGAGCCATTCTTATACCTAAATAAATTATCACTTTGCCAGAAATATGATCTGCCACTTAAGTAAGCAAATTCATACTTAAAGAGAAAATCTGAATCCATCTTCTGGAAAGTGCAGATTCCTTGCAGGAATTATCTGACTTTCATGCTGGATTTCAGCACAGACTTCTTTTATCTGCCTCATTGATCATGATCTGTCCTGGAGTTCTATCTAAGGGCTCATCAACCACCAAATCACTTTCCTATTGTTTGCAGATTCTCAGATTTGCATTGTTATTTAAGTTACTCATAGGGGGTGTTTTGGTTGATTAAAATGCACATGATTAAAATTACAAATGCTATGAAACTTACAAATACACCTGAAATTTACTTAAAAAAAAAAAAAACTGTCACCAAATCACAATCATTAACAGCACTTAATTTGAAGTTGAAATGTCCTGAATTAACTCAGTTCTGTATACCTCATGTAATACTTGTATACATGAAATTTTGTCAGAGAATGTTTCTAAGTCCTAAGGAGCCATTCTGCATGTTTTATGTTTTTCTAAGTAATATGTTATATGGCTGATTCTTATTACATTTTACCAGCTTTTAGTTTAGTCTGTTTGATGATAGTGAAACTATAAATATAAAGACTTATTCACAAACTAGTTTCTTCCAGATGAAATATCATTACACTAGGAAAACTGCCCATAGAAACCATACTTGAAGACATTACATATTGATCCCAGCAAGACGGCGACACTCACCTCGGAAGTGGTTGAGCCTGTGCACCAGTCCAGTGATGGGCCCTGCAGTAAACTCTGGATTCACAGGCTGGGGCATGTGCAGCAGCACGGACTCGCTCCTGCAAGGAAGCAGGTGCAGTTGGTTAACCTTTCTGGTGTCTGTGTTTAAGAAATAGATTCCAACAGGAAATCCTTCATTCAAACCCACTTCTGATATTGTCATGTAACTCCACAATCCTAGGATGGGTTTATGGCTCTCTTAGGGAATCTTTCTAAGGATTCACTCCATTTCTAACCTACTACCACTGAAAGATAATTGCCTCTCTCTCTATCTGCCACCAAATAGTTTGTTTCTAATTATGATTCTGAATCTTAAAATTAGGCAACTATATCCTAGTAACTTCTGCATTGAACTCTTCAAAACATTACCCCCTGAGTCACTTGGGAAAGTAAGAAAAGATTAAAATCTGATACAGGGCATAAGAAAACATATTCAACATAACACACGAACACCTGAGTACACACACATACACACACAATCACACTGACACATTATGTTAACAAATTATGTTTTCACTTTGTTGAAAACAGCTTGATGTTTTTCATAGCACACCTTGTGCTTCGGCCTGCAATGATGACCAAAAACATACCTTGCCATGATGTCTCCCAAATCCTGTAAAGAGAGAGAGAAAAAAGATACTTCTTTAGAAAGTTGTTATTCTGGCTGGGTGTAGTGGCTCATATCTGTATTTCCAACGCTTTGGGAGGCCAAGGTGAATGGATCACCTGAGGACAGGAGATCCTGACTAGCCTGGCCAACATGGCAAAACCTCATCTCTGATAAAAATACAAAAAAAGTAACTGGGTGTCATGGTGCATGCCTGTAGTCCCAGCTACTGGGGAGGGTGTGGCAGGAGAATTGCTTGAACACAGGAGGTAGAGGTTGCAGTGAGTTGAGATTAGGCCACTGCACTCAGACTGGGTGACAGAACAACACTCTGTCTCAAAAGAAGGAAGCAAATGAACACACAAGTTGTTAGATTCTACCTGTCTAGTCTTTAGGTTTTGAAAACTTTCGAAGTACTACGTACTATCACTGCAGGTCTTTTAAAATGTATTCTCATTTCTCACATTAATACCAGTAAGACCAATTGACAGAATCTGTTTCTGATAAATTCAGGACCCTGGATCTGAGTGAGAGAGAAAGGTTGCGTAGTGACTGTGCATTGCTGCAGCTGTCTACAATGTGGTCTTTTTCAGGGCTAGTTCCTGAGGGGTAATGTGGCTCAAGTCAAGGGCATTTCAAACCTAGGACTGCCCCAAAAAAGGAAGAAGGAAATGTTAGTTTCTTCATAATTTCTATGTATCATCCAACATAGACAAAAATATTATTTTCACATGAATGTTTTCTCTTCCAGAGTTTTAATGAAATGAACTGGAGAAGAAAGCTTGAGGTGGAAAATGTTCTGTGGAAATCTATCTGCACAGCTCCATAAAGCTTTGTTTCTATGATTAGGTTAGGAGTTGTAGTTTATCTCTATAACTAGGTGGGAATGTCTATCACCATCAATGCAGGAGATGAAGTATGTCTTTGGTACCCAATGAAAAGCAAAGATGTAAATGTCAGCTAATACAAAGTGTCTCAAGGGACATCCTCAGTTCTTACCTGGAGCAGCTCCACATCTGGTTTATGACACATTTCCATTAGTTCCCGATACATTTCTTTCAAGTGCTTCTTCTTTTGATGCATGTTGATGCAACTTCTCTGGAGTTGTGGAAATATCTCTTCGTGTTCCTTGCGCAGTCTCTCTAAATGTTGTTTTTCTTCCTTATGGAGAACTGGATGCAGCTTCATATACTCAACCCTGATCATCTGTGCACGAAGAAGTGCATAGGCCTGGAGAGACATGGATTTTGTAGGTTACATACCCAGGTCGACTTCCACCTCACAGAACCCACTAATTCATCCTGACCTTTCCTTCGTTCAATTTTCATTCTTTGCAAACACTAGGATAAGTTAAAAAGATCTTCCTTAGGGGAGACCAGGATGGTTGAAAGGAAGCTTCTCTGGAGTGCAGCTCCCACTGAGTGAGACACAGAACCAGAGCGATATCCACAGTCTACCCATCTGACAAAGGGCTAATACCCAGAATCTACAAAGAACTAAAACAGATTTACAGGAAAAAAACCAACAAACCCATCCAACAGTGGGCAAAGGATATGAACAGATACATTTCAAAAGAAGATATATGTGAGGCCAAGAAACATGAAAAATGCTCATCATCACTGGGCATTAGAGAAATGCAAACCAAAACCACATTGAGATACCACCTCACATCAGTTAGAATGGCGATCATTAAAAAATCAGGAGACAACAGATGCTGGAGAGGATGTGGAGAAATAGGAATGCTTTTACACTGTTGATGGGAGTGTAAATTAGTTCAACCATTGTGGAAGACAGTGTGGCAATTCCTCAAGGATCTAGAAATAGAAATTCCACTTGACCCAGCAATCTCATTACTCGGTGTATACCTAAAGGACTAGAAATCATTCTATTATAAAGACACATGCACACATGTGTTCATTGCAGCCCTGTGTACAATAGCAAAGACCTGGAACCAACCCAAATGCCCATTGATGATAGACTGGACAAAGAAAATGTAGCACATATACACCATGGAATACTATGCAGCTATAAGAAATGATGAGTTTGTGTCCTTTGTTGGGACATGGATGAACCTGGAAACCATCATTTTCAAAAAACTGACACAAGAACAGAAAATCAAACACCACATGTTCTCACTCATAGGTGGATGTTGAACAATGAGAACATGTGGACACAGAGATGGGAGCCTCACACACTGAGGTCCATTGTGGGTGCTGGGGGGAATAGTGGGAGGGAAGGTAGGAGGGATAACATGGGGAGAAATGTCAGTTATAGCTGATGGGGGGATGGGGGCAACAAACCACCTTGCCATGAATGTACCTATGCAACAATCTTCCATGACCTGCACATGTACCCCAGAACCTAAAAAAAGACCTTCCTTCAAAATGTTTATAATTCATCAATTCTTGAACACCTGCATAAAAGCCCTTTAGATTTAAATGTTTAAATATATGTCCTCTCAAATCTGAAATACCACTAGAAAACAAGTAAAATTTATCATTGATTGTTAAATCATCATCAACAATATATATATTTGTTACTCAATTAGTCTGTAGTCTCAAATCTTTGTACTTCACAGCCTAAACAGTCATTCTTAGTAAATGTTGTCAGTATATTCTAATCAGGGTCAGAAGCCATCACACAAAAAAGATCTCAATAAACATTGTAGCCCCCATCTCTGAAACTGACTACCTCTGCTCTGTCTCCTCCCTTCTTCTGTCTAAAGCTACAGTCTTACCTCACCATTCTAAGAACATGAATCTCCATTCCATTGTGTTTCTCCTCCCAATATTGACAAACTATTCTCTCACTCCCCTAGTCATTTTCGTTTCTTCTCCTCAGCTTTTCATCATGTTACATTTTCTCCTACTCAAACAGGCATCATGGTCTGGGTCCTTTGCTATCAGATTTCACTAACACAGGCATAGTTCTTAAATTACTGTGTCCACCCACTTTTTTCCCTAGGAGCAACATCATATTTACTGCTAAATGCCTTTATTTCTCATTTACATATTATTTAATCAGTATTACATAATTCATCTCATACAGAAACCTCTACCTGAAATACTGATTAATTTTAAGCACACACTGGCCTCTCAGAATTTACATATATATATATTTATATATGTAAATATACATATATATATTTACTTATCTGAAAAACATTTCCAGAACACCTGAACAATTGTTATGTTGAACAGTCAGGTTGTTTTCCAGGCTATAAATAAACATATGACAAAATCTGGCATATGAGAATTTCAACTCAAGTTGCTAATATAAATGTTCTCGGCATGCCTGTCTCAAACGTGTCCTGGAGACACATGATCTCATACTTACACTCCAGAGGATGCTTGTTTTTACCTCCTCACTTAGATTTCTCTGATTTTCTTGAATTTTTTCCCATAAAATCCTCATTTGCTTTAAGAGCTTCTCCTGCAAAAGAATTATGAGGGTGAGCAACAGAAAATCAAATACCATAGATTCCATACTCTGAGTGAGATACGCACGCAAGGGTTAAAATGTATGAACAGACTAGAGAGAGGAAAATAAACCAAGTTTTTTCACTGCTCATCCTCGGTATTTTCAAATCTGAGGTTTCAGATGTATAACAGTTTAGGGAACTGGTGAGTGAAGATTTCTTGTAACCTAGGTAATGATCAGTGAAACACCCTTCCACTATGCTGGCCGCCTGCTTTTGTCATTTGTCCAGTAAGATTAAATACATTTCCAAAATGTATTTTCTTTGTTCTTGTAGTTTTGGTAGCTTTTCGATGCCTTTAGTGTTATACTGTAGAGTCAAAGTAATAGTGACATTCACTTAATCACCCTCTTTTTGGATGCAGGCTTTGTGAAGGCAGGTATAGTTGCATATTGAATTCAAAATTTCATCATTGGTACCTCCAAAAGCACCTGGCACTCAGTAAAGGATGGATTGATCACCACAATGGTTCTCATCTCCCTTCTCATCTCTTTAACTCCTCCACCCTCCAGCCTGCAGGTGATCCCAGCACTGTGTCTTACCCGGTGTTCTTCAGCTGCCCCTTCAATGGGACAGTGTTTGTGAGCCCCGTGCTCCTGAGTGTTAGAGCACAGCGAGCAGAGCAGACTCTTGTCCGTGGCACAGAACATCTTCTTTGTTTCCCTATGGGTCCCACATACTTGCGTCTCAGAGCTCAGGAATTGCCAGACACTGGCTTTCCTGGCAATCGTCACTAAATTCTTCAGAAAAATGTTAGTTTTGAAATCCTTTTGATGTGATGGCTCCCTGCACGCAGGGCAGTTGGCAGGACTTTGGGCTTCTTCCCAGGAAAGGCAGAGGCAGGGTCTACAGAAGCTGTGCACACAGCCTATGGTGACAGGGTCTACCAGGTAGTTCAGGCAGATGACACAGGTGAGTTCCTTCTGGAAGGCCTGTGGGAAGTCTGAGTCCATTTTCCTGGGGGAAGAAAACCACAAGAATTTTATCTTCTGCCCTGGAGAGACAAAGATCCAAGCAAAGTCTCAATCAGGTTGTGATCAAATAACATCTTTTTTTTTTTTCTAGAGAATTGGCTTTCATTTGCAATGACCGAGATCGGACAAATAGAAAACTGAGGCACTAAGAGCCATCAACCTCTGTAGAAAAATGTGATTGTTCTCCAATCAACGCACAAACAGCTTTCCAAACCCAACTCTTTTGCACAGAAGAATGTCAGTTTTTTGAGGTGTTAGTGTCCACCAAGTTGCTTGGGCTTCTAGGATTTAATCAAGCTATCAACTCATGGGGTAGTTACACTCTAAATTGCCAGGGACTGGTTTGGAGAAGGGATGCTAACTAAGCTCTTCTACTCTCATTGTTTGATTTAACTGTAACAAGGATCCCTCAGAGTTGTCCAGAGGGCCTCTGCTTCAAAATAAAGCAGAGGTCATTCTTTGTCCAAAATCAGGCAAAGCTAGCCTTTACACTCCAAGGCAAAACAAACCAAGGTAAAGGTACTTCTCCAAGATAGAACAATCATTTTTTAGGCTGCTGTGTTCATTCAATCAACAAAAACTTTGTGGCATGTTTACTATTCCTGGACTGTCTGTTAGTTTGGGGATATATTGATAAAATATAGAAGGGTATACAGAGGATAGAAATGTTTTCTAAGCCCTTTGGAAGCATTGTCATTACTCTTTCACACAGTCAGAAAAATACTCAGTATCATGCAATAATAAAAGGCACTAGACAGTAAGGTGGTGTTTTAAATGGAAGGGTGGGGGGAAGAAAACGTAGGCCAGACAAGGTAGCTCAAACTTGTAATCCTAGCATTTTGGGAGACCAAGTCAGGCAGATTTTTTGAGCTCAGGAGTTCTAGACTGGGCGACATGATGGCAAAGTGTCTAGATCAGCCTGTCTCTAAAAACACAAACACACAGCCGGGCCTGGTGGTTTATGCCTGTAATCCAAGCACTTTGGAGGCCAAGGCAGGTGGATCACTTGAGGTCGGGAGTTCAAGACCAGCCTGACCAACATGGTGAAGCCCCATCTTTAAAAAAATACACACACACACACACACACACACACACACACACACACACACACTATATAGATTATATATGTAAAGCCCAACATGGTGGTCCATGCCTGTAGTCCCATCTACTTTGGGGGATGAGGCTGAAGAATTGCTTGAGGTATTAAGTAGAGCCAGTAGTGAGGATTATTTCCACCACTGCACTCTAGGCTGTGTGTCCCTGTCTAAAACAAACAAAGAGACAAAGAAAGGAAAAATCTAAAATTCTGGTTTCTACACAGTATAAATACAGAAACCCTCTATTTCTGATATTTCTGCATAGCTGCCAGTGAGACTTTCCTGCATGGATAGCTATTTCTGGCTTTCTTCCACAGAGGAACTGAGGTTTCTGAAGAGACTTTTACCGTGTTTTAGAAAAAAATGTTTGCCCAAATCATTCAAAGCACTCTACCTATGTACAGGCATACATTGCAACATAGGCACATTTTCCCTAGTAAAGTAGAATATAACACATTTTTACACACAGATTACAACACTCCTAACTCATTTACAGAGTCTCCAGAGATTAAAGAATTACTAGATATTTGGAAACTACTGCAAAATGATTATAATCTATAAAACAACTAAAAAATATGTTAAGTAAAAAATTAATCATAACATTAATTTGAGGATCATGCAGCAAGACAGATGACAAAAATGTTTAATTTGTAAATAGATTAAATGGAGCTTGTAAACCTATGGGTTATGTTTAAAATAATTTAAAAAAAAAGAAATGGAGCTGTTTTTAAAACTCAGAAAATGACATCATTTCATCTAAAAAAAAAAATCTAAGTTTGCAGATAAAGTCCCCAAATTTTGTTTGTTTTGGTTTGTAACCTAATAGCAGCTCCTACTCTGGAAAGTGTACACTTACCTCAGAAATAGATCTACGTTCTCACCAAAGCTTGCTGTCCAAAAAGATGAAGTCAGCTCAGGGATCAGGGTCTCACGGCGCAGTGGCGGTAGCTTTTGGAAGTCTCCAAGGCCAGTTACAAAGCCACTCTGTGGGTGCTGGAGAAGAATGAGCTTGGCTCCTGCGGTGTCCTTTTATACGTCTCTGAAGACCACACCCCTTTCCTCTAATTGGATTTCAGAGGGCGTAGGTGGGTGTTAACACAGTTGATTAAGTTTCTTCAAAACAAAAGGTTTTTTTGTTTGTTTGTTTTTGTTTTTTTTTTTGTTTTTTTTTTTTTTTTCTTAATGACGTTTCGCTGTGTCGCCCAGGCTGGAGTGCCGCGAAGCTATCGCAGTTCACTGAAACCTCCGCCTCTGAAGTTCAAGCAATTCTCCTGCCTCAGCCTCCCAAGTAGCTGGGATTACAGGTGCCCGCTGCCAGGCCTGGCTAACTTTTTTTTTTTGCATTTTTAGTAGGAGGGGGTTTCACTATGTTGGCTAGATTTATCTGGAATTCCTGACCTCAAGTGATCTGCCTGCCTTGGACTACAAAAGTGCTGGAATTGCAGCCTGAGCCACAGCCCCCAGCAATTCACTTTTATGGTAATGTAAGAATTTAATCTAAGGATACTCCTGGCCTCCCCACTCCAGAAGGAATATTTCTCCTTCTCCTTGTGCTACAGATGAAGCCTTCCAAGGGCCTCTCAGCAGCCGTGGGACATATGATTCCCTCCTATATTACCTGGCTCTGCTCAACCCAGCTCAAGGGGTATAGGGAGAAAGTCTAGAAAGCTCTAGCCAGGTGCAGTGGCAGGCACCTGTAGTCCCAGCTACTATGGAGGCTGAGGCGAAAGAATCGCTTGTGCCTGGGAGGTGGAGGTCGCAGGGAGCCGAGATCATGCCACTGCAATGATATAGTGAGATTCTGTCTCCAAAACACATAAATCAATAAATAAATATAAAAAAATTGATGATTACGAATACAATATACCAAGATATTTATGACAAAATATAAAGTAAGCAGAAATCATATAAAATTGTAAATAGAATTTGGTTACTTTAACAAATATAGAAAAAATTAAAGGGATTTAATCAATTAGTATAATAAGTGTGTTATCTTTAGGGAAATATTGGGAGAATTGTTTCCTTATTGTTTATAATTCTTTCCAATTTTTTTTGTGGGTAAGAAGTCAATAATGAGAATAACACTTTCAGTAGATTTCAAACACGGTGTATTCCATGAAGCTGATTTTCTAACTTGAAAAGAAAAATGATGATGTCCCTCCTTGACAAAATGCCTCATCATTAGAAACATGGTTTGTTTAGGACACATAGCTTTTTCTTCCTTATTTCTATATTTGTTTCATTTTCTCCAAATAATAGTAAAGATCTAGTTTGTGTCTCTATTTGATGTTTACAATTCCTGAAACAACTGAGCAGTGCATTGCACATAATAATTTCTCACTAAGTAAATTAAGCTGAATGTTGAATTTCCATCCAAACCTTTGAAACCAAAGGAAGAACTGTGTCTTCATCCTTCTTTTCTTGTATCATTTCTTTCCCCTGTAACAAAGGATACAGCGTGTTAACACAAGATACAGAGAAAGAGAATGTGTGTGTGTGTGCGTGTGTGTGTTTATATGTGTACATGCTTTACATATGGTAACCACATCAATTTTTGTATTTGTAGCAATGCCTTGTAATTTTGATTCAGAAGCCCATAGCATTTTATTAAAATTATGTTTCATTTGATTATCTCATCTGTTTATGGGAGCTGCTAACAGGGATTCTGTGTTTCATTTACCATATACTATTACAAAATGTGAGTTTTGTGCTCAATCAATCTTCCTACCTCAGGCTCCAAAATCACTAGGACTAGTCACGTGCCACAATGCTCAGCTAATATTTGTACTTTTATTTGTCGAGATAGGGTGTCCCTATGTTGCCCAGGATTGTCTCCAACTCCTGACCTCAAGCAGTCCTCCCACCTCAGCCTCCCAAATTTATGAGATTAAAAGCATGAGCCACTGCTCTGGAGCTTATTTATTTACGTCAGAGTTTGTTCTTCTCTTCCTGGTCTATTGCATGAACTATCTTAGCTCCTACTGTAAAATATTCTTCTGCCGTGGTCATGTGAAACATTACAAAATTGTTTCTGATGATTCTTCATGTTTTATGTCACATATTCTAACATGATAGTGTGACTTTTTAAAAAAGAACAAAAAAATAAAATTTTGGCTAATCACAAACAAGACTTTAATGATCACTGTTGTGCTATAACTTATTATAATGCATTAAAAAATCAGGACTTATTTATAATGTGCCTTGAGACAGATACTTCAGTCACTTGATTTCTCAGGCCTCAATTTTCTTCTCTGTGAAATACTAATACAAACTGTGTGTAATTTATTTTGAAGAATTTGGAAAATTGTAACTAAATACTCTTATCAAGAATGATTGCTGTGTTTTCTATATTGTTGTTACTGTTGTAGCACTGAACCACTTACCACTTTTAAGTTTTTGCTCAAAGTGAAAATATAATTAATTAATATGTATTTCATAGCCTATCATTTTTTTTTTTTTTTGAGACAGTCTCTCTCTATAGGTCAGGCTGGAGTTCCGTGGCATAATCAGCTCACTGCAACCTCTGCCTGCCAGGTTCAAGCAATTCTCCCTCCTCCTGAGTAGCTGGGTCTACAGGCATGCGCCACCATGCCTGGCTAACTTTTTGTATTTTCAGTAGTCGGGGTTTCATCTTGCTTTCCAGGCTAGTCTCGCACCCCTGACCTTGTGATCAGCCCACCTCTGGCTCCCAAGCGGCTGGGATTACAGGCTTGTGCTACCTTCCCTGGCCAGACTAGTCTTTAGAGATGATTGAATGTGGAAGTTCAGTTGAGAAGTGACTTGTTCAAATTGTTAAATTAGAAATATTCAATGTTAAAATGGTAGCATGCTCTTGTGTTTCTCTTCTGTAACATTTAGGCAACTAATAAAGACCATACTGTTTTATCAACAGGCATGTCATCCATGCTCCAAGCAGCCACAGCAAGTATTCAAGGGAGTCATTTTCAGGAATTTCTGATGCTCTGTTTGATATTGAAACCAAAGTGGATCTTTGCAAAACTAAGGGAGAAGTGAAGAGAAAGACTGCTGTTGCAGCCTTCACAGTGCAGGCAGCTGCAGAGGCTTTGAAAGAAGCAGCCTGAGAGGGTTCTTTAGAGAATCCATAGAGATTTTTGTGGTATATCATTCAGAAAGGCTTATGATGGGTATATTGGTGAAGTTTAAAGGAGTATATTAGAAATAAAGCTAGACATTATATACAGTCATGTGAGTGTTCATATATTTATCTGTGTATATATTTTTCTTTTATTTCCTTGTTATGGACTAAAAATAAAAAAATAATAATTAGGCAAAAAAATAATAATTATTCTGAAATGGAAGAATCAAACTCAGTAAAACATCCAAGGGGAATGGGTAAATATGGTAAAACTCTCATCTGGCATTATCAGGGAATCAAGTCTAATCTGTTCATGTCACTTCACACATAGGAAAGCATCAGTGTGTCCTAGAGCGCACTGGGGAACATGCACAACTGCTCCAAGGCGGAGGCCTCACGCCCTGCCTGGCCCCCCAGGGCTCAGAGGATCACTAGCTCAGCACATGTTTGAGAAACTAATTAAATTACACTTTTAGTAAATGTAATCACTCTATAGCATAAGAAATAATTTTTTATTAAAAGTATTTTATATAAAACACTATCATATAACACACAAGGTAGAGAAAAATAGTAATGAAGTGAACATTTGTGAACCTACTAGCTATATTAAGAAAATAATATTTTCAATATCTTTGGGTCCCCTATGTATTCACGACAGTTGTGCTTTTTCACTTTCTTGAATTGTTATGTTTATTTCCTGTTATTCTTTATGATTTTATCATACATGGCTATATTATTTACATATTTTATGTTTGTGTTTTATGTAGTTTACTATTTTTTATAAATGCAATCATGCCATGTATATTTTTATGGTACTTGATTTTTTCCCACAGGTCTTTAAGTGTTCAGATAGATAGATAGCATTTATTCAAATGAAAATAAGATTCATGGACCATCAAGACAAAGAAAATACATAATAATGTGAATAAGGAAAGTTAATATAAAGAATGATTAATTATAATAGAATTTGAGCAATGAAATATTGTCTAGTAAAGTGTAAGGAGAAGTCTAAATCATATGTGATGAGCACATATAAGGAATTGCCATTGTTTCCAGGGTGAAGTTTGAGAAGCCGATGAAGAGTCCCCTCACATCTTGCCCTCACTGAATGTTGAAAGTTGCTGTGGTGTTGCACATGAAAAACTTTTGGTCAGTCCAAAAAGTATCACTTGCTCAGTGGGAAGAACCTGGTACCTGGTACCCAGAAGTGCCCGGATGTGGCTGGGCGGTGTCCGAAGGCTGCGAGCAGGTGCTCACAGGCAGAAAGCTCATGCAGCGCCTGCCAAGCCCAGATGATGTGGAAATGGCCCTGGAGATGTATAAGCTGTCTCTGGAGACTGAACGACTTGAGAAAGAGAGAGACAAATCGGTGAACACTCATCAGAAATTTTCTGAAAAAGAGGAAGCAAAGGACTTATTTTTTCCTTTAAATCAATACACAGAATCTTCATTCATCAACTCTACTCTTCGTTAAGCACAATCACTCTAAAAAGTGTCTGGGCTAGAACTTTATTACTGCGAGAGAAAATGTGTAGTTATTGGTAATCTAGCCTTTTGTGGCTCATATGTCTACTTTCCTGGACTTGAAGTACTGGGGGTGGGTGGCACAGAGTAGGCCGAGGCGTCGCCACAGCCCGGACGGTGCTTCTGCCACTGCTGCTCCGTGGAGATCGTCCCACGCCTGCCGGATTATATCTGCCCAAGACGCGAGTCTGGTTTCATCGAGGAGCTTCCAGGAGAGACCAGGAGCACAGAAGATGGTTCTGCCCCCTCCGCAGCCCTCACGGACTGGAACCGCTGGAACCGGCTGCCTTTGGAGAACTTGGACCAGGACCTCAGGACCTCAGGGCCACAGACAGTTTGCTCTCGGCATCGTTGAGACAGCGTCGAGATCCCCACGCTCCCTCCGGGGGCGCAGGCTGACGACGGCAGGGACCCCGAGAGCCGGGGGGAGCGAGAGCCCGAGTCCCGGCACCCGCCCCTGGGGCCCCGGGCCGCCTCCCCCCGCGGTGGGCCACCGGCCGACACGAAGGCGCCCCCACGCTGGAGGGGGTCGCCCGGCGCTGACGGACATCGCGCCCGCCGCCATCCCCAGCCTGGGTCCTTGGGGAGCTCCGCCCTCCGACCCTGCGGACCGCGGCCTGGACGCCATCCTCACGCGGCCGCTCAATCCGTCTGAGAACGCGGGCCCCCCACCGGCAGACAGAGAAGACCCAGGCCCTGCCCGCCGCCCCGGCCCCGAGGGGCACCGGGCTCCGGGCGGGAGCGCCCGTGTGCGAGGACGACCGTGCGCCGGGCCGGCGCGGGCGGCGGCTGCCCTGCACCCCCAGGTCCGCGGCGGCCGCGTGGTGCCCTGGCGGGAGCAGGGGGTGCCCGCTCGCCCGCCCGCCCCAACCTGCCCCTTCTCCCGCCCTCGCCGCTGTCCCCGCCAAGCACGACGGCTGCCCCGGCTGCCGGAAAAGCCTCACGGGACAGAACTCGGCCACGAACGCCCTGGGCCTGGCGGGGGTGAGCGTCTCCTCGTCCTCCTCCGCCTCCAGCTCGCCCGGCAACGAGAACGCCGCAAGGAGCTCCTGAGCCCGCGTCTGCCGGCACCCACCCCGGTCCGCACCCACTCCTGCCCGGGGGACCCGAGGCTCCGGGGAAAGTGCGGGGCCTCTGCCCCCCACCCTCGGCCGGCGCCACGTGGCCGTCGCAGACCGTGTGCCCCGGCGGCGCCGCTCCTGGCTGGTCGGCACCGCAGGCCCGGCCTGTACCAGGGCAAGACCCGAGCCCGGCCCACGGGCCCCCTGGCTTGGGAAGGCAGGCGCCATACGGCCCCTGCTGGGGCACCCCGGCCTTCCTGGCCTCGCTGTCTGACCGCACCTTCTAAACGTTCAGTGGCGGAAAGGTTTTTATAATTTTAAATTATTACTGCTTTGAAATAAATGGACGTTTTCGCTCACATGCTGGCCATGCGTGAGCTGTGGCAAGATGGGGCCCAGCTGCTCCGCCAGTGCTGCGAGCACCGCCAGGACAGGCCGTGTGGGCCCCCCAGCCTCCGCCTCGGCTGCCTCCACAACCCAGAGTTTGGGGGCTCGGGACCATGAGGATGACCAGCAAAATTCAAGAACAAAACTACTACAGCAGACTTTTTTAAAGGAAAAAAATATGTGTATCTTGAAAGTTATTTAAAATACACCGCTTACAAAGAAAAAAAAAAAAAAAAAAAAAAAAACTTGGTTTCAATCCACACTTCAGGACTCCCTGGAAACTTGCCTTCTGGGCCACTTGTAAAGCTGTTTAGGTAGAAATGTCATCTCTGAGGTGCTCCACTGCAAATTTGAAAAAAGGCCAGTATCAGAAGAAGCTCTTGGCTGCTGAGGTCTCCTGGTCACCATGAACTTGAAGAAGTGAGTGCTATAGCAGCAGCCTTAACTACAGAATCTGGGAACTGGTGTACCCCTGCATACCATCTGGGCCAGATACCGGAGATGTCATTTCCAAAGCAGATTGGAAGCACGTTTTTGGAATTCTCTCCAATGTCTTCTACTCAAAAAGACTGACATCTTAACACTTGACTATATATATATATTTTTAAAAAAGGTCTAGATCTATTTATGTAAAAAATCAAGAGCGAGTGGATAACCCAAGTTTGGATAAATGGTGCATAATAAATTTATTCATTTTTTGCTGTTGTACATTGGATTTATTTTTGTATTTTGGTTTTGTGAGCATGTCTGCTCATGCAAATAATCAAGAGATTCTCTTTCCTGACAGCATCTTCCGATAGGTGGAATATCTGGGTTATAAAATTTGTGGATTGTCAATTCTACTGAGCAATGCCACTTACTGTTTTAAAGTGATTTCATTTATATTTCTACTAACAGGGTAATCATATTACATAAAAATAATAGAAGTATGGTTGATTGTGGCAGGTTAAAGAAATATAAATAACTCACTCTTATTAAAATCCAAGGGGCACAGTGGCTCACGCCTGTAATCCCAGCACTTTGGGAGGCCGAGGTCGGTAGATCATGAGGTCAAGAGATTGAGACCATCGTGGTCAACATGATGAAACCCCGTCTCTACTAAAAATACAAAAAATTAGCTGGGCATGGTGGCGCGTGCCTGTAATCCCAGCTACTCAGGAGGCTGAGGCAGGAGAATTGCCTGAACCCAGGAAGTGGAGGTTGCGGTGAGCCAAGATCACGCCATTGCACTCCAGCCTGGGTAAGGAGCGAAACTCTGCCTCAAAAAATAAATAAATAAAATAAAATCCAAGGGATTTGAGGGAAGAACAATTTATACATTGAGCATCAAATACTTCAAATAAGTTTTGGAAGACATCCAGAGGAGTGTAACTACTTTCTTGTAGTTTATCAAAATCCCGTAATAAGGTTAAGCAGGTAGGAATATAGGCACATTTGTATTTCAGAAAGCATTCTGGCCTAGATGAAATAGAAGGGCTTCAACCCAGCAAGAGAACAGAACAAGTGTGTGTGTGTGTGTGTGTGTGTGTGTGTGTGTGAAAAACAGTCCGACTCTGTCGCCCAGACTAGAGTCAGTGGCACAACCCCAGCTCAGTGCAACCTCTGTCATCTGGGCTCAGGCAATCATCCAATTTAAGACTCCCAAGTAGGTGAGATTACAGGCGTGCACCATCATGCCTGTCTAATTTGTGTGTGTGTGTGTGTGTGTGTTTTGTGGAGATGGAGTTTCACCAGGTTGCCCAGGCTGGTCTTGAACTTCTCAGCTTGACTAGTCTATCTATCCAGGCCTCCCAAAGTGCTGGAATTATAGGCATGAGCCACTATTCCAGGTCCTAAAATCTTTTCTCATGGCAACTGCTGTCATGTAAACTTTACCCTCAGAAAAGATAAGACTACCCTCATCTGTTGGATTTCAGTTTAGGTGTTACTTCTCTTAGGAAGACTTTCAGGATGACTGTCCCTTCCTTTGTATCACCTACTAGACCATGAGCTCCTTAAGGATTGAGTTTTCATTTTTTAAATTTTTTAAAAAATTTAATTTTCGGGACTCATGTGCAGAACATGTAGGTTTGTTACTATTTTGGCTCCAATCCCTACCAATATGGAGAGTCCATAGTAGACACTCATTTTGTGAGTAACCAGAGAAGTGCACACACGAGATCCTCTGAGACATTCTGGGCTTTGAACAGACGAGCTACACTGCATTGTAGGAATTGCACAATGCCTTTGTTATGGGGTTTGGCTGAGCATGCCAACAGACTTTTTGTGATGTCATTGATAGAGAGTTGGACAGTGTTATAGATGTGGGACAAGGTGAATATTATTATTCTATAAAATGCACCAAAACCTGCACAATACTTGAAAGCTGTGTAAACTTCCAATCAATTCTGCCAGCATGCAAGAAGCATTTCCCGCAAAATATTGTATGCAGTTCTGTGGCTTAGGAACATACTTTGGCAACATATTTAATATCACTGAGAGAAAAACAGTTTTCAGAGACAGATTGCCTGTGTTCAAACCCTACTTAATTTGAATATAACTATTCAAATTATTAAAGTTTCCTGTTCTTACATTTATTAATCTTTAAATGAGTATGAAATATTATTTATCTCATGGGGTTGCTGTAAGAATTAAGTAAGCTAGTACTTAGAACAGCTTGTAGCATATAATTTGTAATTAATAAATGTCTGATATTTTCATTTGAATGACAGTATATTTTAGTTAGGTAATGAAATACTGCTTTTTCTCTCTTACCTATTCTGCGTGATGACACAGTTGTAGTATAATAGATGGTAACTTTTTCAGCCTCTAGCACTAAAGTTTGCAATTATTGCTCATTCTTTTTTATGCATCTCATAAGTGCTCATTGTTTATTTCTGTCTAATTCAGGGCATTCTACACAACACAGCATTGAATTTTTCCTGAAAAGTGAGAGTAGTAGAAAGCCTTTCTTCTCTACACTTAGGTAGATAATATACAACATTTTAAGAAGTGTTTGAAGCAGTTTTCAAAAAACAACATTTATGGAAGACTCTGCATATATGTATCTATGATTACCTTTTCTAACTTTTTTGGATCTATCTTTTGAAGCATAATGCTGATCAAATGACACCTCAGAAAACATACTAATTTGCAATGTCATGGATTGATTAAAAAGACAGCCACTGCATCTTTTACTAGGACATGCTTTTATAAGGTTTATAATTGTTTTAATGTCTGTTAATATGTAAATGGTGACTTTTATTTAGATTTTTACTTTTTCAGTTTCTAGCAAGGTTTGTTAATTTTTAGTTTATAGAAATGACCGAAATCCGCAAACTTTAGATAATCTGTTAATACAAGTATGTGTAAACATTGGTGATTTATTAAATCATGGTAAACAACAACAAAATCTGCTAGTATGGCGACTGTGTTAAAAATATCTTTTATACACTATTAAAGATAATTATGCATATAATTATTCTGTAAATAGCAGCTGGGTGCCTTGGCTAAGGCCTGAAATTCCAGCACTTTGGGAGTTGGAGGCAGATAGATCACCTGAGGTCAGCAGTTTGAGACCAGCTTGGCCAACATGGTGAAACCCCCATCTCTACTAAAATTACAAAACTTAGCCAGGAATGGTGGCAGACACCTGTAACCCCAGCCGCTTGGGAGGCTGAGGCAGGAGAATTGCTTGAATCTGGGAGGCAGAAGTTACAGTGAGCTGAGATCATGCCATTGCACTCCAGCCTGGGTGACAGAGGGAGACTCCGTCTCAAAAAAAGGTAATAATAATGATTATTATTCTGTAAATAACTATTATATAATTTTAAAAATATGAATACGTACATTGCTTTAGATATTTGTGTACATATATGTAAAGTATCTGTAGTGAAATTATTCAAAAAGGTGTATGAATTGAAAAAAGATTTTATTTTTATATAAAACAATCATTATGAAATGGTCATAAAATAGTAAAAATAAGAAAAAAAGCTTAATACAACTAATTTCACTAAGCATTATATATACAATTATATGAAACACAATTGAGTTCCTCCAACACTTTTTTAAACAAGGGAGTTACACATTACAGATGTGTTGTAATCCCAGTTAATGTTTTATCTTTGGACATATTCTGTTAAATAATGGCTAGGCACTTAAGCAATTATAATTTTAAAACTCACAGTAAGAAATAAAATTTTAAAAGTTAGCATGTGGCTGGGCACGGTGGCTCATGCCTGTAATCCCAGCACTTTGGGAGGCTGAGGTGGGAGGATCAACTGAGGTCAAGAGTTCCAGACCAACCTGACCAACATGGTTAAATCCTTTCTCTCCTAAAAATACATGAATTAGCTGGGTGTAATGATGGGCACCTGTAATCTCAGCTACTTGGTAGGCTGAGGCAGCAGAAGAATTACTTGAACCAGGTAGGGGGAGGTTGCAGTGAGCCAAGATTCAGCCATTGCACTCCAACCAGAGCAACAGAATGAGACACTGTCTCAAAAATAAATAAATAAAAGTTAGCATGTGCAAAATAAAAATATATTTAATGAAATAATTGTTTTACATAAAATATTTCTTTGAACAAGTTGTGTAAAGTCAACTTTCTTGCATCCCAAACTTGTCTGTTGAGCTTTGAGCCCCCAAGTGTGGTTTTCTGTACTATATAAATCTAATCAGCCAATTTACCCCTTCCTGTGCAATCTAATCAGTTTCAGGAAGTGGGTGTGGTCTTGTGTGGGCCCTTACACACTAAAAGGATGCCCATCCACAGACCTCTCCTTCAGTGAGGACCCACTGGATTTCTGGCTTTTGGGCTTTGGAGCACTAGGAGTTACTTCTAATCTGGTTATCGACAGAGCTTCTAGAAAGAGACCATTCATAGTAGTCTTGTGAGTATCAAATTTACAGTAAACCCATCATGCTTACTTTTTCTCTTAAAAATACTTTAAATTTACCTGACAGCATGCTTGGGTCTTTTCTAAGCAAACAAGTAGCTGTCCTAGTGATTTTACATCGAATCAAGATAAAGTATCTTTTATTTGTAACAGCATTTTTGTACCCTTGCTATTTGATTTTTTTTATGTGACTATTTTCTGTATTGTTGGATGTTTTAGGTATGAAAAGATCTCTTTCCAGGGTTTCATGCAGTGATAGAACCCATCAAATACCTAAAATGTTCACTGAAATGTGGGAATGTAGTAATGGTTATTATGTTCACCACAGTAAAATGTAAAAATGTTGAATTGCTTTGAAAATTCTTGTTGGAAAAGTCCTATTTGCTGTCTCTTCACAATTTTCAGTTTGCAGACTACACTTGAAAGCTGTTAAAAATAGATCTAACTGGCCTAGTGTGCTGGCCCATGCTTGTAGTCCTAGCACTTTGGGAGGCCGAGGCTGGGAGATCTCTTGAGGTCAGGAGTTAGAAACTAGCCTGACCAAAATGGTGGAAAACCGTCTCTGCTGAAAACATGAAAAAATTATCCTGGCATGGTGGTGGGTGCCTGTAATACCAGCTAATTGGGAGGCTTAGGCAGGAGAATTGCTTAAATCTGAAAGCTGGAGGTTGCAGTAAGGTTGCAACAAAAAAGGAGGGAAGGAAGGAAGGAAGAAGAATTGGGGGCTACACTTCCATTAACTGCATTTCAGAATTTTCTAGTTGAGCACAGAAAACCTAAAGCATGTCTTCACTTTTTTGTTATTTTAGAAGATAATTTATTAGTTCTTTATGAATTCTTGCTATTATAGTTTAAATACTATTTCAGAATGTGAAAGTGTTCTCTCTGATCATCTGAATTGACTATGGAAAAGTTTCTAAATTAAGACATTATTTACATTTAATTTATTGAAAGGAAGAGTTTTGATGTTAAAGCTAAAAGGACTAATTCAATGAATGATAATTTTGGGAGTTGACAGTTGAAGTCCACTTTGATTGATTAATCAATCTTAGATAAAACCTATTCATAGTTGTCTAAGAAAACTTCACAGGTGAGTTTGGAGGCAGGGAGTATAGAATAATAGCATAGATACTAAGTGTCTTTTGTATATTATCATCATGGAATCATTGAGAGAGATAGAATGACAGAGACAGGAAGAGATTCAGAATGTACTTCTTCATTAATCAGCTTATATAAGTGACTCAGAACACATCCCCACATTGACTCTCTTCCCAGGATTTAAGCTTGTCTAAGTAATTGGGAATGATTGAGAGCACTGCTTGTTTAACAATAATACCATGAGGACTCTCGTCTCATTTTCCCATTTGAATCACAATTGAATCTTCATATCCATGGGTTTCATACCCATGGATTCAACTAATCTCAGATAAAAAATATTTGCAGGAAGAAAAAGCAGCTGTACATGCATTTTTTTGAGACAGTCTTGCTCTGTCACCCATGCTGGAGTGCGGTGGCCAGATCTTGGCTCACTGCAACCTCTGCCTCCTGGGTTCAAGCGATTCTCCTGCCTCCGCCTCCAGAGTAGCTGGGACTACAGACATGTGTCAACATGCCCAGTTAATTTTGTTGTATTTTTAGTGGAGACTAGGTTTCACCGTGTTAGCTAGGATGGTCTCAGTCTACTGACCTCATGGTCTGCCAACCTCAGCCTCCCAAAGTTCTGGGATTAGAAGCTTGAGCAACTGCACCCAGCCAAACATGTACATATTTTTAACAATCTTCTTGCTGTTCCTAAACAATCTTCTCACTGTTCCTAAACTGTATGGCATTACAAGTATTTATACAGCATTTACATTATATTAGGTATTCAAAGTCATCTAAAGATAAAGTATTCAGGAGGGTAGACTTAGGTTACATGCAAATCCTACACCATTTTCTAAAAAGAGACTTGAACATCTTAGGATTGTGGTATCTCAGGGAGCCCTGGACCCAATCTCTAATGGCTACTGAGGAAAAACTTCATAAATTCAGCATGTTTGCTAATTTACTATGTCTCAGTTTGTACTGGAGCTAAGTTATTGAATAGATTGGACAGAAGTCAAGTAAATAAGGAAAATTGTCTACCAGCCTTTTTTCCCCCTATTATAGGGGAAAATACAAATAAAATAAGAGAGAGAAATTCTCAGAATTTTTTTTAATTTTCAGAAACCTGGATTCAGCAGCCTGCAGGCCTTCCAGAATGAGGTCACCTGCACCATATGCATGACCTGCTTCATAGACCGGGTCACCATTGCCTGTGGGCACAACTTTTGCAGGCCCTGCCTCTGCCTCCGCTGGGAAGAAGGCAGAGCACCAATGCACTGCCCTGTGTGCAGAAAAATCTGAGAAGTCCAAATTCAAAACCAGTGTGGCCCTCAAAAAGCTGGCTTTCCTTGCCAGACAGAGCAGACCTCAGAGAAACATCAACAGCTCAGCCAAGATCTGTGTGTGACATGAGGAGACTAAGGAGCTCTTTGGCGAGGCTGACAGGAGATTGCTCTGTGCACTCAGCTCTGAGTCACCAGAGCTCACGGCTCACAGCCACAGCCCAATAGGATGGGCTGCTGAGGATTGCAGGGTACATGATGCCTCTAAGGCAGTTTGAAATCTACAGAATCTTAAATCACAAAGATGAGGGCCTATGCTAATGACGGTGATGGGAATGCAGATGGTGGCGGTGGTGATTATTCCATGGCAATCATAAAGCAGAAATGTGTCCTTATGCAGCCATAAAAAACGATGAGTTCGTGTCCTTTGTAGGGACATGGATGAACCTGGAAACCATCATTCTCAGCAAACTGACACAAGAACAGAAAATCAAACACCGCATGTTCTCACGCATAGGTCGGTGTTGAACAATGAGAACACATGGACACAGGGAGGGTAGCACTGCACACTGGGGTCTGTTGGGGGGAAATAAGGGAGGGACAGTGGGGGGTGGGAAGTTGGGGAGAGATAGCATGGGGAGAAATGCCAGATATAGGTGAAGGGGAGGAAGGCAGCAAATCACACTGCCATGTGTGTACCTGTGCAACAGTCTTGCATGTTCTTCGCATGTACCCCAAAACCTAAAATGCAATAAAAAAAGACAGAAATGTGTCATTTCAATGTTGCTGACTAATTTGACACTCTAATCAAAGCTGTGTTGAGCCTTCACTAAAGCAGATTTCCTTAGAAACATTGTTGAAATATGTGGTATGGAGCTGTGAAGCAGGCGGCCAGCAGCAAAACACTTCAAAGTCAGATTATATAAAAGCTAGTTTCTCAGAAAATTGATGCTATTATCTGAAGGGTCCCTTAAAACACTCTATTATGCTTCTATTACTTTTCACTTCCAAATTATTGGAAACAAATTTGTTTAACATGGAAAAATCTGACCACTGCACTCTAACTTAAATTCATGATTCTTTCAAATACAGCCTTTTTAAAAAATCAGTAATGGGATGAAATCTACTATACTGTCCTCATTATTGTTAAGCTTCTTGTTTATGTTGCAGAAGAAACTCACAAAGGAAATGGACTATGGAAAATCATCAAGAAACAGAAAACAATCTAAATCAGGAAACTAGCAACACTCGTTTGATAGTGGTAAGAATGAAAATGTTTCCTTTTGTTTTTATGCAAATAAACACAATGTTGGCTTATAATTTTTAGCTAAATTCAAACTACCACTTAAAAGATAGTGGTTTCATCCCATAAAAAATATAATGATTTCAATTGATATAATAGGATTCACAAATAGAGAAGCCCACACAAGCTAGCCAAGTAATTTTAATGTATTAGATAAATGGCATATTATATCTCCTAGTTCAAATTCGAAGGTTGGTATAAACATTTTCAGACACTGGAAATGAGACAACATTTTACTAAGGTTGGGTGTGAGGAAGAGGAAATAAATAGAATAGTATGTAAAGGAAAAATACAGTTAAAAAACGCTATGCATAACATGGTGTATGGCTAAAATGTTTTTTAATATTTAAGTGAATCAGGCATGGAAAAAACCTAAAAGGCAGAAGATTAATAGGGAAAATAACTGACTTGGTAAGAGCTGTGAAGAAGCATCACAGGGAGAGAAATGAAGAGTCTTTATATAGGTTTCGATTTAAACAGGGAAAGAGAATAGGAACTTTTTTTTTTTAAATGATAGAAGAAATGGCAAATACTCAAGACTCTTTGCAAGAGTAGGCAGAAAATTTATCAAATTGCTTGATTACACCCAGAATATAATTATTTGCAGTTTTCTGTTGAGAGTTACAACATGTAATCATTTTAACCAAATGTCTCTGCAGGACTATGTGGATTTAAGGCAGGTGATAATCAATATTCAATATCAAAAGATGCATCCATTTCTTGAAGAGGAGGAGCAACTTCATCTACAGGCACTGGACAGAGAAGAGCTTTTCCAACCACTCCCAAACAGTCAAGTGAGAATGACCCAGCATTTAGAAAGGATGAAAGACATGTACAGAGAGCTGTGGGAGCTGAGCCACATGCCTGGCATGGAGCTGCTCCAGGTGAGGAGGGAGGGTCCATCCTCAGAGACAGGAAGCCTTTGCTGGCCAATGCTGCCAGGACATGGTATGTCACCTGCATAGGTCACTACTGTTTGCTAAGTAACAACTGCTGTCTGACACCCATCATTACATTTGTCCAGTCATTTATTACTGCATACTTTGGTAATCTTTGGGAAGTTTTTCCATTGTAGTACCTAACATAGGAAAACATTCTCTTCAATATAATTAGGAGTACTATCCACACAGAGAGGTTATCCAAGGTCAGCAGAACCCCAGGTGAGGGGAAGGTTACTAATACTCCATTTATGTGCCCTGGTTCCTCTCCACTCTCTGATGTCCCATACAACAGTGATTACTGAAGCTATTGAGGCTTTTCCCCTTGCCTGGGCAAGTTTGTAAAAGTTGTTCATCAGTGTCAGCATACTCTGTTTCTCATATAGTTCTCTGTTTTGTTTTAATAGCTGTCATATGCGGTCAGACCTTTCCATGGGAATAAGATTAGGAAACTAATGACCCTGGAAACCCAGGTATCCTTGATTTACTCCACAATCTCTTGCTGAGCTCCTTTGCTCTTAATGTCTGCCGATGAAGTGTTTCATGGTTTAGTTGAGGTTCTATTATTAACGTAACCTGGAATGATTCCTTAGAGGGGAATAAGAAAATATACATTATTAAAACACTGAACTAAAAAGAAACAAAAGTATGGGAAAATGTGCAGAAGCAAAATACTTTCACAATTAACATTATCTTTTATTTCTTTGCAGGATGTGGGAAATGAATTCAAAAGGTGAGTTTGCACTAAAATAATGTTATTTCTGAACAGGTCATTCTCTTGTTAATGAAGTGTATGTATACATTTTGAGCTACTAAAATCATCCTCAGTGGCTATGTTTTTTTTTTTTATTGCATTTTAGGTTTTGGGGTACATGTGAAGAACATGCAAGATTGTTGCATAGGTACACACATGGCAGTGTGCTTTGCTGCCTTCCGTCCCCTCACCTGTATCTGTCATTTCTCCCCATGCTATCTCTTCCCACCTCCCCACCCCCGCCCCTCCCCCATTTCCCCCCAACGGACCCCAGTGTGTAGTGCTCCCCTCCCTGTGTCCATGTGTTCTCATTGTTCAACACCCGCCTATGAGTGAGAATATACGGTGTTTGATTTTCTGCTCTTGTGTCAGTTTGCTGAGAATTATTGTTTCCAGGTTTATCCATGTCCCTACAAAGGACGTGAACTCATCGTTTTTGATGGCTGCATAATATTCCATGGTGTATATGTACCACATTTTCCCTATCCAGTCTATCATCGTTGGGCATTTGGGTTGGTTCCAGATCTTTGCTATTCTAAACAGTGCTGCAATGAACATTCGTGTGCACGTGTCCTTGTAGTAGAATGATTTATAATCCTTTGGATATATACCCAGTAATGGGATTGCTGGGTCAAATGGGATTTCTATGTTTAGGTCCTTGAGGAATCGCCACACTGTCTTCCACAATGGTTGAATTAATTTATATTCCCACCAACAGTGTAAAAGTGTTCCTATTTCTCCACATCCTCTCCAGCATCTGTTGTTTCCAGATTTTTTAATGATCGCCATTCTAACTGGTGTGAGATGGTATCTCAATGTGGTTTTGATTTGCATTTCTCTGATGATCAGTGATGATGAGCATTTTTTCATATGTTTGTTGGCCTCCTGTATGTCTTCTTTTGTAAAGTATCTGTTCATATCCTTCGCCCATTTTTGAATGGGCTTGTTTGTTTGTTTGTTTGTCTGTTTTGTAGATCTGCTTTAGTTCTTTGTAAATTCTGGATATCAGCTCCTTGTCAGATGGGTAGGCTGCAAAAATTTTTTCCCATTCTGTTGGTTGCCGATTCACTCTACTGACTGTTTCTTTTGCCATGCAGAAGCTGTGGAGTTTGATTAGGTCCCATTTGTCTATTTTGGCTTTTGTTGCCATTGCTTTTGGCGTTTTGGTCATGAAGTCCTTGCCTACACCTATGTCCTGAATGGTTTTGCCTAGATTTTCTTCTAGGGTTTTTATGGTGTTAGGTCTGATGTTTAAGTTTTTAATCCATCTGGAGTTAATTTTGGTGTAAGGTGTCAGGAAGGGGTCCTGTTTCTGCTTTCTGCACATGGCTAGCCAGTTTTCCCAACACCATTTATTAAACAGGGAGTCCTTTCCCCATTGCTTGTTTTTGTCAGGTTTGCCGAAGATCAGATGGTTGTGGGTATGCTGTATTTCCTCTGAGGCCTCTGTTCTGTTCCATTGGTCTATATCTCTGTTTTAGTACCAGTACCATGCTGTTTTGATTACTGTAGCCTTGTAGTATAGTTTGAAGTCCGGTAGTGTGATGCCTCCTGCTTTGTTCTTTTTGCTTAGAATTGACTTGGCTATGCGGGCTCTCTTTTGGTTCCATATGAAGTTTAAGGTGTTTTATTTCCAGTTCTGTGAAGAAGGTCATTTGTAGCTTGATGGGATTAGAGTTGAATCTGTAAATTACTTTGGGCAGTATGGCCATTTTCACGATGTTGATTCTTCCTAACCATGAACATGGAATGTTTCTCCATCTTCTTGTATCCTCTCTTATTTCTTTGAGCAATGGCTTGTAGTTCTCTTTGAAGAGGTCCTTTACGTTCCTTGTTAGTTGTATTCCTAGGTATTTTATTCTCTTTGTAGCAATTGTGAATGGCAGTTAGTTCTTGGTTTGACTCTCTTGAAGTCTATTAACTGGTGTATAGGAATGCTTGTGATTTTTGCAGGTTGATTTTGTATCCTGAGACTTTGCTGAAGTTGTTTGTAAGTTTCAGGAGATTTTGGGCTGAGATGATGGGGACTTCCAGATATACAATCATGTCATCTGCAAATAGAGACAATTTGATTTCTTCCTTTCCAATTTGGATACCCTTTATTTCTTTTTCTTGCCTGATTGCTCTGGCTAGAACTTCCAGTACTATATTGAATAGGAGTGATGAGAGAGGGCATCTTTGTCTAGTGCCAGATTTCAAAGGGAATGCTTCCAGTTTTTGCCCATTTAGTATGATATTGGCTCTTGGTTTGTCATAAATAGCTTTTATTGTTTTGAGATACGTTCCGTCAATACCTAGTTTATTGAGGGTTTTTAGCATAAAGCGTTGTTGAATATTGTCAAAAGCCTTCTCTACATCAATTGAGATAATCATGTGGTTTTTGTCTTTGGTTCTGTTTATGTGATGAATTACGTTTATGGACTTGCATATGTTGAACCAGCCTTGCATCCCCGGGATGAATCCTACTTGATCATGGTGGATGAGCTTTTTGATACGCTGTTGCAATTGGTTTGCCAGTATTTTATTGAAGATTTTTGAATCTATGTTCATCATGGATATTGGCCTGAAATTTTCTTTTCTTGTTGAGTCTCTGCTGGGTTTTGGTATCAGGATGATATTTGTCTCGTAAAATGATTTGGGAAGGATTTCCTCTTTTTGGATTGTCTGGAATAGTTTCAGAAGGAATGGTATCAGCTCCTCTTTGTATGTCTGGTAGAATTCAGCTGTGAACCCATCTGGACCTGGACTTTTTTTGGGTGGTAGACTCTTTATTGCTACCTCGACTTCAGACCCTGTTATTGGTCTATTCAGGGTTTCAGCTTCTTCCAGGTTTAGGCTTGGGAGGATGCAGGTGTCCAGGAATTTATCCATTTCTTCCAGGTTTACTAGTTTATGTGCATAGAGTTGATTGTAATAATCTCTGATGATGGTTTGGATTTCTGTGGGATCTGTGGCGATATCCCCTTTATCGTTTTTTATTGCATCAATTTTGTTATTCTCTCTTTTCTTTTTTATTAATCTGGCTAGTGGTCTGTCTATTTTGTTGATCTTTTCAAAAAACCAGCTCCTGGATTTATTGGTTTTTTTGAAGAGTTTTTTGTGTCTCTATATCCTTCAGTTCTGCTCTGATCTTAGTTATTTCCTGTGTTCTGCTAGGTTTTGAGGTTTTTTTGATCTTTCTCCTCTAGCTCTTTCAATTTTGATGATAGGGTGTCAATTTTAGACCTCTCCTTTCTTCTCATGTGGGCACTCATTGCTATATATTTTCCTCTAGAGACTGCTTTAAATGTGTCCCAGAGATTCTGGTATGTTGTGTTTTCCTTCTCATTGGTTTCGAAGAACATCTTTATTTCTGCCTTCATTTCCTTGTTTATCCAGTCAACATTCAAGAGCAAGTTGTTCAGTTTCCATGAAGCTGTGCGGTTCTGAGTTAGTTTCTGCATTCTGAGTTCTAACTCGATTGCACTGTGGTCTGAGAGACTGTTTGTTATGATTTCTGTTCTTTTGCATTTGCTGAGGAGTGATTTATTGCCAATTATGTGGTCAATTTTAGAGTAGGTGTGATGTGGTGCTGAGAAGAATGTATATTCTGTGGATTTGGGGTGGAGAGTTCTGTAAATGTCTATTAGGTTTGCTTGTTCCAGGTCTGAGTTCAGGTCCTGGATATCCTTGTTGATTTTCTGTCTGGTTGATCTGTCTAATATTGACAATGAGGTGTTAAAGTTTCCCACTATTATTGTGTGGGAGTCTAACTCTCTTTGTAAGTCATTAAGAACTTGCCTTATGTATCTGGGTGCTCCTGTATTGGGTGCGTATATATTTAGGATTGTTAGCTCTTCTTGTTGCAGTGATCCTTTTACCATTATGTAATGTCCTTCTTTGTCTCTTTTGATCTTTGTTGCTTTAAAGTCTATTTTATCAGAGATGAGAATTGCAACTCCTGCTTTTTTTTTCTCTTCATTTGCTTGGTAGATCTTCCTCCATCCCTTTATTTTGAGCCTTTGTGTATCCTCGCATGTAAGATGGGTTTCCTGGGTACAGCACACTGATGGGTTTTGGCTTTTTATCCAATTTGCCAGTCTGTGCCTTTTGATTGGGGCATTTAGTCCATTGACATTTAGGGATAGTATTGTTATGTGTGAAATTGATACTTTCATTTTGATGCTACCTGGCTGTTTTGTTGGTTAGTTGATGCAGCTTCTTGATTGTGTTGATGCTCTTTTACCATTTGGTGTGTTTTTGGAGTGGCTGGTACTGGTTGTTCCTTTATATGTGTAGAGCCTCTTTCAGGAGTTCTTGTAGAGCAGGTTTGGCGGTGATGAAATCTCTGATTGCTTGCTTGTTCACAAAGGATTTTATTTTTCCTTCACTTATGAAGCTTAGTTTGGCTGGATAGGAGATTCTGGTTTGAATGTTCTTTTGTTTAAGGATCTTGAATATTGGCCCCCAATCTCTTCTGGCTTGTAGGGTTTCTGCTGAGAGATCTGCTGTGAGTCTAATGGGCTTCCCTTTGTGGGTAACCCGACCTTTCTCTCTGGCTGCCCTTAGCATTTTCTCTTTCATTTCAACCCTGGTGAATCTGACGATTATGTGCCTTGGGGTTGCTCTTCTTGAGGAATATCTTTTTGTGGTGTTCTCTGTATTTCCTGGATTTGAATATTGGTCTGCCTTGCTAGGTTGGGGAAGTTTTCCTGGATAATATCCTAAAGAGTATTTTCAAGCTTGGATTCATTCTCTTCATCACATTCAGGTACCCCTATCAAACGTAGATTAGGTCTTTTCACATAGTCCCACATTTCTTGAAGATTTTGTTCATTTTTGTGCTTTTTTCTCTGTTCTTGCCTTCTCTTTTTATTTCATTGAGTTGATCTTCGACCTCTGATATCCTTTCTTCTGCTTGGTCAGTTTGGCTGTTGAAGCTTGTGCATGCTTCACGAAGTTCTCGTGTTTTTCAGCTCCATCAATTCATTTATATTCCTCTCTGTGCTGTCCATTCTCGTTAGCATTTCGTCCAATCTTTTTTCAAGGTTCCTAGTTTCTTTGCATTGGGTTAGAACATGTTCTTTTAGCTCACTGTAGTTTCTTACTACCCACCTTCTGAAGTCTGATTCTGTCATTTCATCACCCTCCTTCTCCATCCAGTCTGGTTCCCTTGCTGGTGAGGAGTTGTGATCCTTTTTAGGAGGAGAGGTGTTCTGGTTTTGGGAGTTTTCATCCTTTTTGCGCTGGTTTCTTCCCATTTTTGTGGGTTTATCCACCTGTTGTCTTTGTAGTTACTGTCTTTCAGATTGGGTGTCTGAGTGAGCTTCTAGTTCGTGGATGCTGAAGTTACTTTTTTTTTTTTTTTTTTTTTTTTTTTTTTTTAAGCTTTCCTTCTGACAGTCTGGCCCCTCAGCTGTAGGACTCCTGAGGTCCTCTCTGGGCCCTGCTTGCCTGGGGATCACCTGCAGCAGCTGCAGAACAGTAAGGGTTGCTGCCAGTTCCCTATTCTGCTATATTTGTCCCAGAAGGATGCTCGCCTACTGTCATTCCATTCTCTCCTTTATGAGGTGAGTCTTTGGATCTGTTGGGATCAGGGAGCTACTTTAGGAGACAGTCTATCTTTTATTGGGGCTTAAGTCCTGAGCTGTGAGCTCTGTTGTTCATTCAGAGCTGCTGGGCAGGTACGTTTAGGTCTGCTGAAGCTGAACTCATAAAGCACTTTTTGTTCCCAGGTGCTCTGTCCCGGGGAGTTGGGGCTTTATGAGTTTCCATTGTACTACTGCCTTTTTTGATTTTTCTTTCAGGTCTGACCCGCCCAGCTAGCAGCACGCCTAGCCACTGCCTGCCCGCAGGGGCTTTGCTGAGCTGCTGTGGGCTCTGCCCAGCTGCCCTGAGCTCTTCCCTGCAGTCCTGTTTATATGGGCGTACCTAGAACTGTCTCAGCAATGGTGGCCCCGTCTCTTTTATGGCGGACTCTCTCTGTTGTCGCAGGTTGCCTCAGCAATGGCGGGTTGCCTCGGCAACGGCAGCCTGCCTCAGTAGTGGTGGAGAGTCTCAGTAATGGCAGAAGCCCCTCCCCCACCAGGCCCAACCGTCCCGGTTCAGCTGTGCTTGGTTTGAAGGGCTCAACCCAGATGGTTTCCAATTACTGTTTTTGTTTTCGTTGTTGTTGGGGGTGGGGGGCTGGGACCAACGGAGCCTGATCACTTGGCTCCCTGACTCAGAATCTTTTCTTTTAAGTTGAAGGACCCCACGTTCCGGTCGCTTGTTGAAAAGACGCCGAGATCTCCCATGCTGCGACTCACGGAGTCGGCTCGAACTGCGACGCTGGCTCCTGGCGGATTTTTTGCCTAGGAATCTCCTGGCCTGACTCGCTATTTCAGATGAATGGGCAACTCTGCCATCTCAGGGCTCTGATCGCCAGCTAAGAGGGCTCCCAGACCAGTGGCTTTTGTAGGGAGAACCGCAGCAACAGGGCATGGTCACAGCAGCCGCGTGGGCAGAATCAGCCCCGTGGGGGCCAAAACAGCCGCACCGGCTGGGACTGCGATGCTGGCGACCCCTCTGCCTGGGTATCTCCTGGTCTGTGGGCAATAAGAGTTCGTCTGGAAATGCGGCGTCCACTCACTCTCTGCACTTTCACTGGGAGCTGAAGTCTTGAGCTGTTCTTAGGTGGCCATCTTCCCAGCATTCCTCAGTGGCTATTTTTGATTTTGTTTCAAAAGAGGCCCTGATGTCTGTTTCTCTTTGGTCTGGAAAGTTTTCATTTAAAATTTGTATGAATTCAAATATATTTAAAAACAATTTTCCATTCTGAAGTTTGTTCTTCCCAATTCATCCATCCTGCCCAGCTCTAACCCACAGATCTTTATAAAAAATTATTCTGAGGAATCATAGCGATGTCTTCTATTCTAGAGGGGTGGGAGGTAAAAAAGACAGAGGTAGGAGGGAGATTCCCTAAGGATGGGCTGAGGAAGGAGGTTTGTTCCCAAAAGCATCCCAGACCTGCTCCATCACAAGACATACAGTTGTAGGAAAGACCTCGGGAAGATGGTCACCCCAGGACCCTCAGCAGCAGGGCTTTCAGGCTGGAATTAGACCCCTTCGTTTTGCACAAAAGATTAAGTCCTTTGTCTCATGGAACATTCTCTGTTAGACACTGACTAGCATTAGTGACAACTGCAGACTGATGTCACAAATGTTTTGGTCTGAGTTTTCCGCTCTCTGTAATATTTCCAGGATTTCTGTATATTTCCAGGGGGTGTGATGGGCAGAGGGAGGCAATGCCTTTAGAAATTGTGTCATGTCTGAGAATAATATGTCTGGAGAAAGTGAGTTTTTGTGCAAGTAAAATTTAGAAAAAGTAACATTCTCATGTCCCCAAGAGAATGGAATAAAATGTAAATGCAGTTAACCAAAACTGGCAGAATTCTGAGGAAACATCTTGCATGAAAATATGGTATCTTTGTACAACCGTGTGATTAGCTCTGGGCCTGTAGTGAGACAGAGTTTCGCTCTTGTTACCCAGGCTGGAGTGCAATGGTGCGATCTCAGCTTGCCGCAACCTCCACCTCCTGGGTTCAAGCAATTCTCCTGCCTCAGCCTCCTGAGTAGCTGAGATTACAGGCACATGCCACCATGCCCAGCTAATTTTTTGTATTTTTGGTAGAGACGGGATTTCACCATGTTGACCAGGATGGTCTTGATCTCTTGACCTCATGATCCACCCTTCTCAGCCTCCCAAAGTGCTGGGATTACAGGCTTGAGCCACCACACCCAGCTTAAGTTTTATTATTTCTAACATGTAGGTAATACAGAGTTTACTAAAACATCTGCATCTTTCTTACCTGCATAGTAATATTACAATAATAAAAACTCAATTTCCTGACTTACAGTTTGAAGAAAATGTAAAATGCGATACATACTGTATCTGCAGAATAAGAGGACAAAGAATATTCAGCTTATACAGTTATGAAGACATTAGTTCTCATGATGGCATCAATATTTCATGTTTATTCATTATAATTCAATTTTGAAGCCTTAGATTTGGCACAATGGCTTTTAATTGGTTCCATTCTAAGTACATTTATATACATTCTACAAGCACTTTTATTATTTATAAAATCAGAAAGTTTTGATCAACATAGAAAATGACTAACATATCCATAATCAGGACAATTCTGATACCATCAGATACTTCTCATAATCACTGAAAGGTGAGGAATTGTGAATATGGCTTGACCATGTTAGGCCCATTCAAGAGAGCAGGTCTAGGCAGCAAAGGGCAGGAACCCAGAGTAGATTGAATCAGGGGCTAAACAGATAATATAAAGCCAGAATATTATTTTCAGAAACTTCTAAACTTTACATGTGTTAATTTCTACCAAATACTTGATAATTTTCATTCCAATAAATGCATCACAACAAAGTGATGTCTACCTATTGGTGATCTTAAAGACAAAACAAGAAGAATTTTCTACTAAAAAATTTTTTAGATATGTCCTGAAACAAACTATGTAGAGATACATATTAAATCATTACTCCACCCAGTGATACGGTCACATTTTTTTCTCTATAATTTACAGAATAATACATAATTGTATGTGCTGTAGAGCTGTAGTAACATTTCATCTTCATGGATGCATGGGGCTGAATTCTTTTGCCTTCTTTCATTCTGCAATTTTCTTAGAAGAGGATCAAATGAAGTGAATAAATGGGCCACAGAGCCCCTGCCCCTCATAGCACTCATTGAGTGCTTGGCAGTATTTTTTCTTTGGCAGTGAGTAATTCTCTGAGTACAGAAATGGTTCCTTGCTCTATAAGCCTTTCTGAGGACATGAGACAAGTGATATTTGGAGTTGACCATCGCAGTGAAGTCATGGATCCCCCAGGAGTGGAGAGATTTGCGCTGTGGGGAGCTCAAGTATTCTCCTGCAGGCATTACTGGGGAGTGGATGTGACCTACTCCCCAACTGCATTCTGGGAGTCTGCAAAGACTCCAGGACAGCAGTTACCAATATCATTATTGGTTCTGATGAAAGGTTTTTTTTTTTGTTTTTTTGTTTTTTGTTTTTTTTTTTTAATTTTCCCTAAAGAGTAGCAATCACTATAGTCTCTCCACCTATAATTCATTATGTGCAAAGGCCTTGGGATTGGGTCGGGGTGTTTCTGGATAATGAGAATGGAGCTGTGAGTTTCTTTGATGTTTATAAAGGTTCTCTTATCTTTGGTTTTCCTTCTTCTCTTCCCCTCTGAGGCCTTTCTTTTCTTTGGTTCCACATGAAAATTTGGTTTCATGATGATTTATTGTGACCTCCCCCCATAAATGAGGCAAATAGTGTTCTGAGACCTTATTCAAGGAAAGAGGCCTATGTGTGGGAGCCTGTGAGCTCATTGTAACTTCATGGAATGTAATTACTTTATGGTTATAAATGAAATAACCACCTTGATTGTATACCTTTGTTAATTAAGTTATTTTAATAAATTATTGTGTAATTTTTACTAGAACATCAATTATAGCTTTTTGTTTTTGGTAACAGGTTTATTGAGATCCATTCCCTTACCACGAAAGTCCTTTTCTAATGTATTTAATTCAGAGGTTGTTAGTATATCACACTTGTGCAGCCATCAGAACTACCTACTGCCTGGACATTTTTATCACTTCCAGAAGAATCCCAATAACCATTAACATTTATTCTCCATTCACCCTCCACCATTTCTTCATAACACTTAATCTGCTTTTCAATTTGTGCATTCAGGTAAAAAAAAAACATACTATCTGAGGGTTTTTAAAAATCTGATATTTTTTCAGAGTGTGTTTTCAAAATTTGTACACATTGTAAACCATTTGTCTTACTTGTGTATTTGAACCAGCCTGGGGTAAAAAAATGAAGTGCTGGATATCTTATCTTACAAATAATAAAGAAGAGGGCTTATTTTCTTTTTACATCTGACCAAATTAAGTTGATCTCACAGACTTTTTTACTTCTTATCATCCTAATTATTAATCACATTTCAGCTCATACAATAGTTTTTCAGTGCTGGGTGGCTGTGCTATTTCATCCTCTCTGAGTACATTATATCAGATTATAATATTCAGAAAACTCTTATTACTACCAGATTGGAAATTTCAAGGAGGCAAAAGCAGTATTTGCCTTCTTTGTTAACATATTATCAGTGCAATTTTTAGAATACACAATAAATAAGATGCGTAAATGGATAAGTAGGGGTGTTAATATGTACAAGTATTATTCTAACATTGGAAAACTTTTCCAAAATGTAAGTAACAAAATAGGATAGAACATGATGAATAGCTATCAAAAGACAACAGATCAATTTTTAGATTTATAGTCAAAGATAATACTATTATGTTAGAGTTTAAAATAATTACAGCATAATTTTTTTCTATAAAGTTGATTTCAATTGTCTAAGGCTTTTTAATATGAACTAGTGAAAGATAAAGTTTCCTATATAAAATGATGGGGAACAGGAACAGGACTTAGAATAATAGAGACTGTCATTATTTCAACTGTCATATACATTTAATTACTTACTAAGCATAAAGTGGTATGAACCTCTTTATGCAGTAGAAAGAACAAAATTAATTTACGTTTCAAATAAGAATCCAGATATAGAGTGGAACCTTGTATAATGGAATGTAATAGCTATGTCTCCTAGGGCACCAGCTTGTCTGCTCTAACAAAGACCTCAAATTTGAAATGATTGAGAGGGTGCATTTCTCTCACCTGTTTGGGCCAATGTAGGAGTTAGTCAAGAATAAGACTGACATCTTCAACAACTGAATTTTATCTCTGTGTGGAAGAAGCTGCCATTTATGCCATGCCCCATGCACAGAAAACCTGAAAGAAAAGCAGGAAGGACAAGAGTATTTGTCTTTAAGGAAATGATCTGGTGTTTTTCACAACACTTTTGTTCCCATCCTGTAGTTTCAAAATTAGACATGTGGCACACGAAGTTGTGAGGTATATCTGGGAATCCTGTCTCCACACAAAAGATACTTATATTTATCATTTGGTTGAGAAAAAAATTAAATGACTGGCACAACAGACAATAACCCAAGAGATTGGTTCAGTGAGACAAAGCAGGACCTCAACAAAACAGATAAGGTGTTGCTTAAGGTTAGCACCAGGTCTTAGTATTCAAGAGTGGGTTAACCTTGCTTTTTACAACTGTCAAGGTGTCCGTTGCTTTCCTGTCAGAGCCTGGTTAGCTGAGGGTTAGGTGGCAGGAAACATCTTACTTGTATTTTAGTCCCTTAAGTGGATGATTTAGATAGGAATAATTCTCCAAATGTTGAAAATACTTACCCGAAATGGTCTCCGATTCTTTCACTCCATACCATACAGATTCTATATTAACTGTCTCTCTTCTCCCTCCACATATTTCATGCAGCACATTAGGAGTTAGCAGAGAGAAAGCTGATCACTGGCTTCTTTTGGACTTGCTGATTTTTTTCCAAGTGATTGGGATGATGAAATTATTACCCTTAGAACTTCAACCCAGCACTCCTTTCTGATTTTCACCTGTGTTTCCTGAGCTTTTCTGTTGATGCTAAAACTCTCTATGAAACAGTCAATGCCTCCTAATTTAATTTTCTTATTTTTTCCTAGTTTTCAAGAAAAAATTTATTCCTGACATTCCTCTAACTTAGCCAAGATTTACTTTTACAGAAGTAGAGAATTAGTGACATTACAATCATTTAGTATTTGACTGATTTTGGAAGATAAAAAAGGTACTGTATCTATTTAGCATATTTTCTTAGCCACTTAGCCAAGAGAATTTTATTCTATTGATGCTCCTAGAGATACATAATTTATTTATTCTCTTCACCTTTCAGAATTTATGTTAGACTATCTCCAAGACTTACTTACAATTGAAATAAATCAAAGACACTGCTAAGAACGTTGTCAATCATTAATCTAGAAATCTTGAACTTCCTGTTTTATATCCCTAAAAGAAGTAATTTATCAATAGCCTGGTTACAGATTTTTTTAATTCAAGAATTTTGATTCTTTTCTAGTACAGAAAGAAAAAATTGATAAAGAGAATAACCTGGAAAAAATAATTTAACAAAACTGAGCACATTCTTGGCTAGCACTATGTTTCTGTACTAAATTTAGGAGATATGGAAATGGTAGTTTTCCTAAGTGAAATAAGATACAGGAAGAAAAATACTTTATGGTCTCACTCATATTTGAAATCTAGTTTTAAAAGTTGAATACATAAAACCAGAGAGTAGAAAAGTGACGTTAGTTAGAGCGGTTGGAAGAACATAGGTAGATGAAGGGCAGTCGTTGTAAAGGCACAGTCTTGTAGGATAAATGAGTCTGATGTGCAGCCTGTAGGTATTTTTCATAATATTGTACTGTGTTTGGAAAATATTCTGAAGGACTAGATTTTTGGTGCTCTTATCATTAAAAAAAAAAAAGCATGGCTAAGTGATATGAGGAATTCGTTAATCTGCCTGGGTTTAGTAATCGTTTCATTATGGATTTGTTTCTCAAACAACATATGCACCTAAAAATATAAAACAAAACATAATTTTAAAAATAAAGGTAATTTTATTCCTGTATGTAAGCTGAAATTAAGTGAAGATTGGGTCAAAAATAACATTGCGTTGCTGAATTAAGAGGATTCTAATAAAATATTTTTAGTTGGAAAGCTATGTGTATGAAAAAATGTGATCTAAGGCTGACTACGGTGGCCATACTTATAATTCCAGTGCTTTGGGAGGCCAAGGCAGAAAATCACTTGAGGCCAGGAGTTTGAGATCAGCATGGGCAACATACAAAGGCCTTATCTCTACCAAAAGGAAAAAGAAAATTAGTCTTGTGTGGTGGTGTGCACCTGTTGTCCCAGCTCTCAGGAGACTGAGTTGGGAGGATTGCTTGAGTCCAGGAGTTTGAGACTGCAGTGAGCTGTGATTGTGCCATTGCACTCCAGCCTGGTTGACAGAGTGAGAACTTGTCTCAAAAACAGCAACTCAATAATTTATGGAGCCATTTTACCTTAAAGGTATCATTCTACAATTAATAAATCTACGTATGCCTAGGTCAGTTACATCAGGCAGAGCTTGACCTCTAGTTCTTATAGCTACAGAAAAATCAGGCAGTTATAAGGAGGCTCTAAGAAAAACTTTTTTTTTTTTTCATTCTGGACCTTGGTATTATAATTTTTTAGACTGGTTGTCTGTCTCAATGGTGGATACCACCATAATCTGAGATTTTAAAAAACATAAAGTTCATAGAATCTATATATTCTGGAGCCTTAAACATCTCCAGGGACTCAAGGATACTATTATGTTGAATCTCGGGCCTTCTACTGCATTTTTGCAGGAGCACATTTGAACCTCACAGCACTGGGTTTCAGGATTCTGTTAACAGGCCTGGGCAATGAGTGACGACAGCCCAGATAATTCTGAGAAAGGCCTTCTGCTTTGTTATAAGGAGGGTAATCATTGCAGAAAGCAGCTGAGCATCTGTTCATGGCTTTTCTGTGTTGTTTTACTGAAGAGGCAAGTTCCCAGTCATTCTGGGATTTATTTGTTGTTTTTGAAATCCCAGCATTTTGGAGGCCTAGGCAGGCAGATCATTTGAGGTTAGGAGTTCAAGATTAGCCTTACCAACATGGTAAAAGTTTGCTTCTACTTAAAATACAAAAATTAGTGAGGTGTGGTGGCAAATGCCTGCATTCTCAGCTACTCAGGAGGCTGAAGCAGGAGAATCACTTTTCCCTGGAGGCAAAGGTTGCAGTGATGCAAGATCATGCCACTGCACTCTAGCCTGGGTGACAGACTGAGTGAGACTCTGTTTCATTAATAAATAAATAAAATCATATCTTGAATGGAGGGTGAATAAGGAGTATAGCATGGGACGTTTGGGGGGAAAATATCCATCGGAAGGAAAGGAGAACATACTTAACATGCCGGTGGGAGGTGGAATACTGTGAATGAGCTTCTAAATAGAATTCTCTTGAGAACTATGTTAATTCTCAGTGTAGAAAGATGTACCTTTTGAATGACATTAAAAATTCACTAGAAGAGTGAAGAATAATAGTTATAATGTCAAATAAGTAACAAAAGTCTCAAAACATAAAGTGTTCTCAAATATTAGAGTTTAAGTTGACATTTGAGATAGAGAAAGGAATAAAAGTTTATATATTAATCTTTATTATGTAAAAAAGAGTTTTATAAAAATTTTACATAAGAATTGAGGATATAAATTACAATAATTAAAATTTACAAGAGAATAAAAGCATTAAAATGAATTGTGAAAAGTTTAAAAGTGTAAAATAGAAAATTATTTAATTTTTAATCTCAAAATCAGAAATAATTTTTATCAATGTCCTTTGAAAATTAAAAGACGAAACAATAATGTGAAAGAAGGTCGGTTTCCCTCGGGTTGGAGCACATAAGCCATGTCTTCTCTGGGGACACAGAAGCAAAACGTAGGCCTGCGCTCCTCACCCCACTCTCCCTGCCTGCCCTCGGCCCCGCCTGCATGGTGCTGCTGACCTGGACCTCGCCGGAGGGCGGCAGGAGGTGCAGCATGACCCCACCACCGCCATGCCCACCTCATGGTGTGAAGATCGAGGGCAGCGCTGGCTAAGAAGAGTTCCAGGACTTCTGGAATCGGCCCTACGCCTGCAGCAGCATCGCCTTGGATGACTCTTTTTACTCTTTCCCGGAAAAGGAGGGGCAGGGCGTCCAGAGCACGGAGAGTGTCCTGGAGAGCATCCCAGAGACGGGGGCCTGCTGCAGGTGCTGGGGCCGCATGGGTGAGCATCAAGGAGGCACAGGAGACTGATCACAGTGGCCAGACCAGCGTTGTTGTTGCCTGCTACCACGGCTTTGTGGATCCCATAATGGTCTTAGCTGAGTGCCCCCATGTTGACGTCAACCACAGGACAGCAGGAGGAACACAGCCCTGATCACAGCTGCACAGGCAGGGGCTGCCCCGCCCCACGGGCACAGGTGCATTAGACACTGGCTCTCAACCTTACACTTCCCGCGTCAGCATCGCGTGGGTTGTTTCATTTGAGCTTTAACACAGATCTGGTGGAAACACAGGCTGCCAGGCCCTGCCCCTGGAGTCTTTGAATAGACCTGGCGTGTGGCCCAAGAATGAGCAGATCCACAGATTTCCAGGTGAGGCTGATGCCCTGGCCCAGGGACCCCACAGTCAGGATGGCGGGCTTGGAGGTTTTCATGCCTGATGACTGCCAGCACCCCCCAACCAGTGGACATCGAAGAGCAGCAGAGCCTCAGACCCCAGGGGAGATGTCAGACAGGCACAGAGGCATCGCGGAATTAAAGTGAAAATGAAGAAAGCAGCTGAGCATCTGTTCATGACTTTCCTGTGCTGTTTTACTGAAGAATCTGTTCGGACCCAATCAGGGCACGCTGTCATCACGGACTACTTGTTGAACTATGTCCCCTGTATTGACCTTGAAAGCAGGGATGCGTTGGGGTTCACCACCCTGATGAAAGCTGCCATGCAGGGTCAAACGGATTGCATCCCAGACCTGATGCTAGCAGGGTGCATGTCCACGTGAGGGACCCCGCCATGGGACGTCGCCGCAGGAGTGGGGCACTCACATGTCCGCCTCATGCATAGGCTGCTGGAGCACCACTGCCTGGAGCAGTTCCGGGAAAAGTAGCCGCCAGAGCTGCCTCCACCCCGCAACACAGCGCGGAGGTCCGCCGGCTCCAAGAACTTCCTGCAGAGGCTCCAGGACTGTGTGCTTCCCGTGCTGATGCCACGCTCTGTGTGGGGTCCGGAGGACAGGGGCGCCCTGGACCACATGGGCAGGATGACCAGGAGCCTCTAGCAGCCCCACCGTGGCCATCGTGTGCCAGACCGTGTGCCCCTAGAGCCCCCAGTGAGTGGGGGAAGAGGCGGCTGGCGGTGCAGGAAATACTGGCGGCGTGGGCGGCATGGGGGTCCCTGGGTCCCAGGATCCCGCCGCCCGCCCCGCGGAAGGCCAGCCTCCTGCCCCTGCAGTCCCTGCTGCAGAGCGGCTGGCAGTCAGACTTGGCAGTGGCCTGGCGGTGCAGGAAATCCTGGCGGCGCGGCGGCGCGGGGGGCCCCCAGGTTCAGGAGGCAGCGCGGGCTCTCGGGAGGGCTCCTAGAGAACCAGCCTCCTGCCTGCACCTCACCGGGTCTCGGGGTCCCGCCCCCCGCCACGCGGAAGGCCAGCCTTCTGCACCTGCAGTGCCTGCTGGGGGAGCAGCGTCCGGCCCAGCCTGGTGGTGCGCGGGGTCCGCTTCAGCCAGGCGCCTGCGCCCACCTTCCAACCCGAGAGACCAGCGCGGAAGGGTAGCACCAAGGACAGCGGCCACGGGCGGATCCCCAAGTGACCTTACAAGTAGGCCAGGAGGAGAAATGGAAGGCGGAGGAGGCTGAGAGGGAGGCTATAAAGAAGCATCAGGCCAAGGCGCAGAAGGAGAGGCACCTGCCGCCCTGGAAGAAGACGATGTGAGGGCCCTAGGGGGCACTGCGGGGTCAGGGGCCAGGGCGAGGCCGCGGGGCTGGGCACCGAGTGGGAGGCGGCCCAGCTGCACATCGCGCCACTGCAGCTCCCAGGACCACGGGGCCAAGCACGTCTCCAAGCTGTCTGTCCAGGCTGCTCCCAGGAGGGGGCTAGGGGAGACACGTGTATTCGCCCCAGGCCCCCCCAGAAATCAGTACACATAGAAAGCAGGCTGTCTAAAAGGCTCCCTTTAGAGAACCTCAATTCAGATTATTTTAAAGGTCAATTTACTAAAGGGTGTTTTCTGTGTAATTTTCTAATTTTCAATCATTATTTATCAAATTCGACAAGTTTTACAAGTGATAGGGCCCCTTGTATCCAAGGCAGTTTTAATACACTTGCGTGAAGACACACAGACACACACATGCAGACACACACAGGCACATGCACACCTGAACAGAGAGATATACATGTGCACACACAAGATACACACGTGCATGCATAGACACACACGTTTGCATGCATACAGACACACACATGCACACAGCCACACACGTGCACACAGTGCACAGACAGGTACACATATCCACACATAGACACGCATGTGGACGCACACACAGGTACACGCAGGAGAGAGAGCCTCCACCCAGTCCTGCCTCTAAAGCAGGGCCCCACTAGTGAACATGCACAGACTTAAGACACTAGAGGCTTCGGGGATTTTCCTCCCTCTTACCTGAAGGCACCTGCACTACAGAAGACTCAGAGGCCCTCTCTGGCTGGGTCAGTGAATGGATCATAGCAGCGTTCCAGGACTGCAGTAGAGAAGGAAGGAAAATTAGACTTCTGAGCCATCACAAACTGTGAATAAGTGTGATGTCCTCAGGCCAGCCCTGTGTGACCTCAGCTCCTGATCGATAGAATCAGGACAGTGACTGAGGATGCTGGAGTCACCTCACCTGCATCCCTGGGTCGGCCACAGAACCAATAGGACTTTGACCCCACCCCAGGCCATGGACCTTGACCAGGGAACCACAGCTCCTCATTCTGATGGGGTGGCTTGGTGCATTTCTTTCTCAGGCGTGCTTTTAGGTGGCTGAAAATATCACTTTTCATCAGCACACTATTCTTTTCATCATCCTTGCCATTGATGGGCACCGTCTTTTTTTTTTTTGAGACAGGGTCTGTCACCCAGGCTGGAGTGCAGTGGTGTGATCACAGCTCACTGCAGCCTCAACTTCTGGGATTAAGCGATCCTCCCTCCTCAGCCCCCTGGGTAGCAGAGACTACAGGTGCATGCCACGACTCCCAGCTAATTTTTATTCTTGTAGAGATGGGGTTTTGCCATGTTC